>NC_061121.1:167494369-167647143 GCF_002878395.1 Capsicum annuum
TAAGAATACTTATTCACTTCCTAGCTTAGAAACATGTGGGGTATTACAGGAAGTTTGCCATCCCTATTCAAATTGAGGGTAAAGAGGTTCATGCACTGAGTGACTTGGAGGAAAGCATAAATTTGATGCCCCTATTATTGTTTAAACATTGGGGTTGGAGGAGACTAAATCGACACTCATGGTTATGTAACTCGCAGACAGATCCATTACTTATCCAAAAGGTGTAATAGAGGACGTCCTCATAAAGCTTGGTAAATTCATTATGCCTGCTAACTTTTTTGTTCTTGATTTTGAGGCAGATGAGCAAGTACCAATTATCTTGGGGCATCCATTCTTAGCAAGTCGAGGAGCCTTAATTGATATAAGAAAAGGCACGCTAAAAATGAGGGTAAATGATGAAGAGGTGGTATTTGATGTTTACAAAACACCCGTTGAAAATTCCCAATACAAAGATTTGTATGTGATAAATGTTATTGAAGGGAAAAAGTATGGGGTGGTTAATCTACCAAAGACCTCTTCGAATTACCTGATTGAGCGGGCCAAGTTGAATCCACTATTTCCTAACATGATGAAAGTTAAATTTGAAAAAAATGTTGACTTTGAGAGTGCAGACTCAAGAGGTCTGAAGCGAATGAAAAAACGGCTCCCAAAAGGGAGTAAAATGGTCAAGGAATATGGTTGAGTTGATATGGGTCGTGCCACGATACTAAATTAGGCGTTGCTTGGGAGGCAACCTAAGTTAATTAGGTATGTTTTCTTTTCAATATTTAGTTCTTATTTCACGTAGTTTCTATTTTGGTTGAGTCACAGGTTAATGGGAAGTCTGAGTACCATAAACTTGAGATTGAAGCATAGCAAAGACTGAGTATGGGTCCCATGGATCTCCTTTATGTATAAAGATGCTACTAACTAGGCCTAGAGGCCTCAGGAAGTATTTCTATCTCTTACCTTTAAATTCACTTTGGGGACAAAGTTGATTTTTAAGTGCGGGGTAGGAAAATTCCCAAATTTTGGATCAATTAAAAAATTTTAGGAATAAGTGAGATATTCTTGTTGGTGCTATTTTTGATTGCATGATGCAAGTGGGTTTGTTTGGTAAAAGCATATTGATTGAATGAATTACTATTTTTGAGACTCTTAGGCTCATGTTTATTACTCTTGTACTTGTTGGCTTAATTTTGAATTCATGCTATTGTTTGGTTGGAAGTCTATGATGATCCTATTGAGTTGAGCAAGTGCCATGTGTATGTGACAATTTTGTATATTCCTTGTTGCATGTGATGTCTAGAACTTGTACGGTGTGTGCGAAGAGAAATAAAGAATATGGATTTAGGAGACAATTTAGGCATTTCTTTGATAGCCTTATTTTATACCTTCTATTTGTCCTATCCTTTGTGCATAATCTTAGTTAAACCCCATTAATAATTTAGCTTATTTTCTTTAGTAGCCTCATATGTAGCCTAATCCCCTTCTTTGATAGACCATAATTTGATCTAAAAAGCTCTTAAGTGCTTTAAAGAAAAATTAAATTTGTGAGGAGTTTGAGAAATTGAAGAAGAAAAAAGTGAAATTGATGCCCTAAGGTAATAGTTATTGGTGTTTATAATTGATGTGTGGTGGATGGATGTGATATAATTGATGTTAGAAATATTTCCATGATTGTGAAAAAAGAGAAAAATTTATTTTTGGTGGTAGTAAGCTATGCATCCACCATGTGTTTGTGAAAATGCTTAAAAGAGATGGGGCAAAAACAAAAGGTATGGGATAGATAAAAATTGGTGTAAATGGGTTGTTGGACATTAAATCTAAATGTATAATGTAGTGTATTAAAGCACTTAGAGAGGTGAGTCACTATTCCTAAATAGTTTCTACCCGTCCCGTAGCCTATATTACAACCCGAAAAAGACCTAAGTGATCATAAGCTTTACATTCGACTATTAGTGGAGCATTACACTAAGGGCAAGCATATAGGTCATTGTGTATAACTTTTGAATCCCTTGTGAGAGTGAGTGTATCTTGATTCTTGTACCCATCATGTTATGAATTGCTTAATTGTGAGTGATTATGGGGAACTCTCTTGTTGTGAGGGGCACACGTTTGATGAGTGTGGGTGACTTGTATGATTTCCTTGATTGAATGATAAACATGATTTTTCCAACTTGGTGATTCAATTCTTGAGGCTAAGATGTTTTGGAGTAGTGTTCATAAGTTTTCAATTGTGTTTGTAACATGCTTAGTATAGAAACTTACATTCCGTGTAGTCATTGTAGTACTAGCTTGAGTGTCTTGCAATTAGTATAAATTTAGAATCTCCAGATCATGAGGTTTATAGTAAAGAGTTGTTCGAGGACGAACAAGGCTTTAAGTGTGGGGTGGTGATGTTGGGTGTATTTATGCATTCTAGTATCACTATTCTAGCCTTTTTATCCTTGTTTTGATGATGACTCGTGTGCAATATGGGTTGATAATAATATAAATGTGTATCAAAGTGTTAAAGCACGTGTTTATGATGTTAAGAGTGAGTTTCAAACAAGTTTGTACCTAAAAGATTTATTTAGATTTCAACCCGAAAAACTAGTGTTACTAGCTTGAGCTAGGTGCTTGTCTAGTTGATTTCGGTGGATTCTATTGTGTTTAAAGTGTTAAAAATATTTTTTATGTATATTTATATGTGAAACAACTTGTTGATAATTCTCAAGGGTCAATTGGATCAAGCCAAGGGTCAAAACAATGACTTAAAGATCAAAGTGAAATTAGCCAATGCTTAGCTCATGTTTCTAGTTCGTTGTGTTGGATGTTGTGTTGTTTTGAGCATTAAATTATTGTGTTTAATGCTATAGGATTCTTTTTTAATGGATTATGATGATATATGAATGATATAAAGGCTTCAAATCAAGTGGAAACAACTAAAAAAGGCTCAGAATGGCTCAACAAAGGCACAATACGCAAATTGATGCACTTTTGGACCCATGGAATTTCTTGGGTGGGTGTGGACTGTGGGAGTGGCCAATAGACTAGTTCAAAATACCAATGGATTCATAAGAGGCCCAAAATATCAACCAACCGGTGCGTGGTGGCCCTAAAGTCAATTAGCCCGTGAAGCGATCTCATTTCGGTGCTCTCTTGCCTTAGAAAAAATTTTGAGGACAACTTCCAGAGAGTGCATGCGATTAGCATGCGTCGCATGCTCTATTCTAGGGGATATAGTGTACGAATCATTCTCTATTCCATAGGGATAGAGGGTGTGATGCATGCTCAACTCCACACCTGGGCGTTTCAAGGTAATTTGACTCCTACAAGGACTTGGCTTGCCCTTATGCTATATATACATATTGTATCACGTTTTTACACATCTTTTGACATATTTTGGAGATCGATAAGCTTATAAAACTTCATAATTAGGTTTTTATTAATTTCATTTAGTTCGTACATATTTTTAGTCATTAATTACAACCTTGTGATTACGATTATGACTATGCGTGGCTAAAAGCCCTCTTTTCAGGGTTGAAGCCAAGAAGATGATTATTATTGCTATGGATTAAGTTTGTTTGATTTGATTATCAATATTGACTGTTTGTTTATTCTTATTTTAACTATTTTAAGGATTCACGGCCCTTAGAATATATTCATTGTTAACCTTGTGAACTCGGGAGAGGGACTAAAATGATAGAACGTGGGAATAAGCAGAGTATGGTTCTTGATTCTTTATAAAATAAGAAACTTGAATTAGTATCTTGGACAGGGATGTACTTAGATACCTTACTTGATTCATATGCAGGATGATATTTTTAAGAATTAAGTGAATTACTACATCCCCACTCAACGATGTAGGTGTAAGGTTCAACTTAGGTAATAGATTAGAGGTTGGGAAACCATAATCGTGCAATTACACCTACGAATCAAAAACCAAGATAAGCAAGTTAACGAATGAAATCCAATAGCATAATATGATTGTTCAGATTGCTTCAACCCTGGGTTTTCTCCTACTGATTGTCTTAAGATCTTTACTTTATGCTTTGTTTACTTTCCTTTCTATTATAACTTCCAAACTCTCTTTTGGTTACTTTCTCATCAATTGAATCTAAACCGTGAACTAAAATCAAATCATTGCCAAAGCTAGTCTTTGTGGGATCGATAACTCGGCTTTCTTGAAGGCCACTATATTACATGGTAGATCACATACACTTGTGTGTGCGCTTGGGCATTGTCAATATGAACAACAAATACTAATAATAAACATAAAACAACTTAATTACAAGCTTAAGTACTCGTGTTCTTGGCCTCAACCCCAGTTGAGGGTGTTTAGCCACTCATGGAATTACAAAGAGTCAAAATCATAGAATTCATGTAATAATCAAAAATTAATCTAAAGGAAGGGATAAAAACCCTAATAGAAGGCTCCTCAAGTGTATTCCAAGCTCCAATGGTCGTCCAAGGTATGTACAATTCAATAGGAATGTTCTATTTATACTTGGAAATAATTAGCCGAGCTTGACACACCAACGTACCATACCCTTATCACAGAGGATAGGGAGCGTGGAACGCCTCTATCATGGTGACACACTGGAAATTGCATTTTGGTTTGTGAACAAGGGTGTGGCAGGCCCTTCACACGGAGGCTAGAGGATGTGGCACGCCCCTAAGCTCAGAAATTTGAGATTTTAACACTGTTTTCTCCATGCATTTGCCCTTTAGTTCCTTGCTTTGTGGTAGCTTTTCCTCTTCAAAAACAGCTTCTATATCATTCCATTATCAATTTTATCATCCTACCAAGATTCCTATAACATAAAACACCATGAATTAATGCTTTAAATACAATAGAAACTAATAAGACAATCTAGAATAATGCATAGCTCAAGCTAAGAATACTAGGTTCCCAGTTTAAACTCGAAGTGAAAGTTTTACTTCCAATCTTGTTTTGAACACACCTTAAACATTATAAACATGTAAATTAACACTTAGATTCTCAATTATATGAATATTAACTCATTATACTGTCATGGACCAATTTATGATTCATGTGGCCCCTACTAAACCCCACCAGTAGGTAAGCCAAACCATAAACTGGAGCTAACGCAATAGGTTAATTGGGTAGGAAATTCCGAGAAATTTCAAGAACACAATATATAAATAAAGTGTTCTAGCTAGATAAAAACAGTCAATACAATATACCAATCCCACGGTCTGGTAAAGCTAATAGAAGAGCATCTAATAGTATTAATACAACTCAAAGTCTAGAATAGTCAATACATTTACCTAGAAAGAAAAGACTGAAAATAAAGATAGAGGGAAATGGGTGAATCAAACTCTAAGAGCTCACCCAATTTTCAGAAATCAATCACTACATGACAACGATCGGCGACGATAGTTAGTACTCGGATCTACACCAAAGAGGTTCAGAAGTGCAGTAAAAGTACCAAAACAACGAGTACTCAATAGGCATCATTGACCAACTGAGCTAAATCATGATATAAGTATGATAAAATGCAAGATAACATAAACTAAGTCAAGGTACAGAAACAAACCTGAATCATCTCTAATATCGCTCTACATAATAAGTAATTAAACCGGAATAACAATATAACATAAGACATCAACACATGTCAATATCTCAGTGCAAACATACATAAGTAATTCAGAATAATAATACATCATAAAGTATCATCAAAAGTAAACATAACAACAAAATTGGCTCTCATACACCAATTGGTGCAGAAAGTAAAAAACTCATCGCAGACTCCCAAACGACTGGAGAGTACACTCAAGAGAAGAATAAAGCAATCAACCAACATCATAGCTAACTTTCATCGTCATTTAACCATCATTTCAAAATTATCATCAACTGGTCATTTACCAATATTTCACAATTCACCAACATTAGACAATGTACTCATATTCCAGAATATTATCATCATTTAACAATGTTAGCATTAATATGCACTACTCGTCATTTACTAGTAAACCGCCTCGTATTAACTAATCCATTTGACTATTAGTCCTCATATAACCTCTAATCATCATTCAACAACTATTTACCACATATCCACTATCATTGGTTAGATAATCATCAATCATCACTAGCTTCATCTATTATCAATCATCATTTATTACCAATAATCATTACCAACAAAAATATGGAGTTCACTTAAATTTTTTCCACTTATATGGAGTTATATGGAGTCCACTTAAATTTTTTTCAACAAATACTTTTTATAGTAATTTTATTATATAACTTCTAATTAGTTTACCATTGATGTTTTAAATTAATTTGACGACTTATACAGGGTTCACTTAAAAAAAATTTAAAAGTAAATTTTATAGTAATTTTATTATATCAACTGTAAATAGTCATCATAAGTCATTTAAGTATTAGATTCAAAAAAAAAAATTAAATACATAGTTACGATGTAGATCTGAGTGATTAAAATATTAATTTTTATTAGGTACAATTAAATGAAGCATAAAATACATAAACAAGAAAATTAATTTTTAAGTTTTTTAACAACCTTGTCATTTCGGTGATCGACATGCTTGTTGACCATTATTTGCTCCCTAATTTTACTATATCACCCTTAATTATTATATGTCATTTATGTGTCTGCTTCAGCTACTTGAACCATAATATACTACATCACCTCTCATTATAAATTATTTAAGTAATAAAAAGTTAATAAATTGGATAAAAAAGTAAAATAGATATAAAATCATTAACTAACTCTTTATGTTTTAAATTAACTTGACATCGTACATGAAGCTTACTTAAATTATTTTTACAAGTATTTTTATAGAAATTTTGCTATATCACTTCTAATTAGTTATTATAAGTCATTTAAAACATGTCTGCTTCACTACTTCAATCGTGATATTTGCTTAACTCTCTAAATTATATCGGTCACTTAAAATAGAATAAAATAAAAAATATTATAAATTAAAATAATTAAAAACTTTAATTATTTAAAATTATTTAATAATAATAATTTATTTCACTGCTTTTATAATAATTTTAAAAATTGAAGCTTAGCATGTTGGGCCCGTGCTACCACTAGTATATATATATGCACTAAACTAGTTTCACGAGGTCCGTGCTAAGCCCGAGTTTAAACTCAAAATATCAAATATAATAATTTTAATTTAAAAATATAATTTGTATTATATATATTTTTTTACTTTATAATCAGTATAATCTAATGAAATGTTAAACAAGCCATGTTGATAAGTTTTCATAATTATTAAAGTTGTTAATCACATAATTGCATAGTTTTAAATAAAATATTATTTGTGAGGAAGAATGTATTACCAGAGAATTAGAATATATCAAAAAGTTACAAGTAACTTGATCTATATACACTCGATGAAGATCATAAATAGAAAAAATATTGATACTTTTATAAATTTGCTAGTATGTAATTTCTTAGTTATAGCTAAAATAATTCTATTTTGATTTTTGTTCAGTTTAACTTCGCTCATAATTTTAGTGGCAATAGTTTTTGCAAAATAATTTTCTTCATTGATAGAATCATCTAAAATAAAATCAATGATTTCAAATTTATAGTATAATAATTATAACCTTAATTTAGAGTCTTATATGAATTAACTAAAAAATGATCTATAAGGATATTAAATGATAATTAAACGACATTAATAGTTCACTCAATTCGTTCCATTAACTTATCATGTTTATTTTTTCATGCCCCTTACAAGAGTACTCCATTCGTACCATTTTAATTATAGATTTTGAGAACTGAATAATATTAAAAAGAACTATGTATGAGGTTGTAGTTGAAAATCATTGCAAATTTTTTTATTCTGGATTAAAGTTAGCTTGAATATTTTTTGAGTTAAAGTGATTGTTGATTTAAAATGAAGGGAGGTTTAACTAATTATCTAACAAGTGATGAAGGGAGGTTTAACAAGTGAATTGTTAAGTTAAAGTGATTGTTGATTTAAAATAATCATCTAACAAATGACAAGAAAAAATCAATTATAAAAATCCAAGTGGAATAGTTTTAACAATACGAATAAGGGTGAAAATAAAAATATGTAATAAAAAGACACTATTAATTATTGTGTAATAATTTTATTTCACAAAAAAAAAATACCAAAAAACTCCTTGTGAGGACTAACCAAAATCAAGATCCTTTCTGATACATAAGTACAATGTTAATCGATTTCTATACCCTTAAATAACTTGAATATTTGCTTATTGAAGGAAGTTAAAAGATGGATATAATTGTAATATTTAAGCTTCAATATCTACAACTTTGAATTGAACTAGAAATTGTTATTTAAATAAAATTAAAGTTGTTGATAAACCCTACTTTGATTACACTTCTAATTAACCTAATTCACTCCCAACTAGTACGACCGAGTTTGTAAATTAAACTACCCTTCAAAGTGTCACGATCGAAAACTCAAACCATAATGGCATCTATCCTGTCCTTCATAATTGTAAGCCTAAATGTCACGATCCAAATGATCTTGAGTGGTTACCACACTAACTCCCTAGTAAGAGAATCATCAAACTCAAACCCTTAACCGAATAATTAATCATTTAAAGTAATTTCGGACCAAAGAATAGTGAAATATAAAAAAAAAAAAAAAACAATAAGATGCAAAGAAAAAAAAACTACCTATTTCATCATTTCAAGGACCCGAAAGTCACCGTACAAGAACATTTTAAACTAAATCAAAGTTTGAAGTGAGTATCTCAAAAACAAATAACAAAGGAATGTCATTGTCTGAAGGAGTGAACATGATCAATGAAAAGATGCAATGGCTTCCTGAAGATAGGTGCTGACTCTTGAATCGAAAGCTATTAGTCACAAACTAAATTTGAGGTATTGTCTCTATCACTGGAATAGTTTCTGCACTCAACAAAAAAGAGCACTTGTAGTATCAGTACAAACTTTATGTATTGGTAAGTATCATCAACTGACTTAACTTAAAATACACACATTAATAAGTCAAATAAAAGCAACTAGCAATCAGGACATAACAAGTAATTGCACCAAGTCACCACTATTTACAGAAGAACATCTTACGAAACCAAATAACACAACAATACCAATCTTCAACCTGTCAACAGATCTGTACTACCATCTCAAACATAAGTTCAACCATAACAAAGGAGGAGCCTATGACCCTTTACCATTCAGAAGTGTAACACATCAAGTCACGTTCACCTAACCATCTCTCAAGTAGTCTCATGCTATGATACAGGTACGACCACGGAGGTGGGTGAGTGCGAGAGTGAATGAACTTGAGACTTGGAGTGTACACGTGAAGTGCAAAGGAAGGCCTAACTAGGCTCCGAAAACAGTCCATACAATGCACTCCAAGGGAGCCCACTTGAAAACTTTTACTAAGGGGTCATTTTGGACATTTCACACTATTCTTGTAATACACTATAAATACAACCTTCTAGGGATTCATTCATTAGATTTTGATGATGATAAATGTTGTATAACATTGAAAGACAAGTGTTCTCTCCTTGAGGAACAAATATGAAATTGTAACTAGGGAAATCAACTGGAGTGTGGAATCACTCGTATTGGATTCAAGCTTGGAAACGTTAGTCCTTGGGAGATCGAGATCCCTCTTGTGCCTATGTAGGAGATAGGATAGTGTTGTTTGTAGTATTAAAGGTCCAAGGGTGTAACAATTCTTGGGTTGTTAATATTATTCCCACATTTGGTCTATCTATCTATCTTTATCTTATTACACTTTGTAGATTCATAGTGGACTGTTTTGTGTCCTTCTTGAATCCGAAATTTGTTCTTATTGTGTTCATCTTGTTATCATTGTGCTGCTGCTGTGTTTGGTTTCAAATGTACCGTTGTTATCTCGTATTGTTGTTGTTGTAGTGAATTCGAGAGTGGTCTCCATCTTAGTCCTCAAATCCTTAAGATTAGTGAACTATTTTGGAGTTGTTTCGTTTTTCCGTTGTTTTTCCCGTATCATTTGGTATCAGATCATGGCTTGATCTTGTTCCTACAAGATCAAATCTTGGGCTAGCTCACTTGAAAAATCAAAGAAAAAATTGAAATCTAAAAATTCCAGAAAAAGAACAATTTGTCCATTTTGTGTTCTTGGCCAAAAATTGTGTTCTTGTTGTGTCTTGGCCAAGATTTTTACTTGTCTTAAGTGTTTCTAGTGTTAGTTTTGTTCTCCACTAACACTTTGAGTCTAAATCTAAGTTTGAGCTTGTATTTGTTGAAGTTGCAGTCGTGAACTTGGACTTGACCGATTTGTCGTTGAACATTGTCGTGGTGGACTGTTTTGGCCTTATGGCCTTCATCTTGTTGTTGTTATAAGCTTGTCCACGTGATATTGTTGTTCATTGGTGGCTTAAGAACCATTTTGTTGAAGTTGTAGTTGCCTTGGCCAAGTGTTGAAGATATTGTATTGTGAAAATTGGAAGTTGGCCGTGTGAAATTGTTGGTGTTCTTGGAGATTGTTGTTGGTTATTCTTGGTGATTGTTGATTTTGTTCTTAAAGTTCTTCACAACCTTCATAGCTTGTTAAAATAAAGTTAACCTTAGATCTATAAAGGTAAAGGGGAAAAGGTGAAGTTTTGTTAGTCTTGAAAGACTTACCATCACTCATCAACAAGTCAATCACATCTCAACCACTTTCCCATAAAACAAAGATCCATGTTTTAAGGAGGAGTACAAGTCTAATCCAAAACTTTGACTCTTGAAATTTTAATTGAAAAAGAAGCTCTAAAGAATACTTTGTGTTTCCCTCCATTGAACAAGTTCCACCAAAGTCCAAATTGAAAAATTGACCAAGACTTGAAATTGGACAACAAAAGTTGTGTGCAACCGAGACCAATACGTGGCTGCCACATCATCATGTTTTACTGTTCACGCAACATATTTAAGCTCAAATTTTAGATTTCTGAGTTTCCGTTTGTTGTTTCTTAGTTTCAATTTCGTTGGTTCCAATACTAATTGGCAAACTGTACTTATCTACTAGATTGTTAGTTAGTTTTTGTGTTCGTTCATTCGTGTTACGCATCTGTTGTGTGCTTTTCTCTTTTGTGAAATCGTTGTATCTTGTTGGTTCAAGTCCGTAACAAATTTTGCTTGAGTCAACTCAAACGAAAATCTATTCCGGGCAAGAGTAGACTCGACCCTCAATCACTCGCGAAGTACAAGCCGGCTTTCAACACTTGTGAAACCAAGTGTGAGACGATCAAGTGTGCGAGAGTGTGGTGAGGTTGTTTTGAACTAACTTGTGTTTGGTTTTGTAGGTGTTCTTTTCTTTCTTTTTTTTAGGTACAATTACAAGGAAATCCGCGGCTTCTACCTCTCAACCCATGGAAAACAATGTCACCAATGTCATTTTAGCCTACCTTGACACTATGTCCCGAGACCTAGTTATGGCAAATAAAAGGTTGGATCGTATGATAGGTCAAAGGGAGCGAGTGGGCTGCCCGAACACACGTCAAGAGGAAGGCCATAGCTCATGTGAGCTACGAGGTAAAAACACTATTCCCTACACTCCTATGAACTTAAAATATTGTGTTGTGGCTAGTAGTGGCCAATTGGATGTAGCTGTGGATTTACCTAGAGTAGAGGTATTTGAGTCTTCCTATGGTGATACTCTTGGTGATGTTAGGTTACGTCAGGACCAAACTCTTGTTGTAAGTACGCAAGCTCTAGTTGATCCTTTAGATGACGAAATTGATTCTTCTTGTAAGAATGATTTATGTCCATCTAGTGCTAGCCCTTATAACTTGAACAAGGTTGTATTACCAATTGACAAGAGTACTCACAAACTAGTTGACCCTTGTGCGAACTAAGGTGAGTCTACGTTGGTATGTGAGTTGCCAACAACTAGTGAAGATGTGGCTACTTCTTACATTTGACCCCGGCACCCTCCGGGAATGTGGGAATTTCTACACTTCCTACTTGATGCTTGGTCAAGATGACAAGCAATGTTTGATTGTGGGTGCTAATAAAGGAAGGCAAGGTTCTACCTTGTCTCTTTTTGTTGATGATGACCTCTTCCTTTGTACCATTTATACTAAGGTTTTCATGTTCAACACAAAGGACCCGTGGGTATACTCCAAATTTGTCCCACCTTGGCATGGCATGTGATGTGTTATGTTTGCTAACCCTAATCCCTCATGTCATGAGGATGTGTGCTTGTTTGTCTTCTCTTGATTTTGCAAGGTACAGATTCGAGGTCGAATCCTTTTTAAGAAAGGAAGAATGATACGGGTACGACCACGGAGGTGGGTGAGTGCGAGAGTGAATGAACCCGAGATTTGGAGTGTACACGTGAAGTGCAAAGGAAAGCCTAACTAGGCTCCAAAATGAGTCCATACAATGCACTCCAAGGGAGCCCACTTGAAGACTTTGACTAAGGGGTCATTTTGGACATTTCATACTATTCTTGTAATACACTATAAATACAACCTTCTAGGGATTCATTCATTAGATTTTGATGACGATGAATGTTGTATAACATTGAAAGACAAGTCCTCTCTCCTTGAGGCACAAATCTGAAATTGTAAGTAGGGAAATCAACTTGAGTGTAAAATCACTCGTGTTCGATTCAAGCTTGGAAACGTTGGTCCTTGGGAGATCGAGATCCCTCTTGTGCCTACGTAGGGGATAGGTTAGTGTTGTATGTAGTATTAAAGGTCAAAGGGTGTAACAATTCTTGGGTTGTTAATATTATTCCCTCATTTGGTCTATCTATCTATCTTTATCTTATTGCACTTTGTAGATTCATAGTAGACTGTTTTGTGTCCTTGAATCTGAAATATTTTCTCATTGTGTTCATCTTGTTATCATTTTGTTGCTGCTGTGTTTGGTGTCAAATGCACCGTTGTTATCTCATATTGTTGTTGTTGTAGTGAATCCAAGAGTGGTCTCCATCTTAGTCCTCCAATCCTTAAGATTAGTGGACTGTTTTGGAGTTGTTTCATGTTTCCGTTGTTTTTCTCGTATCATGCTACTTCTATTTGTCACAATACTTATGCAATGCAATTTAACAGTCGATGAATCATCACTATGAAACAATTCATAGCAATCATCAAACCAATTGTAGAATGTGTACAAGCATACTGTGATTTTGATCCTAACCATATAATTTCTCTTTTTCAATATGACCGTGCCATCATTTTGATCCTAACCATATAATTTCTCTTTATCAGTAGGGTCGTGCTGTGATTCCGACCCTACCCATATAATCTCTTTTTCAGTAGAGTCGTGCCATCATTCCGACCCTACTTATATGATCTCTTTTTCAATAGGGTCGTGCCATTATTCCAACCTTACCTAATGATGACACGATCTAACTGGAAAAGAGACATTATATCATCATTCCGACCTACCTATATAAATTTCTCACATTTTGACCAGCTATAAAATCTAATAATCCGGCGCGTGAGCATGTCCGGCCAATTTTCAGTGACTTTCTTGTTCAAGATTCTCATCTCTTGATTTCGAGATGACCCATATATTTTATACCAGTTTCCAGCAATTTTCTATCGACAAATTGAGTTTTCCGACCACTTTTTCAGTTGGTTCCTTTTCAACTGTGATCGCTCAAACGTCCCGAGCACTTCTTATCAGTGTTCTTACATATATTTTTACCAAGTCTCTCACTGATCCTCGTATTAATTACATCCTTGACAAGCTTGGTACATATGACTTTTATACACAGCTTGAGGGGAGTGTTAAAATATGATTAGGAGAAGGAATAGTATACAAAATCCTATTTGGAAAAGGATTATAATGTAGTGTCTTACTTAAAAAATAGATTGGAATGTAGTGTCTAAAAATAAGGCCTCGGTGAAATAATGTAGTTACAACAATTCAAAAATATTATTCTCCAATATTTCTCACAAGGCTAAAGTTCAACCGGTTGGATCATGGATTTCCCGATATGGTATCTACATTCATTTCTCCGTGTAAATAACATTACTACAATCTAACTAAGGTTGTATGTCATAGTTGCTTTCTAAGTTGCTCGGATATCCAAAAATGTTGTCGCACCCGTGTCGGATCCTCCAAAAATAGTGGCTTTAAAAGAAGACTAACAGATACAGAAAACTATGTGTCAACAAAATTGAAAAGCCATCAAGTCAAAATGAAACTAGTAGTATACCAAAGGAATATGAACCAAAGACAAAAGTATATGTAGCGACCCTGAAAATATCATAAGGTTCTAGAACTATAGAGTGTGTTAACAAGTAATAAAAAAAATGTTTTGTGTGCGAAAGGTGACTCGGACATGATCATTAGTATACGAGGTGCATTGGAAGTGATTTAGGGTCTAATGAAAGCCCTAGGACCAATCCAAGTTGGATACTACACAACGAACTAAAGTTACATATGAGCACCTATGGTCTAACTTCAAGTGATCGCTACTTTCAACGTATAATGATTTGACTGGATAAAGATATCAAATTAAAGAACTTTGTGTCTAGTTTCCAATGCCGCAAACATTGATCAATCAAACATTCCTACAAAAAGTTATAGACATTTTACTGAATGACGTCAAGCAGGAAATCCAAGCACACATAATTGTCTCCATGCATGAGAGGTATCGCGGCCTGGGACAAAGTTATTTGAAACGAGCTTATCTAGCAAGAAATACAATCCGCAAACCTTGGCCATGAATACCATTGATGGGTCAGCGAAATTTTTGTCATTTGGGACTTGGGGTTTTGAAGGTAAAGTGGAGATTGGAGCTTGGGGATTTTTCTACCATAAAAGGTGAGTATTATTTGGTGCTTTGAGTTCATTTTACTCATCATAAACAGAATTTAACAACATTGACCATTCCAAACACTAGATTTGGCATTGAATCTTTCAAGAACCCGAGAACCACAACAACTAAGATTTTCAAGATATAGTTCAAGGCAAGGTAATTCCATCACTTGTAAAAGATGTGTGTTGAGTATTTATGATAGTAATATTTATGGGATTTTTTGTGGTTGGAATGACTGAGTGAAGAACCTTAACTTTGCCGTTAGTGGAGTTGTGTGAGCTTGGAAAGATGATAATGGTTCACGCATTTTAAATGACCAAATACAATGACCATAACAAAGTCATTAAATCATTTACTAAATTTTGGATTGTTGGAGTATGAGATGAAATAGAAAGAAATGCAAGAAAAGTTGAGAATTGAATTGTTATGAGTTGATAGTGACACAAATGAGTTTTTAAATGAAGAGAGAAGGTGATTTACAAAGATTTCACCAACAAGGAAGGATTATGAAAATGTGGAAGGTTAGCATAAGTGTAAAACACTTGGTTGGATTAATTGGTCTATGAGTTGATGAAAATGTGTTTAATTATGTAGCTTGATTGTGTTGGAGATGCTTAGTCATCAATTGGCAGTTGGAGCTGATGATGGTTGTGTAAGGGTTGAGGTATGTTGGTCTTTACACTACGAGGGAGCTTTGAACTATCTTATGATGTTTTCTAATCTTATTTTTATCCGATGTTCCCGAAGGGATAAGTGATTTTCCAGTCAACCTTATGAATTTTGAATTAATATTTTGACGGAGTTCCTATGTGCTAGAGCACAAGTTCCCATAGTTTGCTCCATTTTGTTAAATACATGATGCATTGCATAAATTATCAACTGTTTGACTTTGTAACATTGTATGTTTTATGTTATTGCCATGGTGCAGAGCAACTAGAGGAACCTCGACTAATTCCATGGGGTACCTCCTACCTCCCACCAGTATAGATAGCGGATAACTTGGACAAGTGGAAAGAAGTCTCCTAGTGTTTTTGCCTCTGTTGAAATTTGAACCTGAGACATCATGGTTCTCATCCCACTTTATTTGCCACTAGGCCACACTCTTGATGCTTTGTAAAATTTATGTTCTAATAAGAACTAAATAAGGTTGGTGCAATGCACTATGATTCTTAAATGATCTTTTGTACCAACTACCTCCCACTAGTATAGGTACCGAGTAACTCTATCCATTAAGGCTTGGACAAATAGGAACAAATCACCTAGTATTTTTGCCTCTACAGGGATTTGAACCCAAGACATCATAATATTCCACTTCGTTGGACCACTAGGTCACACTCACGATGTTTTATAAAATTTCTATTCTTATAAGAACTAAATAAGGTTTGTCAAACGCACTATGATTCTTAAAATGATTATATACTAAAAGTATGAGATGAAGCTACATGAACTATTGTATAATGCTTCAGCTACAAGTCATGAATTATAATATTCTAAATAAATTGTATATACATGCCTATTGATTGTGTTTGGCTTGGTCAACCGGGAGAGTAATCGACCACTTTAAATCCTTGATGCATCATTGCCTAGTCGATGGGGAGAATAATTGTACGTCAATGATTGAAATCTGATGTATCATTGCCTAGCTGCTGGGCGGTACGACATCCTTCGTCGATGACATCCCGACATATTCTGATTAATCGATTGTTGTATAATGATGATCTTGTGCTTGGTGTAATTAGCTTGATATTGATGCTAACACTCCCTCTGTTTCAATTTGTTTGTCTTCGTTTGACTTGACACAAAGTTTAACAAAGTAAAAAGGACTTTTGAATCTTATGGTCTTAAACTAAAGATATATACTATTGAAGTTGTGACCATCTCATTGAAAAGCTTAATCTATTAGAAAGAGCACATTTTTATTATTTAATTATATTCTCAACACGCCCCCTAATGTCCAGGCCTAATTTTTTTCTCAAGCACGTGGAAATTCTTTTTAATAACAGTGAGATTCGATCCTAGAACCTCTGCCTGCTTTGATACAATGTGAGAAATACAAGAGAAAAATATTATTGAATTGTTGCTTCTACATTATTACATTGAGACTATTTATAGACAATTCACTCCAATCCTTTTCTAAGTAGGACACTAGACCACAATCCTTTTCCAAGTAGGATTCTATATACTATTCATATTCCTACTCATATTCTAACACTCCCCCTCAAGCTGGTGCATACAGGTCAATATGTACCGAACTTGTTATAGACGTAATTAATATGAAGACTAGTGAGGGACTTGGACGCAGAAAAATTGGTAAGGAAGTCTGGGCGATTACAATTGAAAAAAGATCAAGCTGAAAAGGTGATCAGAAACATAGTAAACGTCTCCGAAAAATCGATTTTTCATTGAAGACTTGTCAAAAATTGGTATAAAATATATGGGTCATCTCGAAATCAAGAGATGAGTAGATCTTGAACAAGAAACAACAACAACAATAAACCCAGTGTATTCCCACCAAGTGGGGTCTGGATTTCGAGAAATAGGTCATAACATGCACACGTACCGAATTATTAGATTTGACGGTGGAAAAGTGGTGAATATCAGAGAAAAACTATATGGGTATGGTCAGAATGAGGGCACGACCCTCTTGGACAACAAAAACAATATGGGTACGGTCGGAATGATGGCACGACCCTACTGAAAAACAAAAATTAGACCAATCACGGTTGGTACTTCCATTTCCTCCCTCAAAAGTAAAATCTCTTATAGGGTAATTTAATAAAATAGAAACAATCATTCAGCCCCTTCCACATGGTATCAGAGCAGGACCCATCTAACCCAAATGTTGGGTCCCCAAATTAAAAATTACCCATGCACCATATGTCTAGTCTTGGGCGTGATGTGGGGTGTTAAAGAATAAGAAAAAGTCCCACATTGGTGGTTAATAAGATGGATGGTCTCTTTATAAAGCTCGAGCAATCCTCCTCCCTTTGAGCTAGCTTTTGGGGTGTGAGTTAGGCTCAAGACCTAACTTCAACATATACAATGTACCAAAATGTCTTCTAATCTTGCGGTCTTAAACATGTCATATGGAATGTTGAAATTGAAAAGTTGTCAAATTAGGAAAGAGACCCTTTTTGAAACACACTAAAACGAAATGTAAGACAAACTAATTAAAATCGAGGGTAAAATTTGTTCTAACTACTCTTGTGCTTTGCGAAAATCTCTTGAATTTATGAAAGCTCTACAATTAAAGTGAAAGACTTGATTTACAAAATGCTAAAATGGTTTTACATGCATGTTATTTTATAACTCATGTCCCATCATACGGTGGCGATGAATCATATCTGAGTACCTATCATGTATTCAGACATCCTTTATCATGTTGTAGGTAGGGTTCAGTAATGACACACGAACAAGCTAAGAACCGGTGTCATCTCTTGCCTTTGGTTCTCCCCACTTCATATCTATCGAATGGTTGTTGCTTTTGCAATTACTGTTCATTATTCATGTCATAAAGACATCATAGATAGGTTGATATATAATTTGGGTACTATATCCATGATATGCTTATTATGTTTGAAACTCCATGTTTTGGGAAAGCAAATGAAACTGATGATACTTGATCTTTGTAAAAGATATTACACATGATATGTTTAAAAAGATAAAGTTTTCATAAATGAAATAATATATAGTGTATGTGGGCAAGACTCAGGTAGAATTTTATTGGATTGCTCAGTGCAAATTAACGGCATCGGTTGGCTGCCACGTCTCAATCCGTTTTGGGGCATGACAGACTGACAGTATAGCCATCAAGAGATTTAAAGAAGCCAACAAAAGAAAAGCCTAGAGATACTTCAAATGAGCTTACCTAGTTCCAGATCGATGGGTTTCTGAACTGAGATGACATAGCCTCCAATAGAAACTTGACGAGGTTTCCTCTCTCCAATTCTTTTTCCTTCTTGAGCTCAAGATGTCGGACCTGGTTACACATGAAAAGGGAAAATACAGGTCGGTTACTCAAAATCGAGAGTATGAAAATTTGTGTGCCTCCAAAGGAAAAGTAGTGCTTTCTCGAAATAGACAATAATTCCTACACTAAATGAACTTTGACAACTTCATTATACTGCTAAAACTTAAGCAACTAAGTAGAAGATATATCTTGGAAGGGAGTTCCACAATGTTCCATCATTTCACAAGATACATCCTAACATTTGGAAGCAATAACAGCAAACATAGGGAAAATATTGTATCTCATTAGACATGATAGCATACACTGAACAGCTAAATCTCCTACATGTGTTAAATCATAAAGTGATGTCATATTCCTGAATAGAGTCACTTTCCATCAAATATCAATATTTTCCCAAGGAAAAGTTCTATTTGCGATGCATCATTTTCTTTCACAACAGCTCCATATATGAAAATCCTCAGTCATTATGGGAGACAACCATGAAAGAGAGATAGTCAATAGTGGGATTGCCATTTCATTGTTAGGAGGTGACATTCACCAGAAGATTGCATTTCAGTACAACTAAGAACATCAAATCAGAAAGTAGTTTGAACATGCAATAGAAGTCATCCTACCTTCACTGAATCCTTTTGGGATACACCAGTGTCAGTGATGATGACAAGGCATTTAAGGTCATGCTCATTAGCATATTCATACTGTTCCGTAAGGCTTGGATCACGTAGTGGAACAAATTCAGCCTGTAGAATGTTCAAAACTCATTTCATATATCAAAATGCATCCAGGCAGAATAGCGGTAATTGAACAACTAACCCTGATATTTTCTTCCCAAAGCTCTGCCAACAGTTCCATCCGCTCTATTAACAGACCACCACCTCCTCTTGAACAAACAAGAACATTGGTGACAACATCATATCTGCATGTTACTGCTGTAACTTTAGGTAAATTGCTACTTGGAAAGTGAACAAGTAGGAAATAAGGGTAAAGACAAAATAGTATCAATATCATATTTCTACTTGATGAAAACATAGAGAAAATAGCACCTGTAAGGTCTAATATCCAGAGAAGCATGTTGCAAAATTGTCTCTAAGGCAAGACTGCTCCCTGCAGCTCCTGGAGGATTCGATTTCTGGAAAAATTCATGCAGAAAATTACATATTGAGACAGACAAAAAGAATGAAACAGAAATAAATGTCATAAAATCCTAGGGATTTGGAAAATAACGATGATGCCACTTCCTCCAGCTTATTCTATTAGAAATAATTTGGCTGCAGAAGATGTTAATCAAATTAACATTCACAATATAGCATTAGAATAATAAGAAACAAGCATTTCAAAGTTTGACAAGGTAAACTCGTTTGCTGCCATTGTTGGAATAGTTATTGCACCAAAGGTTCACAAAATAGGAGACACAACATCCTTCTTTACACGGACAGTCATTCATGAATAGTAAACTGGAAAGGATGTTGAGCAATGAAGAAATTGTCAACGCCTAGAATCTCATAAAGTCACAGGAGTCTATAAAATTTCAGTGGCACCCCCACCTAAGTTGAGTCCCCTTGGGGACTCAGATGCGGGTGTCTGATACAGATGTGGATCTAGAAGTCAGACCCTTCATGATCCAAATTTTAATATTTGGGGGTCTGGACCAAGATACGGATACGAGTGAGGGGATTTAGTTAAAAATAATTCAAAAATCTAAAAATAGAGCTATACGTATAAGTTATGAGACATTATGTGGAAAACTTGTAAGGTATCCCGAGGAGAAAATAATGATGAGCGGAGAATCCCAAAAGGAGATCTAAGGGAAAGGACTAACAAAGAAATTTCTATATACAAGGTATCCCATTTTCTTCAATTTCACCTTAGCTTTTGTTTAGATTCTGGAAATCATTGTATTTGTCTCAAATTTCTCAGGCAACTTGTTTATTTCTGAAGGTTATTTGTCAGAACTCTCCTCAATCCAACATAAGTCGCGAGTATTTCAAAGACTTGGTTGCAACAAAACGATCTTGTGAGAAACAATGGAGAAAAATCATTATTGAATTGTGTATCTAGATTGTAACAATAATGTATTGTTCTGGGCAAAATATTCTAATTGCTCAGTAACCTTCAATAACTCGTATGTCACATAGGAACACTAAACACGAGAAATCATTCGCAGGGCTTAATCACATGGACTTTATTATCTTAGCATTCCTAAATCATCGTTAACTTATTCATCGTTCACGGCACGTATCACCGATTCAACAACAACAACATATCCAGTGTATCCCACAAAGTAAGATTTGGGGAAGGTAAAGTGTACGCAGTCCATACCACTAACTCAGATGAAGTAGAAAGATTGTTTCTGATAGACCCCGGCTCAAGACAAATGATAGTATAACAAGCAAAAAGTACAAACACAAACAACAAAATGGGGTAACATACCGCTAAATAACAAAAAGAAATGAGACACCCACAGTGTAATACTCTAAACTATCTATTCGAAAATCACAAACATCACCAAAACACCATGAACAAGAAACTACAAGACACGTGAATAGCACTATGACTACAGGTACATCTACAAACAAAGCACTCCTCCTAACTAGTAAAAATGTACTCATACCCACTAAAAGCTTCTACCCTAATCTGCGTCCTCCACACAATCCTATCAAGGGTCATGTCCTCCGTAAACTGTGACTACTCCATGTCATGCCTAATCGTTTCCCTCTAATATTTCTTCGACCTACCTCCACCCCGTCTGAAACAACCCATAGCCAGCCTCTCACACCTCCGTACTGGGGCATCCGTGCACTTCCTCACCACATGCCCGAACCATCTCAACCTCACTTCCCGAAACATTTCTACCGAAGTCACTCTCACCTTCTCTCGAATAATCTCACTTCTAACCATATCCCTCCTAGTAAGTTCACACATGCATCTCAACATCCTCATCTCCACTATTTCAACTTTTGGATGTAGGAGTTCTTAACTGACCAACACTCCGCTCCATACAACATAGCCGGTCAGACTGCCACAATGTAGAACTTATCTTTAAGCTTGGAAGGCACCTTCTTACCACACAATACTCCCGAAGTGAGTCTCTACTTCAACCACCCTGCACCAATACAATGCATGACATCCACGTCAATCTCTCCATTCTCCTAAACCAAAGATCCAAGATACTTGAAACTATCTCTCTTCCGAATGGTTTGAGAATCTAGCTGTATCACCAATTCACCTGATCTATTATATAGACGGTTGGCACATCCTAGTTTACCAAAGCTTCAAAAATGGCATCAAATTGGTCTGACTTGTCTATTTTGAAATATGAGTCGCCGTCTTGTGGTGGGCCCTTCCCCGAACCTTGCGAATAGCGGGAGCTTTAGTGCGTCGGGCTGCCTTTTTTTTTTTAACCATCTTAATTGGAAAGAATACTTGTTCCAGTCGCCTGACGTCGGTAATTGATCATAGTCTTGTTGTCTTAGTTAATTCAGAGTTTGAGGTCCTAGTTGGGTCTATTTTGAATTTTCGTTAATTTGTCAATGTCTTTTTTTTTGGTACCAGTGCATGAATTACAAGACCATAGCTGAAGTAATCATTCAGCAATCACAAAACTACAAGACTCTACCTAGTAGGGTATGAACTAAAATTTCAAATTCTGCATAATTGAGCTTACACCTAGAGGTTCTCTCACATGACATATATAGACTACTTCCTTTGCTAATCTTTCCTAAGTCGTCTCTCCATGCTTGACTATTCTATGGTTCCTTTCAATCCAAATAGCGTAGGAAAATTCTGTGAACACCAACTTAAACAGTTTAACATGTTGTGTTCTCCCTTTGGCTGCATCAATGATGTATTCCAACTGCCCACCCCATGTTATGTGTCCTCCGTGATTTCTAGGTAGCCAATGTTGCAGCCTCTACCATGGTTTCATAGTGAACTCACAGCTAACAAACAGGTGGTCTTTAGTTTCCTCTTTTTGGTGGCATAGTGTACATTTTGCATCCACATCCAAACCCCATTTTATCAATCCGTTCTCAACAATCACCCGTGCATTAGTAGCCACAATATGAACTTAGCTTTGGGTCTTGTTAAATTATCAAACATCAAACATTTTCATTGCATCCTCGGTTGATCCCCGAGTAATCTCAAATATAGTTGTTTGATGAGGCTTTGGTGTTTCTTGATATGATCTTTTTCAAATTCCACTATAGTTCGAGCATCAAGGATCTTTCTAACCATCCAACTGGCCTGTTTAGGGCTTGAGCATTCACAGACAGTTTGCATTTTTATGTAGAACATGTGAATCCATTTGATCCACAACTTATCCTCTTTATGAGCCACATCCCAGCAGTGTTTAGCAATAGCTGCACTGATCCACAGTTGTAAATTAATCAAATTAAGCCCTCCACATAACTTGGGACTGCATACTCTCTCCCAGGCAACCAAGGCTTTCTTGGTAATGACATTTTCAACAGACCACAAATAACTTCTGCAGTAAGCCTCTATTAGTTTAATGGCAAAATGATCTATTAAACCCTTATACTTGTATAAGTTTGTATTATGAACCCTTCTACTCACCTATTTGTCAATTGAACTCTTAAACTCAGCATAACATAATATTTTAAACCCTTTTTATGACTACTCAGCGTGAGTGATACAAACGCTACATGTGGAGTCCACGTCATTTTTTAATGCCACGTAAGAAATTAAATACTTAATAATATAATTAAATCAAATAAACACCCCCAACCATCCTGCCTCCCATCTTTTCACACACACCCCAACCAACCCCACCTCTCATCTTATTCACAGACACCCTAACCAACCTAACCTCTTATCTTCTTCACACCTAACATCATTAGATCCCTTCTCTCTCTCCTTTTATTCTTTTTTGGATTCCTTTTGCTGCGACATCAATGAAAACTAAGGAAGAAACTACAAAATGTTTCAAAAGAAAAAAAAAAAATTGTGGTGTTTTTTGATGTTTGTATCCGATTGTGGAAGGAGGGCTTGGAATTTCTTTGTGATTTTACTTTGTTTTTTCTTTAATTTAGCTTTAAAGAGTAACAAATTTTTCTTTAAACTTCGGTGAATTAGATCTGCAGTTTCTGGTTGAAGCACAATAGGGGTAGGCTGGTGAACAGTTGGGGTTGGGTAGGGTGAAGAAGATGATCAGCGGCAGCGTGGGTTTTAAGGGGAGAAGGGGGGGGCTGTAGGAGGAGGTGGAAGGAAAGAACATTTTTTTTCTTTCTAAAATTTTATGAGTGTTTATTTCTTTGATAACTTTAATATTATTTTAATAAAAATATAGTGTTCACTTGCTTCTAAACGCGTATAGTCACGCGCTATAGCCACCTCAGTCATTTTAATGCCACATAAGCTTGGTCAATGGTCAAAGAGATGTTGTTGAGTTTTACTGAGTTTAAGGGTTTAGTTGGCAAAAGGGAGAGTAGAAGTGTTCAGAATACAAACTCGTACAAGTACAAGGGTTCAATAAACCATTACACCTAGTTTAATCACCTTTACTGGCAATATGAATAACTGAACCCAGTAGGATTTTATAACAAAAAGCACTGTTTGTATCAGTTAGGCCCTGCCAGCATAAGTTAGCTTTTTGGCAGTCCAAGAAGTGATTCAAGCAAGGATTTTATCAATCAAAGGTTGTCACTGTGCAGTTGTAAGCTTGACAAAGGAATGCCCAATTACTTAAAAGGAAAGTCACCCCTAACGTAGCCACAATGTTGGATAATGGTCTCCTGTTGTTGCTGATTCACTCCTCCTATGTAGATTGAACTCTTGCTGAGGTTGGGTTGTAATCTAGAGGCTCTAGAGAATTGATCAAAGACCTGCTGCAGTACTTCAATAGAGGATAGATCCCCTCTAGGAGACAATAATATATCATCCGCAAAGCTAAGATGTGAAATGCCAAGAGGTTTACATTTCAGATGAAACTTGTACTCTTGATTCTTTGCCAAATTATTCAGCCCTCTACTGAGATATTACATGGCTAATGCAAAGTGGCAGGGAGACATGGGTCCCCTTGCCTCAATTCTTTAGCAGCTGGGAAGGGTTGTGTGGGTTCCTCATTTATAAGAATAGAGTAGCTGTCTTAACACACTCCATGACCCATGCTATGTTATTCCCATGAAACCTAAGCTCTTCCATTATCTGCTCCGAGTAAATCCATTCCACTAAGTCATACGCCCTTTTTCAGATCAATTTTAATCATGCACCGAGGTGAAATATTTTTCCTGTGCATTCAAGGTGCACTTAGATATTCTTGATAAAAAATCAATCTGATTGTTTTCCATTTTTCATGCCTTCCATGTTGAATCCAAACCAATTTGGGGTTCCTATCAGCATTTTTCATAGTGTGATAATGCACCTGAACATTTATCTCCTCTACTTAGGCAGTTCATGAACTTTTATGTGATCATTCCTTGTATGCCATGTCCTTGTACCTCTCAACAAAATATGGGGCAGCTGAGAGGAAGAATAGACATCTCATTAAAACAGCTCAAACCTTACTCATACAATTCCATGTTCAGTTACATTTTTGGAAGATGTCTTCCTCAACAATATTTCACGATATGCGTATGTATTATTGTTGTTTTTAAATTTCTGTTAGTCAATAGCGCATACACATGCTGATAGCAATATGTAGAAAATAATGGGAGATGCAATTGGCTAATGTTAGCACTTCCTTTATACCATTTTTTGCAACTTTATGATTTACGTAATGCACAACACAAAGCATGATCATCTGAAAAATTCTCTGAACCTCAGTGCAGCTTAATTGGTCCCTATTTTAGAAAGAAGTTCACCAACAAGAAGACTAGGTTCCAGTTTGAGATTACAGAGGTACCTGCATTGCCTTCTCAACTAATTATTACTAGCAGGCAATTTTATTCTACCCCAATTGGTGTGTACCCAGAGCAGAAAAGAGAGACATCAACATCTGCTCAAGGATTTCGATATTTTTAATGGGGAAAAAGCCAAAAACGCTGATTCTGTCACACCAAAAGTATAGGATGTACCTAATATATGCAGAAATGCAACATCTTGTCCAATACTAAGGAAAAAGAATTTTCTCTTTACCCTATTACGGCAGAACATACGTCCAGCCAAGAGAAATAAACATATGAGTTCACCTTATCAAAAAAAGAAAAAAAGAAAGAAGTATACATATGAGTTCATGTTTTGTATAAGAGCAAGGAATGTAGAAAGAAAAAAATGATGAAACAAAACTTTCCAGAAACCTACTTACATATTCCAAATCTCCACTTTGGTGGAGCAGGTAGTCATATCGACCACCTACTGCAAGCAATGTTCCTTCCATTAGTGATCCAGGATGGTCATCTTTTCTTAAATATATCTACACAAATAAAACATTGCAATGAGTAGACGAAATATAAGTAGTTCAGAGACTCTTTTTGGTTTTCTTGGGGGGTTTCGTACATGTAGATAAAGCTTGTGAAAGTTTTAAATTCATAGAATTGCTCTTAACGTATTTGCATGTTGGAGTTCAACGTAAGAGCTTGTGAATCATTATGTCAGAACTCAGAAGTACAAGTATTTACACAATTATAAGAGGCTTTATCAAAGGTAGGAACATGTTGACTGTATTAATTAATTAGCATGACTATAGGATATTTTTTTTATCTTTTCCTAGCATAATGATAGCAATAGAATATTTCCTTTTATTGCTGACTGTCTTTCCTTAATTAGTTAGGATTTACTTGTATAAACAACCCTTCTCATGGGATGTAAATACATACTGAAAGAAGCCTTTTCTTCTTCCTCAAATTCTACATGGTATGAGAGAGATCAAGTTTTTCTTCCTCCTAGTGGCAGTTCGTTGCTCAGACCCTTTCCAGTAAGTTTTTTAAGAAACTAACACCACCACGGGGTCTATCAATCTCCGGAGACCAAACCCAGCAAGACAAACTGGCAGGCGCCAGCGACACGTCCAACCCACACACCGGTGGGTCAAGCCTCTTTCAGCCATCTTTTCAAGCAGATCCTGGTTCCTTAGGAGTCTTCCAATTATTCCGAGCCTGCCCACCAAGTTTCATTGTGGAGACGCAATGCTTAATCCAACGAATCTATTTCTACCCAAAACCCATCCCTTCCGGTGTGTTCAGCAAATATCCCCAATTGACATTATCACATGCTTTCTCTTTGTCTAACTTGCAGAGTATGCTTATTCTGGTTCAATCTGGAACCCACTGCATCCACAATCAGTCTTCCCTGAATGAAGGCCATTTTTTGTGAATCCATAAGCTTAGCAATAATTCCTTATAATCTCTATCAGAACTTTAGAAAATATCTTGTAAATACTGCCTATTAGACTGATAGGCCTGAAGTCCCTAAGCTCATCAACATGTTTTCTCTTTGGAATAAGGGCAATGCAAGAGACATTGAAACTATTTTGAAAATACTAATATCCAAAAGTTACAATAGCATAGAAAAAAATTAATATTTCCTTTATAATGTATCTTAGAATGCCAATTAATGCAATAAATATACTCATTGTGTTTATCATAGTCACGTGATGCACCACTCTAATAGTGAAGAGGCACATGAAAATTTTTATTTTAAATTGGAATCAATAATTGGTTTTGGTGAACAATTAAGTTTATGTAACTTAATAGATTAAATTTGGAATATATAACTCTTGTCGTTGAAGTAAGCCTTAGCTTACGGACTTCCAAAGAACAAGTACGCCCTATGGGCAAGACTTGACACTACCACATTGTATCTTGATTTATGAAGTACTCTTTAACTCGTGCCTTAGAGGCAAACTTAGCCAAAGGACTTCCAATCAACAAGTTACGTGAGAAGTCCCATGGGTAAGAGTTGAAACTACCTCATTCTATCTTAATTAATGAGATACTTCATGACTCTTGCCTTAGAGGCAACACTTAGCCCAAGGATTTCCAAAGATCAAGTTACGCCCATTGGTAGGGGTGTCAATGGTTCAGTTCTGTAGGTTATTTTTAAAACATTGTATCACAATAATTTTTTGTTACTCTATGACGTATAACTAAAATTAGACTTCTTGAAACCGTCCCAAACATCATGGTTTTTATATGGTTCGATTAATTTTTGGTTATTCAAACATCTAAGGGCTATCACAATAGATAAAATTTGATAAAATAAAATATAAATCCAAAAGGTACAATACCATAAAAAGAAAATAATTTCTCTCTATAATATATCCTAAAATTCCAATTAAGAAAAGAAAATACTCATTATGTTTATCATAATCACATGATGCACCACTCTTACTATGAAAATGTTTACGAAAATTTAAAATTGATTTTGTTGAACAACTAAATTTGTATTATTTGTTAGATTAAATTTGGAATTTATAACTTTTGTGGTAGTGGCAAAACTTAGCTCACGGACTTCCAAACAATAAGTTACACCCCAAGACAAGAGTTGGCACTATCTCATTGTGTCTTAATTTATGAAGTACTCTATAACCCTTGCCTAGAGGCAAAACTTCGCGCAAAGACTTCCAAACAACAAATTACACCCCATGGGCAAGAATTAACACTAAATCGTTGTGTCACGATTTATGAGATGTTCAATAAAGTTACATTAGAGGCAACAGTACCGGACCTTCACCGGAACGGCGCGATTCTGGTCACGGAACGGTAACGTTCCGCTCCGATACCAGTTAGAACTGGTAAATCCGGTACCCGCCGGTTCATAATTCGGTATCAGTGCAGAAAGCGGATTTTTACCGCTAGACCCGGTTTCGATCCGGCATCGGCCCGGTAACAATCGAGACGACGGATCTTTTTTTTTTCTTTTTTTTTAACCTTCAATGTTGTTATATTAGTTGGGGTAATTGGGGGGGAGGGGGGCAACCAAAGGCTATTTTGACCCCCTTACCCCCACCTAAGTTGCTCGAACTCTTGGAAAATGTCATGGGATGCGTGTTGGATACTTCAAAGTAGTGCATTTTCGGGGGATCCAACAAGGGTGCGGCAACATATTTGGAGAGTCCGAACAACTTAGCCCCTCAATACTCCAGTACAAAATTTTCACTATAAATACCCCCTTATTTCTATTATTTTTCTAACAAATGTTTTCAAAATCTCTTCAATGTATCAAACTCTAAAAATCTCTTTATTATCTCTTAATATTTATAATTATTGTATTAGCTAATTGGAGTGGAAGATTTTTTTTGAAGATATTACAGCCTTCAATTATCATCTTTTAATTCCGACATTTGGTATACGTCTACTTTTACGCAAACGTTCGGTATATTCGTTCCAACTTTAATCTCTCTTTTTGTTTACTTTAGTTTTTATATTTTTGCTTTTTAGTATCTATATTTGTTTACTTTCACAAATTTTTTATTTCTAATATTTATATTGTTTGTTTTAATATTTTAGTTGTATTTAAATTTAATTATGGATACCAATAAAAACAGTAGTAGTAAGAAAACAATCTTTGGTAACATTTTTCGTAGAAGTTAAAAAATAGTGCTACTATTAGTTTATTACCGCTTAAATTTAGTAACGTTCATGAAACTTCATTATCACGGCCTAATGGTTTCGATGTTGGTGCCGGTATGGAATTAGATCATGAGACGCTAAGTAAGCGTTATGATAATTTTGAGGAAAACTTATCGGAAGAAGACAATATAGAAGAACAAGAGTTAGGTGAAACCTCTACCCCTACTAGTCTTGTTACGGAATTAATGGAAGAAGTGAAGAAGTTCCCCCCTTTACTGGAATTTACTAGGGCCAAAAGTACTGAACGTACTAAAAGGTCTTTAGTTTGGAATTTTTTGGAGCATGATAGGACAAAAAATATTGTTACTTGTAATAAATGCAAGAAAGTTATGAAACATGTGACCGGGGGAAACAATGACGGGACCAGGTTGCTAAGTAAGCATTTCAGGAAATGTAATAAAGAATTTATTCGTCTGGAAAATGAAGTTAAGGCTAAAAAAATGGTACACCATTGTCGAAAGAATCTGTAGGAGGTAATATGGTTCAGACTCGTTTAAATATGTATAACCCGACTTGTCCAAGCTCATCATCTACATATAGTGAAGATGTAGATAGAGAAGAATTAGCGAAAATGGATGTTACGGGTTTGTCTTATAGTTTTTCTTCATATCCCGATTTATTCATTCTACTCAACGAGTATATAATCCCTTTTTTAAAGGTTTTTCACGAAATACAATCAAAAATGATATTTTTAAATATCAAGCTGAATATTGTCATTTTCTTCGTTGCTGATTTAGTAACTTTGATGGTAAAATATCTATTACTTCTGATATAGGTCATAGTATTAACGGTAATGATTATTTTACTCTCACGGCTCATTGAATTGATCACCATTGGAACATGCATAAAAGAATTATTGCTTATAAATATGTTGACGAGACTAAAACCAGTTGCTATATAGCTGGTATAATATAGAAAAGCTTGAAATAATTTTAAACTTATTGATAAAATTATGACATGCACATTAGATAATATTTCTAATAATTTGAAAGCTATTGATTTTTTAAAAGGTAGACTATGTCCTATAGATGATTATTTTCATCTTAAATGTACTGCATATATTTTAAATTTGATAGTAAAAGACAGGGTTGAGTTGTTTGGGTTGTTTTAAAGTTCGAGTTGCTTGTAGTTTTATTTTTTAAAAAAAAAAAAAAAAAGGCTATAATGGATGATTTTAAACGTCGTCGTGGAGAATGTGAAATTCCATATGTAAAATTTCTAAGAGAAATTCCTACAAGATGGAATTCTTTATATCAAATGCTTGAAGTTGCTTATGTATATCATGACCCTATACAATTAGTTTATAATGCTCATATTCGAATCTTGATTAAAGACTATGTGATAATGATTGGACTGAAATAGAAAAACTTTATAAATTTTTGGAAACTTTTTATCAAGTTACGAATACAGTATCTGTTCAATATACTCCAACTAATTCTTCTGTTTTAGTAAATATTACTGTTGTTTCTAAAATACTTGCTGAATATAAAAAATTTCTTTTTTTAAAGAATCAAGTGAAGCTATGATTGATAAATTTAAAAAATATTTTTTTTCTATTCCACAAATTTATTTGACAACTACTTTATTTAACCCATTTTTCAAGAAATTGGTGTAATGATGATGGTTCAAAAAAATTACAAGGATTTAGAAATTGAACTTCATAAAAAGCCATCAGTTGAAACTTGTTGTGCTAACACAGTACCTAAAGCTAGGAGCTTATATAACTTCCATCAAGTTATGGAACAAATTGTTTTGCTAGCCAAACCTCCTACTTCAAAGTGTAGACATGATGATTTAGATGACGAAATGGGTGAAGGACTTGGTCTTCAATGATTTTGATTCGTATCTTTCTCAAGATTGAAAAAATATTAAAGATGCAAATGGACAACTTCAAATTTTAGCATGGTGAAAGACCTATATCAAACGATTTCCAACGCTTTCAAGAGTGGTTCGAGATATCCTAGCAAGTCTAGCTGGTTCGAGATATGCTAGCAAGTCTAGCGTCTTCAACTGCTTTGGAGCAAGCTTTTCGCTCGAAAAGATTTATAATTGGAGATCATCGATACTCATTAGCAAAGAATAGTTTGGAGATTTTGATATTATTTAGAGATTAGATCAATGCCAAACGATGAAATTTTGAGCTCCAAAATTATCACCCCAAATTGAAGATGAAATAGATGAAATATTTGAGGAAAACAGTGATGATAGAATGGAAGCAATGGAGGAACAAGGTGAAGGACCAATTCCAAAAAATATGTCCGACGAATAAATAGCTACGTTACAACTAGAATATTTTGGACGTTATAGATATTAATAAAATTATAGTGTAGAGATCTAATTCAAACAGAACCTTTCCTAGAAGGTGGCTGCATAGATTCGATTCACTTTTAATATTTGTAATACACGTACAATGTACGAAATTTGAATAAATATATAGGCTATTCGCATTAATTTTATTTTAAAATTTGTCTTTTATTTGATGCAATTAAACTTGAAAAAATTATAAAGTTTATATTTGTAATTTTAAAGTTATGAAAAAATAAACTTGAATGGTTTAACTTAATAAAGTTATGAAAAGGTTTATAAACTCTTATCAGTTAATGTTATAAAATTTTCATAAGTCAAGTTTAATATTTTTTTAACAAGTTTTTGAAAATAAAAATTTATAAGTTTTGTTTAACTTTATAAAGTTAGGAAAAGGTTTATAAACTCTTATAAGTTAATGTTATAAAATTTTCATAAGTCAAGTTTAGTACTTTTTTAACAAGTTTTTGAAAATAAAAATTTATAAGTCAAAAACTTATAAATTTTTATAAGTTAGGAAAAGTATTATAAATTCTTATAAGTTAAATGTTATAAAATTTTTATAAGTCAAGTTTAATACCTTTTTTACAAGTTTTTGAAAAAAAAATTATAAGTCAAAGACTTATAAATTTCAATAACGTTCGAAAAAAAATGTATTTATATAACAAAAAAATTTAAGAAGATAAAAAAAATTTAAGTTTTAAAACAAACTGCTATTATAATTTTATAATTTAAATTAACAAAAAAGGTTAAAACCCGAATTCTGGTCCGACCTAGGACGAAACACTATGAAATTCCGGTACACCCCATATCGGTAGTATGGATTCCGGTACAACACACCATCATAGTGGACCCGTTACCGGATCCGGTTCTGGTAACACCATTCTGGCAGTGTCGATACCGGTCTGTTGCCAGTCCTAGGCAAGAGTTAGCCCAAGAACTTTAAAACATGTAACGCCAAATGGGTAAGACTTGACACTATAACATTGTGTCTTGATTTATGAGATGCCCCATAACTCTTGTCTTAAATCTTAACGGCATAAGTTGGCCCAAGGATTTCAAACAAGAAGTAACGTTGTAATTCCCCGTACCTTTTCTAGCTAAAATTCGTCCCTAAAATATTAAGGGATAGCTTCCAAAATGAAGAAAAATTATTTCGTGTAGAATTTTTCAGATTTAGACCTACCATTGTGTGGGAAATTTAATAAGCTTTCCAACGATCTAAGATTCGCCCAAATCCGACACTCGGTGAAGAAGTTATGGCATTTTTAAGTTGACATGCGCCACTTGGGCACTTAGCGCGTCGCGGAGAAGGCAAAATCCGAAATTGTCAAATTCCAGTGGCCCTCCGCGATAGCCCCGCATCGCGGAGAAGCCCATTTTCCCAATTGTCCTATTCCAGTGAGATTTCGCGATTCTGGCGCGTTGCGCCAAGGGCCAAAATGGCAATCCAAGGGGCACGGCGATTGTGGCGCATCGCGATGAACGCCCAGTTCCCGCTTTTCCTTTTCCAGAGAGCCACCGCGATAGTGGCGCATCGCGGTGGCCCAGTAAATCGAGATTTTTGATCGATTTCCAGGTAAGATTTAAAGTTTAATAAGGGCATTTTGGTCAATCCCCAGGGCCCCAATCCATCCAAAACACATCATTAAGCATATACCAGAGCACTTTATGCTTATTTCATCACTTTTCTCTCAAAAGAAAACCCTAAATCATCAAAACTCCTTCTCCAAGAAACCCAATTCTTCCATTAATTCTCCAAGAAAATTCAAGATTAAGGATTCCCAAAACAAGAAATCTAAGAATTCATCTTCAAAGCATCAATAGAGATCCAAGATTGAAGTTTTAGCATCTAGTTCATCAATTGAGGTATGTGGGGTTATGAACAAGGATACTCTTTTCATCCTTGTGCCCAAAACTTATTTTAATTACGAATTTACTGAATTTTATATAATCTCCTATGAAATTGAAGTTAGGGTTTACACCCATTAATGTTATTTACAAGCTTAAGAGATTTCCATGATTTAGAAGTTGAATTACATGATAATGTTCATATTTTCATGCATATTGCAGAAATTTCCAAATTTTGAATTCAATTATCAATGTTTACATTATCAAGCATGAACATTTTGATGTTTTAACGTGATATTGATACATGGGTCATTAAGCCCTAATTAAAGATTGTTATTGCAAGAATTGTTGTGCTATAAGCACCCTATGACTAGATTCCTTTCAAATTATTGATAAAGATTTGACATTTTGATCTCAGAATAGATATGAAATCCACTTTACAGATTCAAATTACAGATTTAGCTTTGCAGATATACGATTGATTTTCATTATAAACCAATAGATTATTTTAAAAGTGGATTTCCATCAGAATGAATATACAGATTTAATGGGAGTAGTATTTAGCACCGAGATGGGTACGTTACTACGGTTTCATACCCTAGAACTACGTGCCAACATAGACTTTAGATTGTTCCCACTTCTACGTGGATGATGGATATGTGATCACTTAGATAGGTTATACTCCCTGGCAAGAGTATGACTCCTCTCCCCAACGTGAGGATTCCTCCTTAGGGGGACAAAAACGTTGGACTCCATGAATGCTCATATGGTTTGTAGGTTAGAAAAACCTCCCTACTAGTAAAGAAAAGCTTTGAAAGAATTCCCTTCAGATAAAGTATTTTTTTCATGCAGAATGAGTTTTTAGATTTCACTTAGCCTATATGATTTGAGAATAAGAACAGAATACAAATTTCAGAACTTAGTGCAATGGCTCAAAAGAATTATATTATGTGCTTTACTATTCATGATTTATGATCTTCAGATTTCAGAATATTCAAGCCTATGTGGGTCATTTACATTTAGCATGCATTATTTTATAAATTATGATGATATTGCTTACTTATTGCATTCACCCCCATATACTCAGTACATCATCAAAGTATTGATCCACATATACGTCTATGTGCTACATTGTCTCATAATGTAGGTTCAGGTGCTCAGTCTCAGCAGCGTGAGTGATTTTCGACCATCTCACCTACATCCCGCAGTTGGTGAGTCCTTATAGTTCGGGAACTTAGCTATTCAGATTTTCAGTTTATTAGTAGATGTTTCATTATTCATTTCAGACAGTTTGAGACAGCTGGGGCCTGTCCCAGTGACTCTCTAGACTCAGTAGAGGCTTGTCGGACTACTAGATTCAGTTTTTGACTTTTGATTCAGTATTCAGATTTTTCAATATTGTTTTACCAAAACTTGTGAGATTAGTATGTTTCAGATAAGATTTACGCATTTATTATGTTTTCATATTCATATTTCCCCTATGTTGAGATTCAAATTTAGAAGAAAAGCAGTCAGGGTTAGCTCAGGACTACTTGTAGTTCGGAGCACCGTGTGCCGTCCCAGAAATCAAATTCCGGAGCGTTACATACGCCCAATATCCAAGACAAATGTGAAGAAGAATGATTTTACATAGTTAAGGAACATATGTACTTTTTCCAAGTCTTCCTCAAGTATATCTCTTTAATTCCCTCCTTCCTTTCCATTTTCTAAAAACAATTACCATCAAGATTCTTGCCAATTCCAACATCTTCGAAAACTTATTTTTTCTTGATCCACTAATTGAAATTTCAAGAACTTTAGAGAAAAGGAGTTGACCCAAAAAAACAAAAAAGGGAATTTTAGAGAAGAGAATAATGAAGGGGATCTGAGTAAGCCATTTTTGCATACGAGAAGGTTGTTATCGTATAGGAAGGTTGCTCGGACTCTTCAAAAATGTCAACGGATGTGTGGACAATTCTCCAAAACTTTTGAGTAGATTTTATTTTTGCATGCGAAATCCTGGACATGATACCAAGAATAGAGCAAAGGAGGAAACTCCAAATCCAGAAGAAGAAACAGAACTCAACCAATGAATTTAAAACAGAAATCAAAACAGAAATGGGAAGGAGAAGCTAAGGGGCTGGTTTGTTTGGCTAAGTTGCTTGGACTCTTCACTTACGGAGCAAACCTTTGTCGACATAACATGGGTGCAGGTGTGGGATCCGTACTGAATATGATGAATCGATTTTGGATGCTTTGACCAAAATCGATAGAGAAATTCGAGACAGAAAAAAATGATTTCTCAAATCAAAACAAAAGCAAGGGTGAAATTTAGACATGTCTTTTATTTGTTAAAAGATATTTGTTGAAATGTCAGCAACTAAAAGGTGTTCTATTGATATTTATAGGTCCAACATCATTGTTGAATGCAGTGTTGTCAAAGGAGTGCTTAAGCCCTAAAGTGAGCCTCAAAACATGTTGAGCGTTTTTGCCTTGCTTAATGTGCGCTTTAGTATCGTCATTAATGTTTTAATGCATACTTTCCCTTGTCAATGAAGCTCTTATGAAGATCTAACACAAAACAATTGATGTTTCACTTTATCGTTAAAAAAATTCAATTTCTTTGTTCATATATTTGTCATTCATGCTTATAGTTATTATTCTAAGACCAGACATATATATTTGTGTTTTTTCTCACTTTCCACCTTTTTACGTTATATCCCACAGTTTATTTGCTCTTTGCTCTTTGCTCTTAAAGTCCTAATGGGCCTTAGAGCTTTTTGCGTTTTTGCTTTGGATAACACATGTTGAATGTGCTACGAACTCAAGAAGTCTGTCATCAATTCTATATCATTTGCAATAGTCATGTTACACCAAAAAAATAGTAAGGAGATATATCTGTACTTTATAATAATCACAAATTCAAAATTGCTCCAAAGAAATTAAGCATTTCTCCAGCTCCAAATAGTCCACCATAATTTAAGCATAAACTTATAACTCTATTTGTTTTTTTTGAAACCGATAATCTTTTATATATCGGTAGAAACAGATTAGAACTTAGATTGTACTGAGGCTGTATTTACAAGATAAATCCTATGATCCCATGTCTATAATGAATCCAACACATCAACAATAGATACAAGATCATTAGACCAAATCTGATTACACCAAAACCACAAAGTCAAGATACAATTCAACTTGATCTGCTTTATACTATTCTTTACATTCTCAAAGCACCTAACATACCTCTCTTTCCAAATTGTCCACCATATGCTACCTGGTGTAATTCTCCATCTAATTTTGCTTTTAGCCTGAATCCAAGCTTTTTCCCAACTTTGAAAGGTCTCTGTAATCTTGGGCATAAATCAAGACAATCCTTTGAGATTTAGGAATAGCCTCCATAATTTTCCAGTGATCTTACGATGAAGGAACAAATGCTTAACAGTTTCTGCCTGCTCTCCACAAAAAACACAACTAGGATGCAATGTGATCCTGTTTTTCATCAGATTTCACTTTGTAAGGACTGCTTCCTTGGATAGAAACCAAATAAAACAAGCTACCTTGCGAGGAATATTAACCATCCAAATACTTTTCTAGGGCCATTTGACATTCTATTGATTGAAGTTGTTCGTCCTTATATATGCTTTAACAACCTTGAAAGTTCCTTTGTCGCTACGCTGCCACCGAAGTTCATCTTCCCCTTCTTGAGTCCCTTTAAATTGGCCAATAATGTTGACAAATTATGCGACTCTTCTGATTTCCCATTCATTTACTTGTCTTCAAAAATTGGTTTCCCACCCTTCAGCAGTCCAAATTGTTGCAAAGGTCCAGTGCTGCAGTAGCATTATGTTATGTTATAAATGTCCGGACAAATATTCATCAGAATCCCCATCTCATGCCAATCATCTAACCAGAAGTTGTCTTTCCCCCATTCTTCACTTTAACCTTGGTGTTGATCTTGAATTCATCCCACAAAGCCCAAATAGATCTCCACAGGTTCACACCATATGGTGCACGCACTTCCTTTGTCATCCTCCTGTTTTCCTCCTCATACTTTGATTCAATTACTTTCCCTACTTGTTTATCATTAACTACTTCCACAACTATTTCACTCTTAAGGGTCTTGCTTTGATTCTGCAGATTTTTAATTCCTAAACCCCCGCAACTTTTCTCTACTATCAGATCTTTCCATTTGACCAAACTATAACCTTTCATGTTGTTCTTTCCTGGCCATAAGAATTTCCTTCTGGTCTTGTCCGGTCTATCTACAACCCTTCCAGATATGGGAGATATGGGAAATAAGGACATCATGCAAGTTGGCATAACATCTAAGACAGAGTTAGTGTGAGTTACCCTGCCTTCAAATAACAAGTATTGCCCCTTCCATCTAGCCAGCTTTTTTCACACTTCGCTAATACACTATTCCAGATTTCTTGGGATTTTGATTTGGCACCTAAAGGCATCCCAAGGTATGTCGTCGGTAAAGCCCCAACTTGTCCACCTAAAATTGTACTCAATGTCTCCATGTTGTTTACTTCATTAATGGGAAAAAGAATACTCTTTCTCCAATAAATACGTAACCCAGGTAACCCAGAGATCCCATCCCTTCAAACAGAACAAGTATCACTCTCACAAATATTTGAGTTGATCTTCTTCTGCCCCACAAAATGTGAGTCTATCGTCTGCATATTGTAGATGAGTCACCTCTAAACTTTCCCTTCCTGCTCTAGAGCCTAACTAACCACTTGTGTTTGTTGTTTTGATAATGTTTTTGAGTCCCTCCATGGCTAACAAAAACAGGACAGGTGATAGAGGATCCTCCTACCTAAGGCCCTTTTTTGCTCTAAAAATCCTACTGGTGCACCATTAATCAACACTGAGAAGTTCACTGAAGATATGCAGAATTTTATCCATCCACCGAATCCACTTTAGTCTGAATCTCATCTTCTCGAAAACTCCAAGCAAGTAACCCCAATTAACATGGTCATAAGCTTTTTCGATGTCAAGTTTGCATAGAGTTCCAGCTTTCTTCTGCTTTAGTCTTGACCCTACCACTTCATCTGCCACTAGGAATGCATCCATAATCTGCCTACATTTAATAAATGTCATTAGTAGTGAGTCGGTCAACTTTTCCATTACCCCTTTCAATCTCTCTATTGGCACTTTGGAGAAGATCTTATATATACTTCCTATTTAGGCATATGGGTCTGAAATCCCTAAACTCCGTGGCACATTTTTAGGAATGAGGTCAATGAAAGTAGCATTGAAGCTGCTGATGGAAGTTCTGAAAAGCCTTCACTATATCATGTTTAACAATCTCCCAGCATTTAATGAAGAAGCCCATAGTGAAGTTGTCAGGTCCTGGGGCTTTGTCCTTTGCACACAGCTTGAGAAACTTCAGCACTGCCTCTTCCTCAAAAGTTTTTCGTAAACTCACTTTCTCCTCTATTGAGATGACTGGACATTTAAAGAAATTGCTAGTAGGTCTCCATTGTGAAGTTTCTCCATACAACGTCTGATAAAAATCAACTCTCTTTTTCAATTCTATCTGTATCCTTTGTGACCTCTCCTTGTACCTCTAATTGATCAATGTTGTTGCATGTCTTGTGGGCATTTGCAACTCTATGGAAATACTTAGTGTTCCTCCCTCCCTCAATTAACCATAAATTTATTGATCTTTGTCTCCACGCAATTTCTTCTCTTTTGATCAAGTTCTCATATTCCAGAAGCACGGCACCTATTCTTGTGGACTCTTCATCTGTTAATAGTTCTGTTTTAACCATTTCTTCAAAGCCTGCCAGTTTCTCTAGCAGATTCTTTCTGTCTATCCTGGATGCTACTTCATGGTTATCACCTTTGTACCAACTGAATGTTGCGTTCTCCAGTTGAAGATCAATTAAACACATATCTTCAATGAAGACTGAAAATTCCTTCATCCCTTTTATTCTCCTGACACAATTTCTTTTTTTTGAAACAAACCGACTAACGTTGTAGAAACCACATACAGCCCAAGGCCATCGGAATAGACCTCTGACAGCACCAATCTCTTCCCATACGGACCTTCACTCAATGTAGCAGTTTGGTGCATACACCCCACTAATGTGGCAAGAGAAGTTCTAGAGTTGAGCTTCAAACTTACAAGAGTATATGATACGATCTCAATTACCTCTCCTTTCCATATTCTGCTATCCCACATCATCAAGATACCCCCTCTTGTTCTACTAGCTTCCAAGTACTCAAAACTTAATCCATCTAACTCCCCAAATTTATTTTACTAATTCTGTAACATCCCCCTCTAGATTGGTTCCTTGGAAGCAGAATATGTCCGCATTCCAATCAAAAAACATACTTTTAACTCTTCTCTTATCTCTACAATTCAATCCCCTCACGTTCCATGAAATTAATTGGAACTGCATCAAGAACTGATAGAGTTGTTTCTCCCATTAGCCCTGCTTCCCCCACTTTTGAATTTAACATCAAGGGGCCACCATGCTCTTGAGTTCTTGGGCTCCTTTGATTCTGGTCTTTTTGCATAATGCTTCAGTCTCAAATCTTCTAGCAACTCTGCAACTGTCTACGGGAAGTAGTAGTTCTAGAGATTCCACCTTGTGCCCCTAAAAGTCTACCCCCAAAATTTTCCCTAATTTCACCATGTTTTGTTGCACCCGAAGTGAGGTGTCTTTCTCTTTACCTTGTAACATTAGTTGTGGTTGAGTATTAAGCATCCTCCACCACCTAGTTTTCTATTGCTTCGGCAGAATTTTGAACAACTATATCAGTGGTGCCCTCTTCGATAATGTCCCCCCCCCCCCCGGCCCCCCCGCACACTCTTTAAAGAAGCTGTTGTTTGCTAAAAAGTATTTTAAAGGATTTCGTAGAAGTCATCTTTTGATAGGGGGATGGACCCATGTCGATTTAAAATGTATTTTTAGATATTGGAATTATGTTTAGCTGAATCCACACACCAAACCTGAATCTGTACCCCTGAATCTTGAAATTTAGATCATGAAGGATCCAACTTCAAGATTCGCGCCCGTATTGGACAACCGCACCCCAGTCCGAGAAACTTATGTCTTAGGTGAATTATGAAGGGGGAACAAAGAAGGGAAGGGGAAAGAAATACCAATCATCCTCAAGATAAAAGTTAAAATCATTAAATGGAATATTACGGGCTTGAACAATCGTCGAAATGAAAGTGACATTAAAATCATTAAAATGGAATAAGGTCATTAACATCTTTTCTCTTTGGAATAAGGGCAATGAAAGTGACATTAAAACTATTTTGAAAATACTTATACGAGACTCTATATATCCAAAAGATACAATAGCATATAAAAAAATAAAATTTCCTTTATAATGTATCTTAGAATGCCAATAAATGCAAGAAATATACTCACTATGTTTATCATAATCACGTGATGCACCACTCTAATAGTGAAGAACATGAAAATTTTTATTTTAAATTGGAATAAATAATTGGTTTTGTTGAACAATTAAGTTTATGTAACTTATTGGATCAAATTTGGAATCTATAACTTTTGTCGTTGATGTAAGCTTTAGCTTACGGACTTCCAAAGAACAAGTAACACCCTATGCGCAAGACTTTACACTACCCCATTGTATCTTTATTTATGAAGTATTTTTTAACTCTTACCTTAAAGGCAACACTTAGTCCAAAGACTTACAATCAACAAGTTACGTCCCATGAGAAAGAGTTGACACTACCTCATTCTATCTTGATTAATGAGATGTTTCATGACTTTTGCCTTAGAGGCAGCATTTAGCCCAAAGATTTCCAAAGATCAAGTTACGCCCATTGTTAGAGGCGTCAATGGTTTGATTCTATAGGTTATTTTTAAAACATTGTATCAAAATAATTTTTTTGTTACTCTATAGTATATAGGGGTGGCAGCGGACCGGAGTTAATCCGGTTCCGGTTCGGTTCCGATAACGTTTCGGTCCGTAATGCAATGGTACCGGTATACCGGTACCCAACAACCCAGAATCCGGTACCGGTGCGGAGCTTTGTTTTTTTCCGGTTCCAGTCCGGCGCCGACCAATGCAGTTTAATTTTTATTTTTTAATTTTTTGGTATTTGGTCATTGTTGACCGTTTGATTATAGCCGTTGGAGGGGGCCAACGGCTATTTTGTGCCTCCCCTCCCAATTACCCCACTACCCCTTTAAATTTCCACTCTAAATACCCTTTTAAATCTATTCTTTTTTCTCACAAATTTCTCAATTCCTCATATTCTCTTAAATCTTAATATTCTCATACTCTCAATATTTATAGTAATTGTATTAATTGGAGTTGAAGATTTTTTTGAAGATATTACAAGCTTCAATAATCATCTTTCAATTCCGACGTTTGGTATACGTCTGCTTTTACGCAGACGTTCGAAATATTCGTTCCAACTTTAATCTCTATATTTTTTATTTTTAGTATCTATATTTGTTTACTTATATTAATTTTTTGATTTATAATATTTATATTGTTTGTTTTAACACTTTAGTTATATTTAAATTTAATTATGGATGCCAATAAGAGTAGTGGTAAAAGACCAATCTTTGGTAAGGTTTTTCGTAAAAATAAAAAAAATAGTGCTACTACTAGTTCATTACCGCCTAGATTTAGTGAAACTTCTTTATCACAACCTGATGGTTTTGATGTTGGTGCCAGTATGGAATTAGACCATGAGACGCTAAGTGGGCGTTATGATAATTTTGAGAAAGACTTACCGGAAGAAGATGATATAGAAGAACAAGAGTTAGGTGAAACCCCTACCCTACTAGTTCGGTTACGGAATTACCAAAAGACGATGATGTACTTCCCCTTTACCGGAATTTAGTAGGGCCAAAGGTACTGAACGTCCTTAAAGGTCTTTAGTTTGGCAATTTATGAGACAAGAAGGTAAATAATACTGCTACTTGCAATAAATGTCAGAAAGTTATGAAACATTTGATCGGGGCAAAAAATGGTGGGACAAGGTTGCTTACTACGCATTTGAGGAAATGTAATAAAGAATTTATTCGTCTAGATAATGAGATTAAGGCAAAAAAAAAGGTGGTACACCATTGACGGAAGAATCTGTAGGAGGTAATATGGTTCAAACGCGTTTAGATAGGTTTAACCCAGCTGACCCAAGTTCTTCATTGACATATAATGAAGATGTAGATAGAGAAAAATTAGCGAAAATGATTGTTGTTATGGGTTTGTCTTTTATTTTTCCTTCGCATCCCGGTTTTATTCATTATGTTCAACGAGTATATAATCCTTCTTTCAAAGATTTTTCACAAAATACAATTAAAAATTATATTTTTAAATTTCAAGTTGAACATTGTCATTTTCTTCATTGCTTGTTTAGTAATTTGATGGTAGAGTATCTATTACTTCTGATATGGGTCGTAGTGTTCTCGGTAATTATTAATTTACTGTCACGGTTCATTGGATTGAACATCATTGGAACATGCAAAAAAGAATTATTGCTTATAAATATGTTGACGAGACTAAAACCAGTAAATATATATCTACTACAATAGCGGATTGCTTAAAATATTTAAACTTATTGAAAAAACTATGACATGTACATTAGATAATGTTTCTAATAATTTGAAAGTCATTGATTTTTCAAATACTAGACTATGTCCTATGGATAATGATTATTTTCATGTTAGATGTACTACACATATTTTAAATTTGATAGTACATAATAGTGATGAGTTGTTTCGAAATGGTTGTTTTAAGGTTCGAATTGCTTGTAGTTTTATTTTAAAAAATAAAAAAAAGCTATAATAGATGATTTTAAATATCAATGTACAAAATGTGATCTTTCATATAGAAAAGTTCCAAGAGAAGTTCCTACTAGATGGAATTCTTTGTATCAAATGCTTGAAGTTGCTAAAGTATATAATGAACCTATACAATTAGCTTTTAATTCGCTTAATATGAATAATGATTTAAGGCTAGGTTCTAATGATTGGATTGAAGTAGAAGAACTTTGTAAAGTTTTGAAACTTTTTATCAAGCTACAAACATAGTATCTGCACAATATACTCCAACTATTTCTTTTGTTTTAGCAAATATTACTGCCATTTCTAAAGTACTTGCTAAATATATAAAAAACTTGTCCTTACAAAGAGGCAATTGAAGCTATGTTTGACAAATTTAAAAAATATTTTTTCCCTATTCCACAAATTTATTTGACATCTATTTTATTCAACCCATTTTACAAAGAACATGGTGTAATGATGATGGTTCAAAAAATTTACACCAATTTAGAAATTGAACCTCATGAAAAGCCATCAGTTGAAACTTGTTGTGCTAGCATAATACCTAAAGCCAGGAGTTTATATAACATGTATCAAGTTATGGAACAAAATAATGCGCCGGTCGAACCTCTTATTTCTAGACATAGATATGAGGATTTAGATGACGAGATGGGTGAAAAACTTGGTCTTCAATGTTGTAGCAGTAATAATTTTGATTCGTATATTTCTCAGGATCGGGGAAATATTAGAGATGCAAATGGACAACTTTTAGCATGGTGTAAGACCCATATCAGACAATTTCCAAAACATTCAAGGGTGGTTCAAGATTTGCTAGCAAGTCAAGCTTCTTCAGTTGCTTCGAAGCAAGCTTTTAGCGCAGGAAGATTTAGATTGGAGATCATCGATATTCGTTAGCGGATAGTTTGGAGATTTCGATATTATTTAGAGATTGGATCAATGCCGAACGAAGAAATTTTGGGCTCCCAAAATTACCGCCCCAAATTGAAGACGAAATAGATGAAATATTTGAGGAGAATAGTGATGATGGAATGGAAGAAATGGAAGAAAAAGGAAAAAGACCAATTTCGAAAAAAATAGAAATAGATAACTTATGTCTAGAATATCATGGACGTCATAAATATTGATAAGATTCTAGAGTAGAGATCTAATTCAAACAGAACCATTCCAAGAAGGTGGCTGCGTCGATTAAATTCTCTTTTAATATTTGTAATAAATGTACAACGTACTAAATAAGAATAAATATAAAGACTATTCGCCTTAATTTTATTTTAAACTTTGTTTTGTTTGATGCAATAATAGTTTGCATTTATAATTTTAAAGTTATGGGAAAAAAAGTTTAATACTTTAACTTTACAAAGTTAAAAAAAAAATTTTATAAATTTTTCTAAGTTTATGTTGTAAAAAGTTAATGTTATGAGTTAAACTTATAACTATTTTTAAAATTATATATTATAATCTATTATAACTTAAAATTATAACTATTTAAGTTTATGTTAATTGTTTTTATAGTATAAGTTTTTAACTTAAACTTATATAAATATAATTTAAATTAACTCATAACATTAACTTTAAAAGAATATTAGATTAATATATCTTTAATATAATTATATTAAAAAAAAATTTAAATTATTAAAATAATTATATTCTTTTAATTTTATTAAAGTTAAAGTTAATATAAAATTCATAACATTAAATTTATTACATTAACGCATAACGTTAACATTAAACAGCTGTTTTAAAAAAATAAAAAACACGTCGAAGCTCCGTTTTCTGTACCGGTACCGCACCGGTGACAACCGGACCGGGGTGGAAGGCCCATATTTTGCGGTGGTACAGGTTCCGGTAGTACCGGTTCCGTGTATAGGAAAAACTGTCCGGTACCAGTTCCGGTTCTGGTAAAACCGTTCTGGTCCGTTGCCATGCTTAATGGTAACCAAAATCAGACTTTTTGAAACCGTCCCAAACATCGTGGTTTTTATATGGTTCGATTAATTTTTGGTTATTCAAACATCTAAGGGCTATCACAATCGATAAAAGTTGATTAAACAAAATATAAATCCAAAAGGTACAATACCATATAAAGAAAATAATTTCTATTTATAATATATCCTAGAATTTAAATTAAGAAAAGAAATATACTCATTATGTTTATCATAATCACATGATGCACAACTCTTACTATGAAGAAGTGTTAGAAAATTTAAAATTGATTTTGTTGAACAATTAAATTTGTTTTATTTGTTAGATTAAATTTGGAATTTATAACTTTTGAGGTAAAGGCAAAACTTAGCTCATGGACTTCCAAACAACAAGTTATACCCCATGGACAAGAGTTGGCACTACCTAATTGTGTCTTAATTTATGAAGTACTCTGTAATTCTTGCCTTAGAGGTAAAACTTCGCTCAAGGACTACCAAACAACAACTTACACCTCTAGGCAAGAGTTGACACTAAATCATTGTGTCACGATTTATAAGATGCTCTATAACTCTTACCTTAGAGGCAAGCTAAGGCAAGAGTTAGCCCAAGAACTTTAAAACAACATGTTACGCCCTATGTCCAGGACTTGACACTACCACATTGTGTCTTGATTTATGAGATGCTCCATAACTCTTGCATTAACGGCAAGACTTAGCCAGAGGACTTTAAACAAGAAGTTACGCCCAATGTCAAGACAAAGTGAAGAAGAATGATTTTACATAGCTAAAGTAACATGTCCTTTTTCTAAGCCTTTCACAAGTATAGCTCTTTAATTCCCTCTTTCCTTTCCATTTTCTGAAAACAATTATCATCAAGATTCTTGCTAATTCCAGCATCTTCAAAAACTTCCTTTTTCTTGATCCACTAATTGAAATTTCAAGAACTTTAGAGAAAGGGGTTGACCCAAAAAAACCATTAAAAAAAAGAGTTTTAGAGAAGAGAATAATGAAGGGGATATGAGTAAAGCCATTTTTGCATACGGGAAGGTTGTTATCGCATAGGAAGGTAGCTCGGACTCTTCAAAAATGTCAATGGGTGTGTATCCGATTTTCCAAAACTTATAAGTAGATTTCATTTTTGCGTACGAAATCCTGGACATGATACTAAGAATAAAGCAAAGCAGGCAACTCCAAATCGAGAAGAAGAAACAGAACTCAACCGATGAATGAAAAACAAAGATCAAAAAAGAACGGGGAAGGAGAAGCTAAGGGGCTGGTTTGTTTGGCTAAGTTGCTCGAACTTTTCACTTACGGAGCAAACCTTTGTCGACATGACCTGGGTGTAAGTGTGGGATCTGTACTGGATATGATCAATCGATTTTTGATGTTTTGACCAAAATCGATAGAGAAATTCGAGACCGATACAATGATTTCTAAAACTAAAAAAGGCAATCAGAAATAACCTACTACAATTATTGCCTAAGGCCCTTGGATTGGAATAGACCTCTGACAGCACCAATCTCTTCCCACACTGACCTTCTTCTCTCAATGAAGCAGTTTGGTGCATACACCCTAGTAATGTGGCAAAAGAAGTTCTAGAGTTGAGCTTCAAATTTACAAGAGTATATGATCCGATCTCAATTACTTCTCCCTTCCATATTCTGCTATCCCACATCATCAAGATACCCCCTCTTGTTCTACTAGCTTCCAAGTACTCAAACTTAATCCATCTAACTCCCCAAATTTGTTTTACTAATTCTGTAATATCCCCCTCTAGCTTGGTTTCTTGGAAGCAGAATATGTTCGCATTCCAATCAAAAACCATACTTTTACTCTTATCTTATCTCTACAATTCAATTCCCTCACGTTCCATGAAATTAATTGGGACAGCATCCAGGACTGATAGAGTTGTTTCTCCCATTAGCCCTGTTTCCCCCACTTTTGAATTTAACATCAAGGGCCACCAAGCTTTTGAGTTCTTGGGCTCCTTTGATTCTGGTCTTCTTGCATAACGCATCAGTCTCCAATCTTCTAGCAACTCTGCAACTGTCTACCGGAAGTAGTAGTTCTAGAGATTCCTCCTTGTTGCCCTGAAAGTCTACCCCCAAAATTGCCCCTAATTTCACCATGTTTTGTTGCACCCAAAGTGAGGTTTCTTTCTCTTTGCCTTGTAACATTAGTTGTGGTTGAGTATTAAGTAATTCAGCATCCTCCACCTCCCACCTCCCAGTTTCTATTGCTTCTTCAGAATTTAGAACAACTATATCAGTAGTGCCTTCTTCGATAATATTTCTCTCCCCGTGAATTCCCCTGAATCTCCAACCCCTTAATTCGCGAAAATTCCCCAGCACTTTCCACTCTGTTTTCTGTTACTTCTTTCTCTATTCGCTTCCGCGGACACTTCTAAGAAGTTGTTGTTTGCTGAAAAGTATTTTGAAGGACTTTGTAGAAGTCATCTTTTGACAAGGGAATGGACCCATGTACATTTAAATTGTTTATTTAGATATTTGAATTATGTTTATCTAAATCCAAACAACAAACCTGAATCTTGAAATTTAGATCATGAAGGATTCGACCTCAAGATTCGCACACGTATTGGACAACCGCACCCCAGTCCGAGCAACTTAGGTCTTCGGTGAATTATGAAGGGGAACAAAGAAGGGAAGGGGAAAGAAATACCAATCATTCTCTAGATTAAAGTTAAAAGCATTAAATGGTATATTACGGGCTTGAACAATCGTCAAAAAAGAGCTACTATCACATCTCTAATAAATAAATGGAAATCAGATGCTTTGTCCTAGCAAGAGACCAAGATAGAAGAATGGAACAAATTGTCTGCCAAGATAATTATGGGGCAACAGGTGGCAAGTTGTGAAAAAATAAGTTGCGGACTCTTCACTTTAGATGCCGCACCCGTGTCAGATTCTCCAAAAATACACTACTTTTGGAGAATTGGACACACACCTACAGACATTTTTGTCGAGTTCGAGCAACATACCGAAAAACTCAATGCCAGCTACACTAGGAGTGGAATTATAATACCATGGGACAAGAGATATTGGGGCTACATTGAAATACAGCAGTGGTACACTCAATATCATGTTAATCAGAAAACACCACACATAATTTTAGATGAGTTGTGATATATGGACCTCACCTCACATCAGTGTTGTAAAAGGCGAGCGCCTCGTCGCCAATGGCGAATGGTCATTAAAAAGGCCTGGTCGCCTCTTCACGGCGTGGCGCTGCAACATTAAAAAGGCATCGCCTTTGCGAGAAAGGCGACATAGCGAGGCGAGGTGACATGGCGACAAAGACGTCGCCCTTTAATTTTTTTTAAAAAAAATTAGGGTTTTAGGTATATAAGCTAATTTTAGGACTTATTTACCCATTTTGGCTCTACCAACTTACTAATTGGTGACTGCGGCTTGCTACCATTTATCTCACAATTTCGATTCCGGCGACCAGCAACGTATTCCGGTGACTCCCGCTACTCCGGTAAGCAGTGAACTACCAATTTCTATTTTTTTTTCTTCTTTCTTCTTCTTAATCCAACGTCCAATACTTGTATATGGTGATTTTTGTTCTTCCTCTTTTTCTCTTCTTCTTTTATTTTCCTTCTGGCTTCCACTGTAGTACTGTATTCCGTAACAGTGTTACAACCTTACACTGTTACTGTAACAGTAATCAGTAAGTTGTAGCCTTATTATGTAATTTTTTTTAATAACTTACATAAAATTAACATAGTATGATAATAATATACTAATTGAATTGTTGAGTCATTTAAGTTCTAGACTTTTAGTAACTATCTACTATCTATTTATAATTCTTGACTTGAAATATTTCCTAATATATTAGTGTTATTGAAATTTTGATTATTTATATATTATTTTAATTTTTTATAGTAATTGTCGCCATACATTCAAAAGGCGATCGCCTCGCTGCTCACCTTGCCATGTGGCGAGGCAGGGCCTTGTCGCCTTTCGCCGTCCAAAACACTACCTCACACAAGTTTGAAAAGAGATGAGTTGTAACATGAATTGGGGGTTGTCAAAGGATTATGGGTTGTTAGGATAGGATCTCTCTGGAAAGATCGAGTTACAGCGCGATATATAAATTCAGCTCGTTAAAGAGAGGATGAAACCTTAAGAGTTACATGGAAGAGAGAACACCTTAGAGTTACATGGAAGAGAGTACTCTGATTCCTTCGGCTCATTAAAAGGAGGCTGAAACCTTAGTGCTCAATGGAAGAAAGAACTCCGATCTCTTGCTTTTTGATGAAATAAAACTTATTGATTTATTCTTCAAAAACCCTTTTAGATAGAAGTCATATTACATCAATAGTCTAATCCTTATGAAAGTAGGAAAAACAAAACTCTATTCTAGAAAGTCTTATCCTAATGAAAGTAGGAAACATAAAACCCTAATCTAGAATAATAAAGAAAGAAAGGGGTGGGGAAGAAGTTAATTATGTTATCATGAAGTTAAAATTATTTCATGAAATGTGAGGGGTTTGAATGACCATAATAAGAGGGCCACCATCAAAGTAGGTTTTAGAGAATGGGGGGTAGATGTGATATGTAGCCAAGAAACAAAAATGAAGAGTTTGACGGAGAGTTTCATTAGAAGAGTGTGTGTGCACGCGCGCATGTGTGTGGAGGGGCATGGGTGAAGCATGATTATATCCCGGCTTGGGGAAGTACAACACGAATGCTTTTCCTTTGGGTTGATAGGAAGGTGGAGGAAGTGGAGGTCAACAGGGGGAAGTTCATGTTAGCGGCTCAGTTTAGAAACATTGGCAGCGAAACGGAGTGGGGTTTTGAGGGCATATATGGTCCGGTGGGGGAGGGGTCAAGGGCTTGTTTCGGGGAAGAACTAGGGGATGCTTTGCGGATGTGGGATATTCCTTGGATGCTAAGTGGGGACTTTATTACTAATAGATTCCCAAATGAGAGAACGAGGGGTAAGGTGGTCTCTAGGGTAATGGAGAAGTTCTCAAAGTTTATTGATTACCATTCTCTTGTTGATTTACCATTGAGAGGTGCTTTTTATACTTGGTCCAGGTCAGAGGATTCTTCTTCCAGATCGAGACTAAATAGATTCCTTGTGTCCACTTCTTTGGGGGAGTTGGTTTGCAATGTGATTCAAATCCCTCTTCTAAGATTGGTTTCAGATCATTCTCCTTTCTTGTTGGACTGTAACAAAGGAAACCGGGGAAGGTCTCCTTCCAGATTTGAGAACATGTGGTTAAGAGTGGATGATTTCAAGGATAGAGTGGGCAGTGATGGAGCAGCTATGCGGTGGAGGGGAGGCCTTCTTTCAGACTTGCCAAAAAGTTGAGATTGCTAAAAAAAGATATGAGGGAGTGTAATAAAGAGTGTTTGGTAGGGTAGAGGTGAAGATGAGGGAGATCATGATTGAATTGGGGAGTTAGAGAGGATTAAAGCGAGAAGGGAGTTAGAATTGAGGGAGAAACGAAAGGAAAGAAAAGTGAGGTTAAGAAGGGAACTAGAGGAGTTGGCTTTAGCTCAAAAGATCAGTTGGAGGCAAAAATCGAGGGTGTTATGGTTAGAGTTAGGGGATTCTAATACAAAAATTTTCCATCAAGTGGCAGTCACTAATAAGAGAAGGAACTATATCAAACCGGTGGAGTTTAATAGCGTGGTCCATGTGGGGGAGGATGAAGTAGAGGGGGCAATTGTAGATTACTAGAAATGTTTGTTATTGAAAGAATCGAACTAGAGGCCTAAGTTGAGAAGGTTAGGTTTTAGTCATATTGGCAAGGAGGAGTGTAAGTGGTTAGATAGGGCAATCGAGGAGGAAGAGGTGAAGAGGGCGATAGAGGGGTGTGCAGGTGATAAAGCCTGATGATTTCTCTTTGGCTTTCTTCCAGCATTATTGTTATACGATCAAAGTTGATGTGATGGATACTATTTCCGAGTTTCAGGAAGGGTGAATTTGAAAAGAGTTTGAATGCTTCGTTTGTTGTCATTATCGTTAAATGTGAGGGAGCTTTGTGCATGAAGGATTATAGACCTATTACTCTAGTGGAAAGCATTTATAAGATCAATTCTAAGGTGTTTTCCATGAGAATTAAGAAGGTGTTGGATGAGACTATATCTACTTCAAAAAATGCTTTGTAGAGGGTAGACAGATTTAGGGGGCAACTTTGGTGGCAAATGAAGTGGTAGATTAGGAGAAAGCAAAGAGTGTCAGGGGTGTTGTGCAAACTTGATCTTGAGAAGGCCTACGATCATGTGAGCTGGAGTTTCCTAGACTTCATCATGACTCATATGGGATTTGGGGAGAAATGGAGAAAATGGATCAGATTTTGCATTTCTTCTGTAAGATATTCAGTGTTGGTGAACGACAATCCATGTGGCATTTTTGGGGAGTTCTAGGGGTTTGAGATAAGGAGATCCTTTATCTCCGAGCCTGTTCATTCTAGTTATGACAGCTCTGTGTAGGATGATGGACAAAGTTGTCATAGGAGGTTTTTAAAGGGATTTAATGCAGCAATTGAAGGTGTTGGTATAGACGTGGTTTCCCACTTATTGTTCTCAAATGATACTGGTAAGTTGTCATGCTGATATGAACCAATTGGATCATTTAGGCCAAGTGTTTTCTTGGTTTCAAGTGGTGTCAGGCCTTAAAATTAACCAAAGTGTGAGATTTCATTTGTCAGGGAGGTGGCGTGGCAGGCATTGGGCCTTGTTCGCTCAGGTTTTTGAATTGCAGGGTAGGGGCTCTTCCAACTACCTATCTTAGACTATAAATAGGGGCTTCAAATAAGGATATTGTGTCGTGGAATCCGGTTCCTCAGATAGTTGAAAAGAGACTAGCGGGGTGGCAATAAAGAAACTTGTCCAAATGAGGAAATAAGGTTCTTATTAAGAGTCATGGCTTTGCTTCAACATCCAACTCCACTCATAGGAAAATCGGAGAGGTTGCAAAGAAATTTTCGTTGTGATAGGGGCGGATAGAGCAAAGAAGTTTCACTTGGTGCATTGGTAGACAATCAAATCTCCTAAAAAATTGGGAGGTCTAGGAATTAAAGATCTGGCTATTTTTAACAAAGCTTTGTTGGGTAAATGGCTCTGGCATTTCAGGATGGAGGTACAATCTTTTAGGAGAGGGGTGATAGTTTATGGGAGTAATGGTAAGAGGATTGAGAACTAGGGTTGTCAATATGCCTTTTAGGTATGGTTTGTTGAGGAATATAAGGAAGGGATGGGATGATTTCAATAGAAATATCACATTCAAGATTGGAAAAAGGAAGGAGAGTTAATTTTTGGGGCATAGGTGGTGTAGTGATAGCTCATTAAAAGATGATATTCAGATTTTGAATAAAATGTCATGCCAAAGGAACATGTCAGTCCAACAAATTAGGGAGATACATGGTGGAAAGACTTTTACGAATTTGAGATTTAGAAGCCATTTCCATGATTGGGAGGTGATCGAGCTTCAAAGGCTGATGGTCATCCTTCACAGGCAAGTCAATTTGATGGATAATCCTGATGCTTCGTGGTGGGGTTTATGGAATAATGGATTTTTCTCTGTTAAATCTTTTTATGAAAAACTTCAAATTACGGAGGAGTTTGTATTTCAATTTGGATAGCATTTATGCCGAGGAAGAAGTGTTTTTTCTATTGGCTAGCAACTAGAGGGTGATTTTAACGACAGAAAATCTTAGAAAGCATAAGTATTACATTTGTAAGGATACAAGGGAAGAAGTGGACCATCGTCTCACACATTGTGCCTTTACCTTGAGATTATGGTGGGATATGCTACACTGGTTTCTTGGGTTATGCCAAAATTTGTGAAAGAATTAATGTTTTGTTGGAAAAGCGGGAATAGTAGGAGAGGATGCAGGGCATGGAATTTTGTCCCTCTTCGGTTGAGCGGGTAGAGTCGAGTTTTTCTCAAGTGCAGAATAGTCTCCATTCTCTTATTTTCTTTTATTGCACCCATAAAATCCCTAGTTGTATAGAAGAATGAGTGGACTTTGTACAGAATCAGATTTTGCAGATTCTTAACTATTTGATATTTACTTTGTATATGGCCAACTCAGCCTTGTTTATGAATGAAATACACTTACATTATCAAAAAGAAAAAAATAATAATAATAATAATAATAGTAATAATAAATAAAGCTACTTAAAATATAAATATATAATAAATAAAGCTACATAAAATAACAGTTAAATGCTTAATTAATTGACTTACCACACATCCACAATATTACTCTCCTCACGTTCAAAGAACTTGTTCTCAAGCTCAAATTTCAAGACAGTCACCCAGAAAATCTGGAATAGTATAAACTTATCCAATTCCAACCCTAGCCAAATTTTCTAGAAGTTGACATTGAAAAATTTCAACTCTATCAGTTTGCTAAAGCATGACTAATTCGCCCATCAGGTTGTTACTTTTAGGAGGTCCAACTTGCTGGTAACAACATTTCCGAAATTCATCCTAACCCATTGGGCCCTTTTCGTTTAAGTTGATAATAGCATAATTGTGCTTCTAAACCTCAATTACTTCAACCTTTTCCGCTTCCGTTGTATGTTGATTTTTTTCAAAACATTGTTCCCAACAATGTACCCAAATTAATGGGTCGTTGATTTGTCATAAGTAGGAAAATTCATCTTTACACACCTTGGTACTGTCGAATTAGAATTATCACTTGTTGGGTGATTCTGATCGGCCAGTTGAATAGGCGGTGTATTGCCTTTAGTAGCAGAAATTGTTGATCTGCCAGTCCTCGGGGCGCTACTCGATCCTGGTTTGGGGTTGCTGGTTTTGTGGAGCCAATTCCCAAGCTAGACAATTGTTCTTGGATGAGTTGGACAATTTTTATGCCGAGGCATTCTTCCATTGTTGTAATTTTAAAGTACAATAAAGTTTCTATAATCGCACGCTCTTTCAGGAATCTAGAATTAATCTCATCGCCCATTATGTTAGGCTCTGATACCAATTATTAGGATCTTTTTGGAAGGATCGAGTCACAGGCGATACATAAATTCAGCTCGTTAAATGAAAGCTAAAACCTTAGAGTTCAATAGAGGAGAGAACTCTGATCTCTTCAATTCGTTAAAGGGAGGCTGAAACCTTAGAGTTCAATAAAAAAAGGGCAGCCCAGTGCACTAAAGCTACCGCTATGCGCGGTGTCCGAGGAAGGGCCCCACCACAAAGGTGTATCGTACGCAGCCTTACCTTGCATTTCTGCCAGAGGCTGTTTCCAAGGCTTGAACCCGTGACCTTCTGGTCACATGGCAGCAACTTTACCAGTTACTCCAAGGCTCCCCTTCAAAACCTTAGAGTTCAATGAAAGAGAGAATTTTGATCTTTTGTTTTTTTTCTGCTGAATTACAACTTATTGATTTATTCTTTAAAAACCCCTATAGATAGGAGTCATATTACATCAAGGGGTCATTTGGTTTGGAAATTGTTATCCCGGGATAACTAATTATCCCGGGATAACTAAAAGAACACATTTTCCTTTGTTTGGTTGAAGGGATTAATCCAACCCGGATAACTTATCCCACCATTTTCCTCTTAGTGATGGGATAACTAATCCCATATACATGGTGGAATAAGTTATCCCGGGATAACAATTTTCAAACCAAACGACCCCCAATAGTCTAATCCTTATGTGTAATGACCTATTAAATCATTTTGTGAATTTTTCTCATTTTAACCTTCCTCGTAGTGTTTAAACACGATTTATGAATTACAGAGATGGGTAGTGTCGATTCTTGAGGTGTTCGGACGCGATTTAAGTCATTATTTAGGTTCTTAACCCAATCATGATCAAACTCTGATCGAGGCGACCTCGGATTAGTGTCGTAATGTTTTCAATAGGTACAGAATGTACTTTTTCGTCAATATACATATTTGGTTTTTTCCCGAGGTTCCGAATAAATTTCGATGATTTATTTAAAGTTTCGAGTATTTTAGACAATTAATTTAATTGGTGGTTTAATGGGTCAACACCACAACCATGGAATTATATAAATATATAGATTAAATTCTAACCCTATAAAGAATATTTTAGAAAAAAAAAAAAAGAGAAAACTGCAATAGTGAGAGAGAGAAGATCAGCCTTTCTCAAAAATAAAATTGGGCAGCAATACACGGATCATCACCTTGGAATTGCTGAAATTCTTAAGCAAAGCATCCAGGTAATATATATATATATATGCATGCCTCTTTCGATGATTTTAGTCAAATATGTTAGATTACTAGGTGCATATATAGGATGCAATGTTACGCCATCATTGGCGGTGATTAAAAAGCTTTGAAATTTAATGTTTTTGACATTATTTGGTCATTTGTCATTCATTGGGTAGTAATGATATTGTTAGTTTAAGAACTTAGAGTTAGCGTCGTGTTAGGCGGTCATTGTTCAAATTATTTCTCTGAAATTTGAAGATCTTTGTTTAATTCTACACATGATAATTACTACTTTGGAATATGACTATTCAGATGGTGACATTAAGAATGAGTTTAATTAGTATAGATTGACAAGATTTAGCTCTAAGTTTAAAATTTGCTGAAATTGAAATTTAATTCACCTTTCGAGTTGAAAATAAACATGGTAATATGGGTGTCATTGGAACCGTAATCTTATGGAGGTTATGCATTTCAAATAAATTTTAACCACTCAGAAGCTTTACGTAGGGGCAAGTTTGTTAATTGATGCTTGGGTTCGGTTTGAGGCAAGTTAAGACTTGCTTAGACTCTTTTTCGAAGTGTTTATCTGTTAGTTATGTGTAATGGGAGTAATGGGGAATGAGGGTCCCGTATAAGTGAAGTAACGAGTATCTTTGCGGGTACCAGCGTAATTTGAGGGGTTAAAATAAGTCAATTATACATTTGAAACTGTTTTTCCCTATTTGCTAGTACGATAGGCTGATTTGCTATGGTAAATGAATTGTTTTTGAGATCGGAGTTGCACGCTTGCAGATCATGCATTGTATCTCGTATGGGGTCAGAGTGCACGCCTGCACAATATATTTATTGGGATCGGAGTGCGCGCATGCACAATACGTGGACCTTGTAAGTCCCCATGAGTCCTAACTTTGAAGTCATTGCTCAGTAGATATGTACATAGCATATGCATTGCATTGCACAACATTCATTATTTCCTGGTTCAGATGAGTAAGGTATATTTGTTGACTTTGTACTGTCTATTAAGTACTTGAATATCTATTACTTGATTTCACGGTATTGAGGATTTCTTGGACTAGTTATGATATCCTTATGACTGTTAGACTTGATTATTCAGTAAAATTAGGGTGACTTTCTAAGTGCGGATTGTATGATTGTTTAAGATGGTTGACGTGGTGTTACTCGTCACCACTTTGAATTAGGGACGGTCAACAATGCTTGTTGAGTACACGTGGCTCCGTACTCACCCTTGTTTTTAATAGCACCTTACGTGTAGGTACCGATCCGACGACCTTTGGGCATTGATTCATGTGGTTCCTTCGGTGTTAGCATCTTTGGAGATTCGAGGTGGCTGCTATTGTTTTCAGAGACTACTAAAATCTCCTCCTGCTTTATCTTTATGCATTTTCCGCATTTTGAGATACTCAAACTTTTCTTTGATTGTTGTATTTAGGGTCTTGTATTAGTGACTTGCAGATCTGAGATTATCTATGTTTAATTATACTAGTCTATTAATCTACTTTGGAGATTATTCGGTGTTTATTATGTTCTTATTTCCTCCCGCTCCTATAAATTTGGGATGTTGTATTTGGAATTGAATTCATGGCTTACCTATCATGGACGGTTGGATCAGTGCCATGAAGGTCCCGAATTTGGGTCGTGACTTTATGAAAATAGGTAAAATAAAATCCTAGTCTAAAAAGTCTAACCTTAATGAAAATAGGAAACATAAAACCTTATTCTAGAATAATAAATAAAGCTACTTAAAATATAAATAAATAACAAATAAAGCTACTTAAAATAATAATTAAATACTTAATTAATTGGCTTCCACGCATCTACAACAATTATGGGCCTGGTAATGGGTGAGAAGAGGTGACTTCAAGATATGTAGATTTGAAAGTGAAAGACACAACTGTGTCACAAAATCTAAGGCTTGAGGAGGTTTTCAGATGTAATTCAAGACATCAGTTTGGCGGATTTCCCTCTAGAGGGGACTCATTTTACATGGTCTAGAGGCGAGGACAATATCCAAGCCTCTAGGAAAAATAGATCTCAAATAAGTGGAATGATACATTCAGGCAAATTATAAAATTGGCACTGCCTAAAGTAAAATCATCTTATGTTCCTACTATGCAAGAGAGTGGGGACTAGAATCTAACCCTATCTACTTCAAATTGACTATATGTCGTTAAAAAAGAGGGGCTTTATGGAGAGGATCAAGACATGGTGGCAGAGTTATGGGGCACATGGAAACCCTGACTTCATCCTGGTGCAAAAATTGAAGCTACTAAAAAAAGACCTCACAAATTGGAATGGGGAAGTTTTAGGGAAGGTAGAAGCAAGAAGTAGAAGGCTCTGGAAGACATACTGGATCTACAACAGTCCCCAGAATGGGAAGCTCAATCAATGCAAGGGAAACAAAAGTTCTTGAAACTAAGCAGGAGACTCCAAATACGGAAAAAGCAGTAGTAGTTTCATGGAGGCAAAAGTCTAGATGGCTTTGGTTGAAAGAAAGGGGTAAGAATACAAAGTCTCTTCCGGCGGATGGCAAACTCCAACAGAAGAGTAAATTGTACTCATGGATTGAAGGTTGGAGATGAAACAATTGAAGATAAAGACCTAATCAGGGGGAAATCTTAAGCTTCTACCAACAGCTATATACAATGAATGGAACTTCGAGACCATCAGCTAATTTGAAAGATGTGGCTTTAATCACATTAGTGCAGAAAGATTTGCTGGAAAGACCATTGGAAACAGAGGTCCTGGCAGTCATAAAAGCAAATGCCCTGATAAAGTTCCAAGCACAAATGGAAGTATAATGGAATTTTTTAATGCTTTGGAGGTGATCAAGCAAGACATCATGGAAGCTCTTCATCACTTCCATCAAACATGACATTAGTTTAAATCATGCAACGCATCATTCATAGCTCTTATCCCTAAAAACAAAGGAGCTATGGAACCGAAGGACTATAGACCAATTAGCGTAATGGGTAGTTTCTATAAAATTGAGCTCAAACTAGCTGAAAGACCGAAGGGGGTGATCAGGAAGTTGGCTTCCACACATCAAAATGACTTCAGAAAACCAAGGCAGATCACTGATGCAGCCTTGTTAGCTAATGAAGTCCTGAACTCTTGCTCAAGACCAGTTGAATAGGCCAGATCTGATAAGTATACTCAGGAAAAAGGGGGGTTACGGGAACGTTGGATAAGGTGGATCAACTACTGTATGGGATTCTTTGTTAAATGGCCTTTCCAAGTCTACTTTTTAATTAAATGAACGACAATTTTTTTCTAGGGAAATGACCCATTTTTGAATATTTAAATTTATTTGTGATTTAAAATTTATTTACAAGTTTTAAAAGTTAAAAATTAGTCCACAAATCACCAACTTACAGAATTTAAACAAAACTCATCACATCAAAATCTTTTAAAAAATTTACAAATTAATTCAAAACATGATTTACAATTAACAGATCTATTATCGATCCGACCGATGTACAATATCGGTCTTCTACGCTATTCGATAGCTAACCGATTATAGTAATTAGTCGGACAGATTAATCATTGATCATTTCTTATCCGATAGATTAATCATCGATCTCTTTTTATCCTAGCGGTTACATATATATACAGTTAAGAAGAAGGTGGAGATGAAGAAGGCGGCTTATGCTAACTGGATTGAGAATAAGGTTGAAGAGGAGAAGCGGGTGAGCAGGGAGGAGTACAAGTTAGCTAACAAGGAGGCTAAGTTAGCAGTTACGGCTGCTAAGACAGCAGCTTTTGAGAGTGCATAAGGGGTTAGAAGAGAAAGGCGGGGAAAAGTGGTTGTTTAGGCTTGCCAAGGTTAGGGAGCGGAAGGGTCGGGATCTGGACCAAGTGAAGTCTATTAAGGGGGAGGATGGCAGAGTATTGGTAGAAGAGGCCATCATTAAGAAAAAATGGCAGTCGTATTTTCATAGGCTCTTAAATGATGAGGGGGACAGAGGTGTTGTGTTAGGGGAGTTTGGAACACTCCGAGGAGTGTCGCAATTTCAGCTATTGTCGGGGTTTTAAGGTAGAGGAGGTCAGTGAGGCTATTCGCAAGATGCGAAGGGGCAGGGCGACGGGGCTCCACGAGACCCGGTGGATTTTTGAAAGTTCTCTGGCAGGGCAGGGTTGAGGTGGCTGACCAACTTGTTTAACAACATTTTCAAGTCCGCAAAGATGCCCAAGGCGTGGAGATGGAGCACGATGATCCCTTTATATAAGAACAAGGGTGATGTTCAGAGTTGCAACAACTACCGGGGTATAAAGTTGTTGAGTCACACGATGAAGATTTGGGAGAGGGTGGTGGAGCGGAGGTTGAGGAAGATTGTTTCTATTTCGGAGAATCAATTTGCTTTTATGTCTGGTCGCTCTACGACTGAGGCAATTCACTTGGTGCAGAGACTGGTTGAGCAGTATAGAGAGAGGAAGAGGATCTTCACATGGTGTTTATTGACTTGGAAAAGACGTATGACAAGGTCCCTAGGAAGGTTCTTTGGAGATGCTTGAAGACGAGGGGTCCCGGTGACGTACATCAGAGCGATTAAGGACATGTATAAGGGGGCGAAGAAGCAGGTAAGAACAGTGGGAGGAGATTTCGAGCATTTTCTGGTCTTGACAGGGTTGCACCAGAGATCAACTCTTAGTCCGTTTTTATTCGCCTTGGTGATGGATGTGTTGATGGATGTAGTTTTGATTAATGAGTCGCATCAAGGTGTTAATGATAAGCTGGATGTTTGGAGACAAACCCTGGAGTCTAAAGGGTTCCGGTTGAGTAGGACCAAGACGGAGTACTTAGAGTGCAAGTTTAGTGACTCGAGGCAAGAGGAGGAGGTGGTAGTGAAGATGGATTCCCAGGTGATTTGTAGGAGGGATAGTTTTAAGTACCTTGGGTCTACGATTCAGGGGAACGGAGAGATAGATGAGGATGTATCTCATCGAATTGGGGCATATTGGATGAAATGGAGGCTCGCTTCGGTAATCTTATGCGATAAGAAGGTGCCCCATAAACTGAAAGGCAAATTGTATAAAGTTGCAGTCCAACAGCTATGCTTTATGGAGCGGAGTGTTGGCCAGTTAAAAATTCTCATATCCAAAAGTTGAAGGTGGCAGAAATGAGGATGTTGCGTTGGATGTGCGGATTTACTAGGGCTGACAAGGTTAGGAATGAGATTATTCAAAAGAAGGTGGGAGTGGTGTCGGTAGAGGATAAAATGCGGGAAGTGAGGTTGAGATGGTTTGGTCATGTGATAAGGAGGGGCACGGATGCCCCGGTTCGTAGGTGTGAGAGGTTGGCCTTGGATGGTTTCAAGCGAGGTAGGGGTGGACTGAAGAAATACTGGAGGGAAGTGATTAAACATGACTGACTGACGACATGACCCTGGATAGGAAGGTATGGAGGAAAAGCATTAGGGTAGAGGGCTAAAGTGGGTGGATGAGTCGTAGTCAGTAGGTAGGAGGGCCTCGGTGTCCTTTGTTTGGCAATGTACAATTTTGTGTGGATGTCGTACCTATGTTATTTTTATCGTGTTCCATGCTTTTGATGTTTTATATACTGTCCTTTATTTTGAGCCGGGGGTCTATCGGAAACAGACTCTCTACCTCTTTAGAGGTAGTGGTATGGACTGCGTACACTCTACCCTCTCCAAACCCCACGATGTGGGAATTTACTGGGTTTGTTGTTGTTGTTGTTATGGTTACATATATATACACAAACCTTTTTCTTTAGAAAAAAATGATACTAAAATTAAAGGAGAGTGGAAAATTTATAAATTTGGGAGGAGACGGAACATTAAGAAATAAAATACAAGTTCCAAAAAGGAGAAAGTTGAAGAAACAATGAGTTTTTAGTAAGAATGAAAGAGAAAAAGTTAAGGGAGAGGGAAAGAAATAATTTGAAATTAAAAAATGGGTTAGGGTTTTATGTTTAAAGTATATTTGTAAATAGCTTCCATAGTCTTTAATACTCCCTCCGTTTCAAAAAGAATGACCTACTTTGACTTGACACAAAGCTTAAGAAAATAAAGAAGATTTTTGAATCTTGTGGCCTTAAATTAAAGTTGTATCAAATGTATCAAAATGCCTTTAATCTTGTGGTCTTATGACATATCTTGTGGTCTTAAACATGTCAGGTGAAAAGTTGAAATTAAAGTAATGTCAAAAAAGGAAAGGGATCATTCTTTTTTAAATGAACTAAAAAGGAAAGTAGGTAATTCTTTTTGAAACAGAGGGAGCATATTATTATACACCAATTTGTTATTAAAGTAATTTTTGAATTTTATTTTAAAATGAGAAAATGATAGTAGGCCATTTTGTTAATTGGAGACGTGAAGAGGCCTATTAGCCAAATTTTCTCATAATGTATAACCATTAAAGTATTCTATTTTGATCAATGGTGGACCTGATCATTTTTCTCACCACAGAAAGGACACAGGCAAGGCAATTCTCAATCATCATTTCTGTTTATTCTTGCTATGGAAGGCCACAACAGTATGCTAAATAAGGACAACCAACTTCACTAGATTAATGGATTTAGGGTTGGGAATTAAGTAGGAAGTACAGTAGCATTTTCTCATTTACTTTATGTTGGTGACTCCCCTCATCTTTTGTGGGGCTAAAAGTTCACAGGTGAGGTATCTCAACCTTACACAGCCACATTTTTATGATTCGTGCTTATACCTGTTCTTTGTGGGTTGTTATGGAGCTCTCATGTATTGTAGTACCTAGGAACCATAAGAAAGTTCTATAGCAAAGTCGCATCCTCTATTTCTTGCATGTAGAGCTTTCCATGAGTCTATAAACTTCATTCAAGGACGAAGGTTTCCAAGTAAGAGATATTGTTACACCTCGCGTCTTAAATTCCACTTAAATAATCCGATTAGGTATTGAAGCCTCGTAATCGAGTTTAAAGTGCTCTAAAATAAGTTAGAAATCAAACCAGGATTATACGTATGTGATTTGGGAGTTAAAGGGGAGAAAATCTCACCTGAGGCATAAAATTGCACTACGACAACGCCCCGGGCTGCGCCCTGGGTGTCTCGGTAGCACAATGAGGCGAGGGGGGCAGCAAGCCTTGAGACAACTGCCCAAAAGGCGTGCTGCACCGCACCAGGCGGCGCCCTGGGCTACATAGTAAGCCAATTGGGCGTGGCTCAATTGCTAGGAAGCCCCTTCAGGGGAAATTTCGTCTGGGTCTCTTCAAAAAAGCCTTTTTCGGAATGTGTCAGTTCCTTAGTTATAGACTAGCCTTTGTACATGAGCACACACATTTTCTTCGCCTGCTATCTGTTGTTGCATCTTTGTCTTGCTTTTTAATTCATCCACTCTTCATAAAAAAAAACAGTAAGTTCCGTTCACTGAAATAAAAACAAAGAACTAGCATACCGCAGCATTAACTATAGCGCTCATATATGCAATAATGGATTGCGCCAATAAAAAAATAACCCAACTTTCCCAGAGTCCATACTGATCTCACGTTTAACTATAGTCCTACATTATTCTGAAAGATGAAAGTCCAAAAAAGACAGCCTTTTCAGCCTAACCCCCACCCCCCAGAAAAGGAAAAGAAAAAACTAAAATGGGTCAGAGACTATCTTTACCAACCTCCTCGGTGGGAACATATACACGTGACTCATCAAATGCTACCGTTCTCTGGGAGCACAGACAAGCATGAATGATACAATGCTACCAATGATGTTGCTTAAAACCAGTCCCCAGATACAAATTACCATCGCTTCTTCAGTTTCACTCAAAAATTCCTAATGTAAAAAGCATGGCCCAAAGTCCACATGCTCCTTTTTTCCCTAGAAAATACTGGCACAAAATATAGAATCAAACAAAATCTCTGAGCATTGTAAATAGCCATCCTTACTCTGCTTCCCTCTTTTCTAGTTGCAGATTGGGGTTTGAACGTTTTAACTTAATAGCTAAAGATGACTGGGCAACAGAAAATTCCCCAAAAAAAAGAAAGAAGGGACAGATACCTGGAAAAACAAGTTCCTGTGGTAACTCTCAGTTGGTGGCATAAGGGCATCCACATAGACACGCTGATCAAGTCTCCAAACGCGTAAGTAGTTAAAAAGTTGCGACAAATCTTCAAGTGCCTTGTGCGTGGTTTTATCTACATTAGGTAACAAAAATTTAAGTGTCGTTATGCAACTAATAGAAGCAGTAAACATGGCAATGAATGATAATATACCAGGAGGAAGAGCTCCCCTTAATCGAGGAAGAGCCTGGTCTGCAACTCCACAGAACCTCAACCCCACAGTTTGTAATCTATTTACAGCAGTTTCTGCAAGATTAAGTTCCTGAAAATACAAAGATTGGGGACCAAATTTTCCAATCAAAGATCCAAATAAAATGCCAGTATGTCAAAATCCTGGGGAATTTGCATATTCACCAGAGAACAAAATTCATGTAAACATCAAAGAGGAGCCTACAAACTGAAGCACACTTCACAAAATTGCTTCTGCATCATACTGAAATAACTAACTTGAACGGAATTCCTTTAGCATTGACTATGGTACAAACAGTACTTTTTCCTTTTAAGGCTCTTGATTCTGAAACAGGGGCTGCCCACTGATTTCGGGCCATTTTTGATAAAATATTACTCTACTTTTTTTTATGCTGTGGGGAAACCTCAATAAAAAGAGGTATACAAAAATTAAAGGACCTATAGAAATAATATAGTTCTCTACAAATAAACCAATTATCAACTGTAAAAAAGGACCACATAGGAGCTCCAAAATTCTCCAAAACCAAAAGACAAGCCTCTCAATACAAGAAAAAATTATCTCCTCAAAAGCTCTCCCAAGTAGAACATGGTGTTAGGTATTATGCTAGTATAAGCAGTTCAAGGGTGTCATGTTGAGCTTTAAAGGAAATTTTGTTAGGTAAGCCGCTAAATAAGTCATCTATATTCAAACTTAGTAAAAGAAGCCACCAGTCACCTTTCTGTGGATTTACCTTTACACTACATTGAAATCTGTGCATAGTGCATACTGACTAGAACCCCTACCACATCTTTGAAGATTCAATGATTTAATAATGTAGGTCATTATAGGCAAGCGTTATTGCTTAATATTATGCATCTTTGTCGGACGAGATTTATGCAATCTTCGACAGAGTTCTAATAGTCTATCTTTAATTCATAACCCTATGAATAAGGAGTGTAATTTGTTTAGAAAATATTTATTTGAATAATCATTTTACTCGATGTACAATACCTTCTGAACTGATCTCTCTCTCTCATATCATTTCCCCATTTCTCTATTCCTCTACCATTGCACCTTCGCTCTTCCGGTGCTACATTACTTATGTACGTTGCATCTTGAGCATTCATTATGTCGACTTAATATATAAGAAATTTTTACTTATAGGTCCTCAACACAGCTCATAAGAGCAGGTTGATTCACTCTTGGGACCAAGCACCTAAAAATAAGTTGAGAGCAGGTGGGCGAAAGATAGATCCAAGGTCTCCATGTACTACAGAATACAGACCATGTTAAGTTGTATATTTCCACTTTGTTTGAGAGTTTGAGCTTCCACAGAGGTTGGAGCTTTATACTCCCTCCGTCCCATTTTATGTGCCGTCATTTCCTTTTTAATCCGTCCCAAAATGAATGTCATTTTTCCTTATTTGGTAACACTATTAAATGACAACATCCCCATTTTATCCTTATCAAGTCCTACTTAATAAGAAAAGACAACTAAAAAGTAAACTTTAAGAGGGCAATTTTGTAAACTTTACAAAGTCATTCACTCATTTCTTAAACTCCGTGTCCGGTCAAAAGGCGACACATAAAATGGGACGGAGGGAATATATGTTTTATAAGGTCTTTTTAACAGTTTTTTAGGATTGGGCCATCCAGGTGGAAACCTGTTTGAATTCATATGGATCAAACAACTTTCATAGAACTGAAACTTAGAAAGATCAGATGGACCTTGTGGGGCAATTAACAAATTGCACTTCATACTACACCAAATACAGCGTCACATCAGAGTCCACGCTCGTAAAAATCGCTTGTTAATAAGAAATTGATTGTATAAAAATATTGTCATGAAATATTATCATAAAGTCATAAACATCTCATATTCACCAAGTCACTTATAAGTCCTTCAACTAGTTATACATGTAGCAAGTTCGATAAATACAATTCATTCCTATTTTAATACATGTGTATCACTATATAAGCTCGTTGAATACTGCAGCGTAGCGCACATGCAGACCAGAATGCCTACCAAGTACCAAAATAGCATACTATGAGCACATCACAATATTAACCCCTCAATAGCTTGAAGGCATAATCAAACTATGGATTCACTTCATCTTTCCCCATGTCTCATTCTCAAAAACGTAATGCCTAAAGCAACAAGAGTTCCAGCACCTTATAATAAGGCAGTGCCCTATGACAAAATTAATCACTTGTAAGTTCACATTAAGAAAATTAACTCAGACCTGTCGAAGTTGTCGCCTGATGACCACCCATTTCGTCTTTCTTTCAGAAGATTGAGGGCGCAAAGAACCCAAAAGGGAAAGAAGCTTCAAAAATGGGAACAAGAGATTAATACATGCTCCCACGAGAGTTAAGAGGCACAATAAGCTAGGTCACTTGACATGGCCCATTAATTCAATACCTCTGCAACTTTTTGTCTGTGTTCTGGTCTGATTCCCACCCAAGACCAAATTGCGTCCAAGAGATCCGCATGATTCAAATGAACATCACATGATTCAAAATTAAAGTAATGAAGGATAATGTCCATCGTAGCCTATAATTAAAAGGAAACTAAGTGAAATGAAGGATGTACTTGTATTACAAAGCTAGCTAGAATGAAGTGCAAGATGAGGGCAGATCATGGAAAGTAAAGGATCTGAATAACAAATCATTAACATATCAAGTGACTCAGTGTAGCAATATCAACCATGAAAATGTAGGAAAGACCTTTGCGATGTATCTCTGCTCAGAAATTTGGGATTCTTTCTCATCAGAGAAAATGGATCTTCTGAGGCTTTAGAAATGAGTAGGGAGAAAGCACATGTTTCACAAGATCAAGACTAAGAGCACATCTGATAATATGAGTGTCTTACCTTAATTATCTCTGCTTCAGTTAGAGCAATTTCTCCTCCAATAATATCAAAATCCCCCTGCAGATAAGTTAATAACAAATATAAAATTTATGAACTAAAATATCAGCATTTCTCTATTCAGTCAAAGGAAACTGCTGAACAAAGTTAAAACCTGCAGATATCGGTTTGGGGGTGAATGACCTATCGCTCGCCTGTACACATATGCTATTTCGTAGCGTTTAAAGAATGATCTCTGAGGAGGATTAAAATTTAAAATATGTAAGTAGATGCTTAACTTTAACCACAAAAGATATTCTATATTTTCCAGTATTCTTTTCAAATTTATATTTCCAGTGGCCACATTGATAGTAACTAAAAAAGTTTCATGTCAGAAAGATGCACCCCCTCCATCAAAAACTCAGCTTTTTATCATTGGCACCGATATGAAGAAAAGAATTGAAGATGTGTATGCTTAAAGTTAACCAAGGGAACATGGAAAGGAAATTAATAACTTTAAACAATTTAAAGAATAACTAGAGTAAAAAACTGTGCACGTGTAAAAGCAGATATGATGGTGCTTTATTAGACAAGATAGCATGGACAAAACTTTTCTTCAATCAGGATGTAGATATTAGTGAGAGGACTCAAAAGAACATCCAGTGAAACTAGACTAGTTTTGTTGGCAGTGAACAAGGTTAATAAGAGCTCCAAAAAGAAACTTCTTTTAGATTTGTGAAATATTACACAAGACAAGATTTGCAAAGACTTCTATCAGACACTTTAGAAGATTGTTTTGTCGAGAATTATGAGTTGTAGGTTTTCTCCATTTTATCTTCTTTGTCATCAAGTACTTTATTTTCTGCAATATTTTCCCATTAATATTCATACATTTATTCAAATTATATATTGTTATATTTTCCGTTTATTACATACAAGATGATTGTCATTGTTGATTGTTGAATTGTGTAACCATCTCATCTAAAAGTTTAAGCTGTTAGAGAGACTTTTTAAAATTTAATTATGTCTTTTACAGCCATTTGTTCTGATTTTTATATTTTTTCTTGCAATTTGAGATTCATTTTTCTGTTTCTTATTAAATAATATGTTTCCCCTATATGTCAATAAACCTTCCTGGATTTCTCATTTTGTTGAAACTAGTATCAGGATTTAAGATTCAAGAGGGCATTTCAGTGGTTTCATAGCCACATATGATTACATACATAATAGAATTGTTAAAGTTAAAACAGTGGAACATTGGCACGCAATATCATAAACAAATGTATCTAATGTTGCACATAACCTGGCGGGAAGTGCAAAAAGTAAGACAGATGATAAGCAATTAAGAAGAGCAGGGGAACACAGGTGACATTAGAAAAACAAAAGAAAAAAACCACAATATAAACTCTAATGATCAACTCAAGCTGTCATTCTTCACTGAACAGTCCTAAAAACTAGGTGACCACAAATTAGAAAAATTAAAAGTAAAGAGTATACAAATCAAGACATAAGAAAACAGAGTTTTAAGAGTGCAGCACAACTACTAATATTACAACAACAAACATGCCTCAATCCAAACTAGTTACAGACAGTTATACGAATCTTCTACACCCATTTCACTAAAATATATACCGACTTAATTCCAATGTCAATATTTGGCCTTTAAAATAAACCAGGTGTTACTCTACAAGTAGGGATTCACTAAATCTAGATTCATCCATACTCTGAAATACACGTCCCTAATCAAAATAAGAAGACTACTGGAACATATCGAACCTAAATTGATTGCACCAACAATGACTAAACCCTGACCCAACTAAGTGATTTCATCTATATGTCTACTTTGCTACCAAAAGTATTTGAGACTACAGAAAAAAATACAAAATTCTTCCACAATTTCTAAGAGCACTGAGTAAGCATGAGAAGCAATAATTATGGAATACAATTCTTTAAATTCTGATATCGGCCAATGAGCTGATGAGGTACCCGAGTGGCAACGATCCACTTCACGAAAGGTAGTCTAAGTTCATGGCAAAGCTCAACCATGTCCCCTCCATGAGTCAAAAGCTTAACAGCGTTCCTTTCTCGACTGAACCAGCAGAAAGAAATTGAGAAAGAGAGAATCAAATGACAACCTAAAGAATTAAATACAAAGGGAAGATTAAAATTATACTGAGTTAATGAGCAGGCAAACTTTGAAATGGTCACCTATTTGGCTGTGGACATTCACCCAGCATTCGCACGGGTATAATCTCCAAATGCTTTGCACAATGTCGTCTGAAGACTTCTGTGGCAATCTCAACGACATGATCACGGCTCTCAGTCTGTAGATCAGTGAACAAAATACATGAGGTATCCCTTCCATCTACCTTCAAACTTTCAAGATTTGTGTTATGGCCTTTTGTGTTAAAAGTGTCTTCATTGAAAATGGCATTTACAACTTTTTCATAAGCACCAGTATCATCTGAAGCGTGAATTGTCCTAAGAATATCTGCAAGTACAGGAAAAGAGAACTTTAAGCTAAGAAGAAAGCAACACTACTAAGCAAAATAGTGTTCAACCTAATTGGTGGTCTATACAGAAACAATTATGGATCACACTAAAAATAAAAAGAAAAGACTGAAAGCTGGAAATACGGGAAACCTAGACTTCATCCAAGTATATGATCCACTTGTAATACTAACCCCATTTATACCTTTTTTACTCATCATTGTCAGTCATCACCTCTTATGCCTTTGTAGTTTGTACTATCTTTGTCCTCTGTTGGCATCCTAAATCTATAGGTTAAGCATTTTCTCATCCAACATGGCAACATGTAATGACTGACGAGATGTCTGTTTTACATGTGAGTGGTACTTGGGAAGCTATTCTCCTTTTTCCAGGTAAATCTATTGTAAGGTGTCATTGGGTTTATGCGGTCAAAGTTGGTCCAGGCGGTCAAATTAATCGGCTTAAGGATCGCTTTGTTGCCAAGGGGTACACCCAGATATTCAAGCTTGATTACAGTGATGTTTTCTCTCTCGTCGTTAAAATAGCATATGCTCCGCTTTTTCTATCCATGGCTAATGTCCGCCATTAGCCTCTTTATTAGTTGGACAGTGAGAATGCTTTTCACCACAGTGACCTTGAGAATGAAATTTATATGGAGCAACCACTTAGTTTTGTCGCTAAGGGGAAGTCAACTAGCCTTGTGTCTATTGTGTTTTTGTCTGTCACGCTAGGGACTAAAATAGTCTCCTCGAGTCTAGTTTTGAAAGTATAGCCAGCCAGTAATTCAGGAGTTGACATGACTCCTTGTGAAGCTTAGCACTATGGCATCGTTTGATAGAGTTTATAAGAATAGTATTGAATAAGGTGTATTAGTAATGTTGGGATTATAGTGCTAGGATTAGTTATGCAGAGTTTATTTCTTGTCCAGTGTTTGGTTTGATGTATTAAAAGTAACAAACATTGCTATATTTCTAAAGAGATATTATTTGCTTACAAAAATACCCTCCACATTTTATAATTTTGTGTACTTTCTTTATAAAGCTTTATTATTCAATCTAAAAATGAAAATATGTTACAGGAGAAAAGACATCATTTCCCCCTTGAACTTGTCACCAAAACTTACTTTAGCACTTAAACTTAACTTATAATTATTTACCCCCTTAACAACTTTCAAGTGAATTAAATACAACCTCAAAATTACAATCTCACTCTCACAACGAAGAGTGCACTACACACACGTCATATCATTGCCAAATCAGTGCCACGTCATTGCCACATAAGAAATTATTTTATTTTTTTTAAAAGTAATCCCACACACATTATTTTTATATATTTTCTAAAAAAAGTAAAATATATATATATACTATTTATATATATATAAAATATATATATATATGTGTGTGTGTGTGTCCATATATATGTGTGTGTATATATATATAAATATATATATATATAAATAATAAAAAATGCCCCCCCTCTTCCTTATTCTTCAAAATGCACCCCCCTTCTCCTTCTCCTTCTTCTTCAGCACCCCACCTCCTCCTCTTCCAGCCCCCACCCCTGCACCCTTTTTTACTTCTTTTTTTAGCGTACACGCAATCATTCAGATTTTCTCATAAAATCAAAAGTTTCAAGACAGTGAAACCCTATAGCAAGGTTCTACCAAGAAGATTAAGAACATCAAGAAATCTTGAGGCCAATATGAAGAAAAATATATTGGGCATAGTCGAAGCCCCGATATGGGATGAATTAAAAGATTGTAACATGACAATTTATTTGAAAAAGTTGAGACAACTCCTGCAATTGAAAACCTTGTTCCCACTGTAATGTACTTGGCTTTACTATATGAGTTACATTTTAGTGATCTTGCAGACTCATAATTCTTGAAAAGATGAAATCCTATAGCAAAAACAAAATCGTCATATTATAATACAAACTGATTAATCTTGTTAAGAAAGACTTTGTAAAGGAAAACAATAATAAAGAGAAAACAATGTTCAAATAAAGAGAAAATTATACTGATTTGGTGTGAATCAAATCAAATCATGCAGTATGGGGATCAGATGAATTATACATCTGTTGAAGACACTATATCGTGCACCATGCCAAGATGAAGAAACGGGGGGAGGGGGGATACAGAAAAGATAAAGAAATGATGTGTTTGGGGCGGGGGGTTACGAAGAAGATAGGTTTCTCTTTTTTTTTTTACATATATATATAATAAAACAAAAGTGGGACCATGTCTATATTTTAAATAAAATACGCGCTTTTTCTCTTTTTTAAAAAAAAAAATTCACATCAACATTAGGGGTGACATTAATTCACTTTAAAGATGTTAAGGGGAGTTAATAAACAAAAACTTAGTTTAAGTGCAAAAGTAAGTTTTGACGACAAGTTTAGAGGGAAAATGATGTCTTTTCTCTATTTTACTATTTTGATATTTATATATTATTAAAAGGACAGGATACAGCCTACTCATTAAGCCAAGTGGCAGCATACAAAAATGACACCTGTAGCTTTTAAGAATAAGTTAATTAGATAGGAATTAGTTATTACTTTTTAATTAAATTTATAAATATGTATATATTTATATATTTTTTAATAAATTCAAATTCTACGTTAGTTTAATGTTGACATATTTTTAAAATTGAAATTTTGACAATCATATAGATTAGTTTGAGTTCCTAATAAAATGTTAGCTTCTGGTGGTTTTTAAATTTGAAACTGATACAACTTCTTTACATGATAACTTCTATATAGAACAGTTTCAGTTTCTCTCTTCTCTTCTTGATAGAAATTTAAAACCCAACTAATTTCATCAAAGGAAGGAGTTTTGTACAAAGGGTGACCACATCAAAGAACCAACGATATGTCGATGATAGATTGCATAAGAAGACAATACGGTTTGTGGTTGTACGCACAAGATATTAATTTTTTCAAATCTATAACAGGTTTTTTGTTCTCCCTTCTTCAAAGAAATTTATTTTTGTTTTAAAAAAATCGGAATTGTCTATTAGTATATCCAAATTAATATGGTAGACTGGTATATGACGAAGGAAAGACGGTTTTAAGCAGAGAATCAGAGTATTCATCCTCAAACATTGCATCACAATCTATCCGTTTTTGTTTACTAAAATGGCTTTGTTTCTCTAATCAGTTTGATGAGCAAGAAATAAATCACAGTGTGACAGTGTGAGAATATGAACTTTGCAGTGAATTTGTGCAGTCATTTAGATCAATTTTGTTTATTTAGTTTTGTTTGTGGTGGAATTTTAATTTTATAACGAAATGATAATTCTGCTCCACAAAATTTGATTCTTTTTCAAACTTTGTTATATATTTGAGGATTTTTCAGTGATAATTTTTTATTTACTTTTTGATATTTTCTGTTTTGTATATACTTAAGAAAATAGGCATATGGATGAAACTTTGTTGACTAATACCAATTGCACATCGTTGCAATTTAGCATGTTGCGATTTAAACCTCACCGAGCAATACACAATTTTCAATATATTCTGTTTGATACAGATTTAAAATTTAAATTTGATACTTAAAGTTTTAAAGATGGTTACAATTTTTCTACTTTTATCCCTTTTTGTTGTAATTGTATGAGTTTTCATCATTTTATAAATTTGTATTTCATCATTTACTCTTACCGAGCAAGAAGAAGCTTAAACAAAAAAATATGAATATATCAATAGCAGTTTCACAAACAATACCTTATGAAATCTAAGGAGTGACCAACAATGCCTTTCAATTTGGACTTAAGGGTGTTGAGAGCAATATTTTTTGATGTCATCGGCCTATCACTCTTAATAAGGTAAGGCAAAAGGAGATGAGCCAACCCATATGTGTTTACCAGTATCTTCTTCTTCATCTCCGTTTTATTTTGAAACTATACTTACCTTTTATTGTCCTTTCTTCAAAATTTTCTCTTGATGCTAAAATAAATCAATCTTTGTTTCAATGATGTAGCTAATTCTATAAATTTTATATGCTTAATGCAGTAAATTTTCAGTAAATGAGATGATTATGATAAGCATCAAAGGTATAAAAAAAATTATTTAAAATGTGTAAGATTTGATTAATCTTCAACACTACCTAACATTTTGATCGGGTCTAGGTAAGGAAAAATCATTTTAGATATCTTTCATTGAATTTCATGATTCTTCTTCTATATGGTTGATCTATTGAATAATCTCAATGGCTTGGGAAGAAAGGCTCTCAAATATTGAATAATCGTATTGTTTTTTCGGGTATTTTCACACTACCTTTTTGTTAATTTTAAGTACATTTTTATTCAAGATTATGTCAAAGTTATATAGAAAAAAAAATTCATCAACAAATTGTTTACAATAAGTTTGTTCAAGGTAGCAATTAAGAATTACCAATTTTTAGTATCAAGTAGTGTTACTCATTGGCTTATGACTACTTGAATTCACGTATATTCTTGTGATTATGGCTTATATGACATTTAATTACAATAAAGATATGTGGTAAATTTTCAATAATAGTGTTAAGAAGAGTCGCATTTTTAATTTATAGATAACTATGGAACCTTAAAGTTTCGCTACTGGCGAAAATATGGGTGAACAGCAATGCGTTATACTGATGAAGATTTAGCATTTGGTAATTCGGCTAACTCTTAATTTGGATGGAATGTCACAAATAAAAAATATTTATTATTTGTCGTTCTGTTGTATACTGTTCAATCTAATGTGAAGCAAATCAGTCAACTGAGGAAGTATCATTTGTGAAAGTGCACAAGAGTTACTGCAGTGACTAGGTATGCAGGGAATAGAGACATCTCATCCTGACATATGGAGAAGAGTGTTTAGAAAACTGAAACGAAGGCTCTGTAGAAGCTTTGCACTTGCTGTTCTTGGTATATGCTATTTGGAGTGCTAGGAACAAGGCAGTGTGGAATCACAAAGTCCAGCGAACAACTATGATATGCGACCAGATGAAAGAGGAGTGTAAATACAGAGTATATAGGCATAAAATAGTACAGTGGTATAGGAAAGATAGGAACAGATACAGAAGTCGTCCAGCAGAGATAATACTAAATAGAGGTAGATAGGTGGAATGCTCTGATTAGTCCCTGCGAGGTAGACAGAGAGGTATTAGTAGTGTGCCTAAAATACAGAAATTATTAGCTCGGATTTACACTTAAAAGGATAAGTGCTCTTTTTGAAAGTCGTGAATTATTTCTTCCATGTAATATGAGTAATCTCAAAAGAGTTTACGTAAATATTAGTTCACTATTCACAATGCTTTACTGTTAATTTAATAGCAAAGTTTTTTGTTGTAGGTAATATACTGTTGTAATTTTATTTATAAAGCACGATAGTTATTTAATAGCTTGAGGTGATGTATTATGCTAAAAAAATTTGAACTTAGATTATACTAAACTATAGGAGTTGTATTATTTTTTATTAAAAAAAACACATAATTTAAAAGATGACATTAATAATTCATAAATAATTTTATGGATTCATGAATAAATTTTAAATTTTATTGCATATAATACAAATTTTACGGTAATTTAAGATGGAAGAAACTTAATATGATCAAGCAAAAAAAAGTATTAATAGTTTTTATTCTAGAATACTTCCCGCGCATCACGCGGGTACTATACTAGTTCTCACTTAAATTATTTGGCGGAAATTATCATATTTATAAATTGGAAAGAATTTATTCATACTTTTATTATTGGTTAATAGGAGTTATTATTGCTATGTAACTGCACATATAATTATTTTATTTTTTGGTTAAGCATATAAAATTATTCATACTGTATAGATATAAAGCATGAAAACCAACAAAATAAATTAGAAAATTGGAAAGGATATAGAAAAGGTGTATAGGGACTTTGGGGTATTTTTGTCTTCACCCATATTTATCCCATGTATTAAGACCCTAGTATTACTTATACCATGCATTGTGATGTATTAGTGATACACCTTATAATACCAAATAGGGTGTATAACGAACACATGTATTAGCTATACATAGGCGCAAAATCTCTATCAATCAAAGGATTAGTTAATACCACATCTATTACATGTATTATTTGTTCTAATGCGCTCTACCAAACGACCCCTATATGTTTTATTAGCATTCTGCCCCAAATCTGCCTTGGAAACAGTCTGGCAGAAATGACAAGGTAGGCTGAGTACAATACCTTTGTGGTGGGGCCTTTTCCCGAACCATGCATAGAGGGAGCTTTAGTACACCGGGTTGCCTTTTTTTTTGGCTCCAAATCTATGTATTTATTAGATAATCTATGTTAACGATATTGTTATTACCGACAATAATCAGGATGGTATCACTAATTTGAAGCAACATCAATTTCAACACTTAAAGACTAAAGATCCCAGCAGACTGAAGTATTTTCTAGGTGTTGATGTCGCTCAATGCATATCAGGCATTGTTATTTCACAACGAAAGTATGTGTTAGACACATTTTTTAGGAGACAGGAATGACGGGATGTAAACCCATTAACACTTCTATGGATTTGAATACTAAACTCCTACTAGGACAAGGGAGCCACTCACTAATCCTGAAAGATATAAGAAGTTGGTTAGTAAGTTGAATCATCTCACAATGACTATACCTAATATTCATCTCACAATGACTATACCTAATATTTCTTTTCTTGTGAGTGTTGTAAGTCAATTTGTAGATTCTCTATGATAGTCATTGCAGTGCAGTTGTCAAGCATTCTGCGATATATAAAGTTAGCTCCACAAAAAGACAACTCAAACTCTTTGAGGATCGAGATCATGAGCGGATCATTGGATATACAGACGTAGATTAGGAAAGATCACCTCCTGATAGATGATTTACATCTAGATATTGTGTTTTAGTATGAGATAATTTGATGCCCTAAAAAAGTAAGAAACGGAATGTGGTTGTTCTATCTTGTGGGGAAGTAGAATATTGAGCAGGATTATAGTAATTTGTGAGCTAGTCTCAATCTATGTTGCTCGGACTCGGCAGTTTTGCCGCCGAACCCGTCTCGACATGAGACTGGCACGGGTGGGACACTTCCGTCGTCTCTGATTCGGTCAAACGATTTCGAACTCGTTGACCAAATTCAAGAAGAAATTTGAGGGGAAACATTGGATAGGCCAGCGACTTACCTGAAAAAATTTCGACCAACGACTACACCGGCGAACTGTAAAGTTACAAAACAGAAACGACATTGTCGATGTGCCTAGTCGAAGTGCCGATGATCGACGACGATGTCGACTGGGTAGGAAGAAACAGTAACTGTTTCTTGGCGATAGCATTGGTGTATGTATTTTTCAGCGACGGCGTTGACGTATGTACTTCTTGGAGTTCGTCATTATGTCGGTTCACTAACCAGTTTTATTTAATTGTGCTATATCTAAACAATTTTAAAAAATAAAAACTGCAAATATACAACAATTTTGTTTTAATAAAAATATTTAATACACATGTGGTTTTATATTGTGTTTTTGATAAAAAATTCACTACAGTTATGAGTTATGTCGGTTTACACATGCCGAGCAACATAAGTTTACTGCACGTCGGTTCTTGTGTTTTTTATTTTAACTTTTTTATGATATAAAAATAATTTATATAAATATTTGGTAAATAAATGTAAGTTAAAATTTTGGGAAAAAGTTTCTAACATTAAAACTACTTCTAATTGAAAAGTAAAATTAAAGACAAAAGTAACTAAAATAAATAAATCACAATCCCAATGTGTCAAGGAAAATTAAAATGATTTAAATTGGGAAAGTCTAAAATTGTCTTCATCAATAACATTATAAATAGAACCTCTATATTTATAATATTTAATTTCTTTTTGCCGAATCCCCGCACCCGTATCCACACACATATTCGCACCCCCCGAATCTTAAAATTTATATTTTGACAAATCTGACTCTCGGGTTCGTACCCATCTCGGATACCCGCACCTGAGTCCGAGCAACTTAGGCCTCAATCAACTGGTTGCTCAGAGAATGGAAAATTTAGGTAAATCAATTAGATGAACTTATGTACAATAATCAAGGAGACAGTTGCATCAAATTCAGCATTTCTTTCGTATTTTTCATAAGGCAAGTGTATTTCAATCATAAACAAGGCCGAGTTGGTCATATACAAAACGAAAATATCAAAAGGTAAAGAATCGACAAAATCTGATTCTCTAAAAAGTCCACCCATTCTTCTATACAACTAGGGGTGTGCAAAAATCGAACTGACCGATAAACCGAACCGATAAAAATATTATTGGTTTATTGTTATTAGGTTATTGGATTAATGAATTTTTATTGGTTTTATAAAAAGAAATTATTGGGTTATTGATTCGGTTCAATTTTTCTTATTGGGTAATTGGATAATCCGATAACCCAATAAGAATACACACACACACATATATATATTGACTTATTATATATTTTCTTAATTTCTCTTTAATTTCTACAAATTAACAAACCTATTATTTCAATTATACAAGCTCCTAATTTCTCTTATTAACATTTGTTTTTTTTCATGTTAGTTACTACTATTTCTATTTTATAAGTATTTTCTTATCGGTTAAATCGAAAACCGAACCGTTAAGGACTAAAATCCGATAAACCGAAAACCGATAAAAAATATCTTATTGGTTTGGTTATTGGTTTAGCATATTTAAAAATCGAAAATCAATAAACCAAACCGATAATATGTAAAACGAACCGAACCGACCAATGCACACCCCTATTTACAACTACGAATTTTATGGGTTAACCAAAAGAAAATAAGAGACCGGAGACTATTCCTCACATGAGAAAAACTCAACTCTACCCCTCAAAAGTTATCCTATTTCTCTCATTCCAAACAACCCACATCAACGCAAGAGGGACCAAATTTCATGCCTTGCACCTTTTGCTCCTACTCCCGCTTTTCCAACAAAATATTAATTCTTTCACAGATTTTGTCATAGCCTAAGAAACTCCAAACCAACAAAGCATATCCTACCATAATCTCAGGGTAAAGGCATAATGTATGAGAAGACATCCACTTCTTCCCCTGTCTCCTTAAACATGTAACACCAGCTGACACAACAACCTCATGCATTCTAAGATTTTCTGCCATCAAAATCACCCCTCTAGTTACTACCCAAGAGGAAAAAACACACCTTCCTCAACATAATCGCTATCCAAATTGCATCACATGGAAATGCAAACTCCTCTCTAATAAGGAGTTTCTCATAGAGAAATTTAACATTTAACAGAGAAAACTCCATTGTTCCTCAAACCCCACCACGAAGCATCAGGATTATATGCCGAATTGACTTGCTAGTGAAGGATGGTCATCAACCTTTACAGCTCGATCACCTCACAATCATGGAAATGTCTTCTAAATCTCAAATCCACATAAGTCTCTCCACCATGTATCTCCCTAATTTGTTGGACCAACATGTTCCTTTGGTATGACACTCTATACAAATCTAGAAATCATCTTTCAATAAGCTATCACCACACCACCTATGCCCCCAAAATTAACTCTTCATCTATTTCCAACCTTGAATGAGATATTTTTGTTGAAATCATCTTATCCCTACATTATATTCCTCCACAAACCACACCCAAAAGGCATAGTGACATCCTAGTTCTCCATCCCTCTTCCATTACCCCGTATTTATCAACTATCACCCCTCTCCAAAAAGCTTGTAACTCCATCCCAAAATGCCAGAGCCATTTGCCCAAGAAAGCTTTATTAAAAAAAGCCAAATCTTTCATTCCTCAATCTCCCCAATTTTTCGGAGAGCTGACAGTCTTTCAATACACCAAGTGAAACTTCTTTGCTCCATCCGCCACATCCCAAAGAAAATGCCTCTGCAACCTCTCCAACTTCCCAATAACTAAAGTTGGAGTTTGAAGCTAAGACATGAAATAAGTGGATATGCTCGATAAAATGCTCTTAATAAGAACCTTGGTTCCTCCTTTGCACAAGTATTTTTTTGCCACCCCGCTAATCTCTTCTCAACTTTTTGAAGAACCGGATTCCACGCCACAACATCCTTGTGTAAAGCCCCCTGCGGTAGTCTAAGATAGGTGGCCATAAGAGCCCCCACTAGCAATTCACACTTGAGCGAGCATCCCAACGTCAGCCACCTCTCCGACGGAAAAAATCTCACACTTGGGTTAATTTTAAGGCCTGACGCAACCTGAAACAAAGTAAGCACTTGGCCTAAACGATCCAATTGTTTCATATCAGCATCATAACAAACCAAAGTATCATCTACAAACAATAAGTGGGAAACTGAAACTATCTCAACGCCCCTAATTGTTGCATTAAAGCCCTCTAAAAAAACTCATAACAGCTTTTTCCAACACCCTACTCAGAGCTTCCACAACTGGGATGAAAAGGCTCGGAGATAAAGGATCCCCTTGTCTCAAACCCCTAGAACTCCCAAAAAAAAACCTGCATGAATTGTCGTTCACTAACACTAAATATTTTACAAAAGAAATGCAAAATCAAGCACATTATCTCCATTTTTCCACAAATCCCATCTGAGTCATGATGAAATCTAGGAAACTCCAGCTCACATGATCGTAGGCCTTCTCAAGATCAAGCTTGCACAACAACCCTGGCACTCCTTGTTTTCTCCTCGAATCTACCACTTCATTTGCCACCAAAGTTGCCCCCAAAAATCTGTCTACCCTATACAAAGCGTTTTTTGGAGTAGATACAATCTCATCCAACACCTTCTTACGTCTTATGGAAAGCACCTTAGAAATAATCTTATAAATGCTTCTCTCTAGACTAACAGGTCTATAATCCTTTATACACAAAGCTCCCTCGCGTTTAGGGACAATGACAACAAACGAAGCATTCGAACTCTCTTCGAATTCATCCCTCCTGAAACTCAGAAATAATATCCATCACATCAGTTTTGATCTTATTCCAACAATGCTGGAAGAAAACCAAAGAGAAACCATCAAGCGTTGGAGCTTTATCACCAGCACATCCCTCCACCGCCCTCTCCACCTCTTCCTCCTCAATTGCCCTATCTAAACACTTACACTCTTCCCCACAAATATGACTAAAACCTAACCCCCCCTTCCCCCCAACTTATGCCTCTAATCTGATTCTTCCTCAAACAACCATTTGTAGTAATCTACAATTGCCCCCTCTACTTCATCCTCCCCCACATGCACCACCCTATTAACCTCCATCGATTCTATTAAATTCCTTTTTCTATTAGCAATCGCTGGCTGATGGAAAAAAAATTGTATTAGAATCCCCTACCTCCAACCATAACATCCTCGATTTTTGCCTCCAACTAATCTCTTGAGCTAAAGCCAACTCCTCTAGCTCCCTTTTCAACCTCACTTTTCTTTTTTGCTCCCTCAATTCTAGCTCTTTTTCTTTAAGCCTCTCTAACTCCCCGACTTCAATTATAATCTCCCTCATCTTCACATCTACCCTTTATTCCACTCCCTCAAGTCTTTTTTGAACAATCTCAACTTTTTGGCAAGCCAAAAGAAAGCCTCCCCTCCACCGCATAGTTGCTCCACCATCCGGCCACTCCATCCTTGAAATCATCCACTCTTAACCACATGTTCTCAAATCTGAAAGGATATCTCGTCTGTCCAACAAGATACGAGAATGATCAGAAACCAAACTTGGAACATGGATTTGAATCACATTAGGAGCCAACTTATCCAAAGAAGTAGACACAAGGACTCTTATCTAATCACGATCTGGAAGAAGAATCGTCTGACTTGGTCCAAGTATAAGAGGCACCTATCAAAGGTAATCAACAAGAGAAGGCTATCAATGAACTCCGAGAACTCTTCTATTGCCCTAAAGACCACCCTACCCCTCATTCTCTCCTTTAGGAATATAATGGTATTAAAGTCCCACCTAACACCTAAGGAATATCCCACCTCCCCAAACCATCTCCTAGTTCTTCCCTAAAACTCCTTTGGCCCCTCCCTTCCAGACCATAAATGCCCCTAAAACCTCACTCCGTTCCGTTGCCAATGTTTCTAAACCTAGCCCCTAACATGCACTCCCCCTTATTGACCTCCACACATTACACCTTCTTTTCATCCAAAAGCAAAAGTACACCACCTGCACTTCCCCAGCCAGGATATAATCATGCTTTACCACCCCACCCCAAACCCACCCCACCCCTACCCCCACACACACGCACATATTTTTTTAAAGAAACTCTCCATCAAACTCTCCATTTTTGTTTCTTGGAAACATATCAGGTCTGCCCCCCATTCTCTTAACCCTAATCCGAAGGTGGCCCTCTTAATAGGGTCATTCAAACCCCTCAAAAAAAAAAGGACAGTCCGGTGCACTAAAACTACCGTTATGCGCGATGTTCGGGGAAGGGCCCCACCACAAGGGTGTATCGTACGCAGCCTTACCTTGCATTTCTGCTAAAGGTTGTTTCCAAGGCTTGAATCCATGACCTCTTGGTCACATAGCAGCAACTTTACCGGTTACTCCAAGGCTCCCCTTCACATTTCATGAAATAACTTTAAATTCATGAAATAACTTTAAATTCCATGGATAATAAAATTAACCTTTTCCCCACCCCTCTGCTTCCCAGAGCCCCTTACCATTCCTTACTTCTATTTCCCCTTTTATTTACTATCAGTTTTCTTTCTCCCTCGTTATCCTTACCCGGACACTCTTGTCTCCCCCCATTCTCCTCTCATCGAGCCCCGTTTGCTTCTTTTTCAATGTCTCAAAAGTAAAACTAGCACCCTATCCTCCTTCCCTTCAAAAATCACTCCTAAAAATTCCCCAAATTTGAGATGTTTCCCGTCCACCCATCTAGGCACGCCTCTTCCTATGTCAACACATGCTAAAAGAAGTGCATTTACTCATTAAAAAACATTACAATCACCTTAAAAACCAACGGGCACCTGAAGAGAACGTAAAACAACCCATTTGCCCAAATTTAAAATAGATTTGGGATAACTGCAGCTCCTCCAACACCTTTCAGAATCAGACCTACTGAAATCCAAGCAAATAGGCACCAAAACAACATCACAGGAAACTGCAGAGTCATTTTTCAGCGTCTGAGACTCCACCCGATCTCCAGCCCTCGACCCAGACAGATCAGTTTCGCCCGACGTCTCAGGTAGCCCAAAAACACTATTCTGACCAAAATGACCCAAACCCAATCCCGAAACTTCAATATCGAAGTCATCGGAATAGTGATTCCGTCTAGCTGGAGGCTTATCTGATTTCTACAACCTATGTTGGAAGTCGGGCATCCATTGAAGTCGCTTGGCTCATGTCTCAGATGCAAGCCTCAATCTATGCTTTCAAACCGTCGGTGTTCGATCTCTGACAATCGGTTATTCGGAAAAAGAGACCCTCACTATTTCAGATAACAAGATTATCATCATTTCATAAGAGGATAATAATTGAAACAGGCATGTTTTTCTCTAATTTTGACCAGTGAATTTAACGGGGATTGAAGTTTTTCATTTCATGAAGTAAAAATGTGGTTCTTACATTTAAATTTTCATGTAAATGAAATGTGGAACCAAAATAATTTTTTACAATGGTAATCTTTACTTCTATATATCCACAGGTATACTACACCAAAAGTTTAGTCCCCGTTTACAAAAGTGTTACAAAATCCTAGGATCTTCTAGTTAAAGCCAATCAATAGTATTTAGAACCTCTTCATTACTTTCTATCTATAAAGAAATGGATTTTGGGCCTAACTCAACCCCAAAAGCTAGTTCATGAGGGGAGGATTGTCCAACTCCATACAAGGAGACCAAAATGCACATCCTTTGCCGATATGGGACTTTTAACACTCTCTCGCACGCCAAGACCTCGTTAACTAGAGCATGGACAATATAATATGGGGGTCCAACATTGGTGAACACGGACTTGGGATGAACCTAGCTATGATACAATGTAAAAAAATGAACCTGCCTTGGTTAGTTTTATTAATTTTCTGAAACAGAAACTCAAAGAAAAAAGTACAAGTAAGGGGGACTAAGTCTTACCTTATTAATCCTGTTAATGCATAACACTGGGTACTTCTTAGGTATTCAGTGTGGAACCAAAATACCCCGAAGTTACTGTTACAAAATTTGTGAAGTCAAATGATCAACTCACAAATATTTTTGTCAAGTCCCTCACTAGTCCTTGTATTAATTACATCTTTAACAAACTTAGTACATATGATTTTTATGGACCAGCTTGAGGGGCAATGTTAGAATATTAAAGTATAGGAAAATGATTAGTATATAGTGTCTCAGATGGAAAAGGATTAGTATGTATTGTGTATTGTGTAGAATATAACTATAAATAGGGCTCAGTGTAATAATGAAGATACAAAACTTAATACTCCCTTCGTTTCAAAAAGAATGACCTACTTTGACTTGACACAAAGTTTAAGAAAATAAAGAAGACTTCCGAATCTTGTGGCCTTAAATTAAAGTTGTGTCAAATGTATCAAAATGCCCTTTAATCTTGTGGTCCTAAACATGCCACGTTGAAAGTTGAAATTAAAGTGTTGCCAAAAAAAGAAAAGGGTCATTGTTTTTTAAACGGACTAAAAAGGAAAGTAGGTCATTCTTTTTTAAACGGATGGAGTAGTATTTTTCTCGTGTCTTTACTTCTCACAGTGTATATGGTGTGTGTTAATGCTTGTGAAGATGGGAGGAGTAGAATGAAAAGGAAAGAGAAAATTGAAAATTTTGAAAGTAAGTGAAAAATGACAATGCATCATAGAAATTTTAAGGTGACACTGATGTGTCATCTACATCAGCACACTCGAGAAACACGGGAATTTGAGCGGTTTAAGAGAGTAGTTTTGAATAGTTTTGGTGTCTGAATGTAACCCTATGGGGCAAGGGATGGAAGACAAAACGCAACACATAGAGGTGTCTATTATTCAAAATATATAAAACTGCTCAAAAAGTGTAACTGGTCATGCATTATCCTAAAACCTTTATAGGCCAAATCTCAAACAGATAGAGTAGCAGAACACATATAGATATTGATAATAACAAAATAGGACTTGATTAATAGAATTACTAATATCAATTAGTGTTCCCCTTCCCATGTTCATGTGTTATTAGCAATGTAAAGATACTTAACATCATCTGCTTCTTTAGTTCCATTTGCCTAGGTTGTCAACAATGAGATTAATTTCTTGTCTTTCCTACCCACTTCACAGACCATCTCAATCATCTTTAATATTACCCCTTCTTATATCAGTGTACTACAAAAATCAAACTGGGGATATACCCTACAACTAAGTTGCTCGGACTCTTCATTTTCGCTGCCGCACCCGTGTCGAAACGACGTGGGTGTGGGATCCGTACCTGACTGGTCAACTGATTTTGGGTACTTTGACCAAAATCGACCTGAAAAGTCTTGGACAGATTTAAGAAATTTTGTAATCAAACCAAAAGCTAAGGTGAAATTGAAGAAAATGGAATACCCTATATATGGAAATTTCTATGTTATTACTTTTCTCTTCAACTCCTTCCAAGGTTTTTTACTTGAACAATATTTTCTCCTCAAGTTTTTCTCTCATAATTTATGTTTTATAACTCTATTTTTAGATATTTAAATTATTTTTTGTTGAATCCCCGCACCTGTATCCATCCCTAGATCCATATCCCCGAATCTTTAAATTGAGACCGTGAAGGATCCGACTCTAGATCCGTACCCATATTGGACACCCGCACCTAAGTCTGACCTCTATGCTTTTGTTGCTCTTTCATACTGTCTTTTATCTTGAGCGGGGGGTCTATCGGAAACAGCCTCTCGACCTCTTTAGAGGTAGTGGTATGGACTGCGTACACTTTACCCTTCCCGGACCCCACTATGTGGGAATATACTGGGTTTGTTGTTGTTGTTGCTTATCTGATGACGATTAAATATGCAACTGTTTGTTTTTTTGTTTTTTTTTTAAAAATGGGAGCAGCAAACAAGGATTGAAGACGTCGTTCAATATTTTTATTAAGCATTGGGGGCAGAAATTAAAATTCAAACTACCTAAAATATCACAATAACTAAACAAACCACTAAAAATTAAAATTTCAAATTCATCTTAAACTTAACCAACTTATTAGGCTAAAATTTACTGCAGTAACTAAAGTGAATTCCGACACTCCTTTGCTTTAGTTGCTGCAATTTGAAAAAATTGTTCCTTAATTCTTGGTAGTTGGTGTTGAATCCTTTAGGCTGTTTTTTGAACTTGCACATTTTTTTTATATTGATCTTTCTCTTTATTTGGGGTTTTTTTTCTTAGTTCATCTGTATTTGCCGTGGTGACGGGTGTTTTGAGGCAGCAAATTCAAGGTTATGTGTCATGGTGTATGCTTTTTGTGAATGATGTAGTTCTGATTGACGAGACTTGTGGAGGAGTTTATGCTAAGTTGGCGGTTAAGAGACAGACCCTGGAGTCTAAAAGATTTAGGTTGAACAGGACCAAGACGGAATATTTGGAGTGCAAGTTCAGTGATGTGACATATGAGGCTGACATGGTAGTGAAGCTTGATACTTGGGCCATCCAAAAGAGGGATAGTTTCAACTATCTTAGGTCTATATTCTGAAAGTGAGAGATCGACGAGGATGTCACTAACCGTATTGGTGAAAGATGGATGACATGGAGGCTCATATTCGGAGTCTTGCACGATAAGAAGGTGTCTCTTAAACTTAAAGGCAAGTTTAACAAAGCGACAATTAGACCTGCTATGTTGTAAGAGGCAAAGTGATTGCCAGTTGAGAACTCTCACATCCAAAAGATAAGGTGGCAAAGATGAAGATACTACGATGGATGTGTGGGTTTACTAGGAGAGATAGAATTAGAAATGATGTTATTCAGATAAGGTTAGAGTGGTTTCAATGGATGCCAAGATGCAGGAAGCAAGGTTCAGATGGTTCGGGCATGAGATGAGGAGGAGCACTGATACCACCGTGCGGAGGTGTGAGGGGTTGTCTATGGATTTCAACTTCATCCTAACCAACTTATTGGCTAAATATTACTGCAGTAACTAAAGTAAATTTCAACAGCAACCATAGCATAATTATGCTGTTGAGCTGTTTTATCTCATTTCAGATGTTACCGGTGAACGCCATCTACTCAAGGAGTCATAGAAAAGGAAATAGAAGTCATAAATAGATATCTCAACTACTTACTATCCAACATCTCATACTCCATTCGTGGAGGAAAGGCATTTTGAAGAAGTTCAACAGCTGATGGACGATCTGATGGACTAGGGGACATTAAGCGCCTCAACAAGGATGACTGTTCTGGATATTCCGCAGCCCAAGCAGGAGGAACCTCTCCTTTTTGTTTTAAATCAGATAGAACAATATGTCGCTCCATTGCAGTGTCAAAAGGATGCCACAACTCAAAGAAAACAACTCCTAAGCTGTACATATCCGCCTGAGGACTATTGAGTCAGAAGCAAACTAGTATCCAAGATCTTTTTGTTAAGATCAAGCAAAATTTGCTGACAATAAAAAAATTCTGACCTTCTCATTAATCTTTGGCCACCTTTGCTCTATTTCAGGTGCAGTATAGAAATATGTACCAACTTGGCCAGTGCCATCAACAGAGACTTCTATTATCTCAGAGGCATCCACATCTTGATCCAGCTGCTCTAGTTTCAAGAATTTGGCTGAAATTTCCAAGAGTAAATACATCATATGTTTCAATTCAGATTCCTGCACCTGATACAACAACAACAACATACCCAGTGTATTCCCACATAGTGGGGTCTGGGGAGGGTAGAGTGTACGCAGACCATACCACTACCTCAGGTGAAGTAGAGAGGTTGTTTCCGATAGACCCCCGGCTTAGGACCAATAACAGTATAGCAATCACCAAAACATAAATGTGTATAGACTAGTACAATATGCAAAATAAACTAACAACGCTATCCACAAAATAATACTATAGCCACAAGAAAATACTAAAAACTATCTATCCGAAATCATAGACATCACTCAACATCACAAACAACAAATTTCAAACAAATATAAAGAACGCTCCCCTACTGTAACCGACACACTCCCACCCCCTAACCCTCTACCCTAATTTGCATCCTCCACACCTTCCTATCAAGGGTCATGTCCTCTGTAAGCTGTAACTGCTCCATATCATGCCTAATCACCTCCCTCCAATATTCCTTCGCCCTACCTCTACCCCGCCTAAAACCACCCATAGCACACCTCCGTACTGGAGCATCAGAGCCCCTCACCATCACGTGCCCGAACCAACGTAACCGCACTTCTCGCATCTTGTCCTCCACCGAAGTCACCCTCACCTTCTCCCGAATAAACTCATTCCTCACCTTATCTTTCCTGGTATGGCCACACATCCATCGCAATATCTTCATCTCTGCCACCTTGAACTTTTGGATGTAAGACTTCTTAACTGGCCAACACTCTGCCCCATACAATATAGTTGGTCGAACTGCCACTCTGTAGAACTTACCTGATACGAGACGAAAATACGACAACGAAAACAAACACGAAACAAGGACAAACAAAGGAAAATGAGACAAACAAGTAAAGAATAGATAGATTGACACAAATTGATAAAGAAAGGACAACCGAATGGTATATTAAACCCTAAGACCTTCCTATTGAATACCAATAAACACCAACCTCTTACGAGGATCTCACGGGAATGGAATCCCAAGCAACCCACGTTTCTCAACAATCCATAAGCTCCCAACAAGCTTAAAAACAAACACTCGCAAGTGTATCTCAAAACATCATTCATCAACTACCTAAAATGAAGAGAGTCCTAGCTATTTATAGGCCAAAGGCCACCTATTTCAACTTGGGACCAAAAGTGACCCTAAATGATAATTGGGCCCAAAAGTGACCCAAAAGACAAATATTCATGACTATGGGCCCAAAAGTGACTCAAAAGCCCAAATAGCCATATGTTGGCACATGTTCTCTTCCTTTGCTTTGTTGAACCTCTTAAACTCCATGCAATCTTCCAAATACGATGTTGTCCAACACCCTTTTGGAGGATATCATCAAGTGTAGTTCCTTCCCAAGCTATCCTCCAATCACATATTTGCTCTCCTAGAACGACCATGTCTTGGATCCTTAGGAGAGATCCTTGAAGTATAGATCCAGAAAGAGTGGATAAAAGAGTGGATAAAAGAGTGAAGCCAATTCGTCTTATATTTGCACCCAAGCAAAATAGGACTACCAAGAATACAAAATATTTGTAGGACACTAGAGAATCCAGAATATAAATTAATACACTAGAGACATGGTCCATTTGTCTTATACACTGAATAATATAGACATCCTAATATACATGGCAAAGATACCAGGTCACTGCAGGAAAAATGCATTCCATGTTCAAACATGGATTTTCAAATTAGGGGAAAAGTTAATGGTATCTCCCAGTGGTCAAAAAGACATCCAATTATAGTCTCATGTGAGAATCTGTATTAAGTGCAAAACTCTCGTGCCTTGCAGTGTAAAAAAAATTTCAGTCTTTCCTCTAGGAATCTGAGAATAAGAAAGCAGAATCAAAACTGGACACTTTCCACAATACTCACATGTTTGCATATAAGGTTCTATCAGGACTTCTGGCTTCTTCCGCTTGGACAGTAAGTGTTTCACAAGGGAAAAGCTTTTCCAGAGTCAATCTTAGATATGATTGTAATAGTACTTTCTCAAAAATGATATGGTTGTAAGAATATTATCTGGCGCCAATAAGACATCATAAGACATTATATTTGTTGTTGCTCAGGGATAAAAGATATCCCACTTAATCCTTGTATCAATCTCTGATTCTAATGAAAAGCTTTAGGGAATTCCTTTTGCTTCTTTATTAAAGAGCACAGATGCTTGAATAAATCATGAAGCAAAAGATAAATACCTCAGTGAAGCCAAAAGAGAAACACTTTTACAAGTTACGAATATGAAGCAAATGCTTACCAAGGCCAAAATCCCCAATTTTAATGTCATTGCGAGCATCAAAAAATATATTATTAGGTGTCAAGTCCCGATGAATAATGCCTTGTCCATGGATATGTGTCAAGCCTTCCACAATTTGCCGGAATAAATGCCATGCAAGTTCCTTGTCTAAATGACTATATGATTCAAACATTTGACGGAGTGTCCTTCAAAAAGATAAATGAAGTCAATACGTTCTGGTTGGAACGACAAGAGGAGAGAAGGAAATATGTAAGAGTAATGGTTATTTCCTCTATTTGATAAGAAGCAATCAAGGGAGAAAGAGAAATCATGCAAATCTATGATTCAAACGTCTAATTGGAATCTGGTTGGAATTCTAAGCATAGATTTGGACTCGTGGGGTTATGGGTAACCAGATTTGAAAACAGGTTTCAGGGTTTGACTTGAGTCAACTTAGGGTTGAGTTTGACTTTGACCAAGTCTTAAATTATGGAATTGAGTTCAATAGCGTTGTTTGATGCCATTGGCTATTCCTTTTTTATTTTTAAGAAAGCTAATAGTAGTATCATAAAATCTCCAGCACAACAATATTTACAGTTCAAAAAGCAAAAGAAAAGTGATCCTTAATCTTCTTACAAGGATTCAATAATGTCTAATAAAGATTCCTGCTTCTTCCATAATTTCTTATTTACATCAAAACTAAAATAAAATAAAAAAAAATCATCTTGATTTTCTGGATCAGGCTACTACTTTCTTCAAAACATCTTGAGTTCCTTCACTTCCAAATTGTCCACCAAATACATGCAGGTATTGTTCTAACCATATTTTCTGCTTCATAGTTCCCCCTATGTTGCTCAAACCAGCCAGCTATTCTCTATTAGTCTTTGGGATAAGCCATACGATCCCCTTCATACCTAAGGACTATTTCCATAGCTGATCCGCTAATTTGCAGTGTAAAAGCGAATGGTTGGTGTTCTATGCATCCTTTTCACAAAGCAACATTTTGACCACACTCGCAAACCCCTCCTCAAGTAATCTTGGGTAAAACATGTATCTTTAACCACCAGCCACAAGAAACAAGCCACCTCGTATGCTGCTTTGACCTTCCTAATGTGCTACCAAGGCCAGATGATTTTTTATTCAGAATCGCTTAGAGCTATGATGTTTGGCCTAAAATACGTATTTTTATATGTTTATCGTCTCACATCTTGGCTTGTTAAGCGGCATTTGAGTATTAATTATAATGATTTGCGCTTAATTTTGTATATGTACTTTGTAGGTACATCGGAGATGGAGTTAGGAACAAAAATATGAATTTAAAGCAGTGATTAGAATTATCCACACTTGTGGGATTACACTGGATATGTTGTTGTTGTTGATTGGATGGAGAATATAGTGGATCCAATCATCATATAACGAGTACTCATTAATCATTACATGATGATTAAATACAAATAAGATTGCAATAGCAACAAGTTTCAGCCAAATGTCGTAAGGATTGGAGATTAAAAGATAATCATCGAGGCGACATGCACGTTTGGCACAGAAAGGCGCCAATTTCCAGAACCAGTAAAACCCATGGTCCCCATATGCCCGCTTGGCGCAGGCATAGCACTAATGTCAGGAATTTTTGGAGTAAACACACATAATGTCTATGTGAAGTGCCAAGGCCTGGCAGTCTGGAAACATCTTTTCTTTTTTGCATGACCGGGGGCTCTTCCAATTTGATTTGGGATTGTCTTAGGTAGTTCTGAGAAACTTTTTGACGCTGGGAGAGCAAGGAACGGCCGTCGAGCTTCATTGTTCACATTTTCACCATCCAAACTAGTAATGTTATGTTTATTTGGATGAATTGTTGTTTTGTTACCATGTCTATGTGGAGCTAAACTTCAAATTCCAGGGTTGTGGTTATTTCGTGATCATTGTTGTTAAGACTGATTTTTGGTTGATTAATTCATAGTACGAGGTATGGAAAGATCTGATAGATTTGTTCAAAGATTTATAGGCTGCCTTTTTCTATCACACTTAGGAGCATATCCATGGAAAACTCTTCACAGGAGGTTATGAACTCAAAAGGTTGAATCCGTGCTTAGGAAGTATCTTAGGAAGCAAGAGTCGGTCCCCGAGGGGAACAACTAAATAAAAAGAAGTTTGATGTGAGCTGCAGCCTGATCCATAGTAGGGAAAAGAAAAAGCACATCTCCTTGTGTCACATAGAGGGGCTATTGATTGATAGTCTGTGGATTCATTTGGTTAGCACTCTGTCTTTCAAAGAGATTCTGCTCTCATGGAGGGTGCGTGCTCCACTAACACGGAAGAAGTGGAGGACTGGATGATGAGCTTGACCAGAATAGAAAACTTGAGGTGAAGACCGCATCCCACCTATTTACATCCTAACTTCTTTTCATTTACTGGATTGTTGGTTATAGGGCAAACATCATTTTGTTTCTGTATCTCTAGACGCATAGAGAACATATAGGTTCAGGGCGTTCTTTCCCAGATTTGTTTTTCTTTAAGTTTTTTTTTCTTTCCCAGATTTGTTTGTCATATTTGTCCATTCTATGGCTTTAAGCTGTAAATTATTTCTGTTTTCCTAGGATTGTGATGATACTACGAGTATGACACCCGACTCCTGACTCTCAAGTATGACACCCGACTCCTGACTCTCAACCCTCAACCCTGATCCAAAACACAGGACCCAGAATTTGACCTCAACTTGAGACCCGATTCCCAAACCGGACCTGGGTTCGGACTCCGTACCTCGACCCATCCCTGACCCCAAAACAAGAACAACTCCCGACACTAACTCGGGATCAACCTTGATACGAGAATCGAGGTCCAATCTCGACCCATCTACCAACTTCTGACTCCATCGGGTCCCGGTTCGAGAGCCGAGGTCGGGTCACTAGGTCGGGTATCGGGGTCAGGTCCCGGGTCAGGTCCTGGGTCAGAAGACGGGGTCGGATTCCAGATAGGGAGTCTGGGTCGGGAGAGTCGGGGCTGGGTCCCGGATCTAAGTCGATTGTCGGGTTCGGGAGTAGTGGTTGGGTCCCGGGTCGGGATTCTTGATCTGGTCCGGGTCGGGAGTCGGGGTTGGGTACTGAGTCACGAGTTGAACACTCGAGTCGAGAGTCGGGGTCAGGTTAGGGTCGGCAACTAAATCCCGTGTCAGAAGTTGGGGTCTCAAGTCGTGATCAGGTTTCAGATCGGTTGTCAAGGTCGGGTCCTGAGAAATGGGATCTCTAGTAGTGGTGGGGTCTGATGTCATTATCATTTGCCTAGATTATGCCTAGATTCTCTTGCGCAATATTTGCTTCCTACTAACCAAACACCCGAAAATAAGTAAGAAAACCACTTATTTTCCAAGAAAATATTTTCTAGGAAAAAATTTTCCTTCATATCAAACACCCCTAAGTGAAAGAAAATTAGAGACGGAGAAGGGCAATGAGTACTGGAAAATTAGATGAAAGTTCTAAAGAAAAACAAATTAGCTAAAGGAAGATTACGAAGCAAGAACAGTACGCGTCGACTCTTCCAGTTTCTTCTCCCTATAATTCTATGTAGTTTCTCATCCCTTTAACTTTTTTCTGGGGGTGATTATTGAGATAGTTAGACCTTTCCTTTAAAAAGGAAAGAAAGTGGGGAGAGGATGCAGAAAATCCAACAGATAAGAAAGGAAAAAAAGAACCTTGGGCAGTATTCCATTTGGATATATAGGTAAGTCGACTCGAGCTTATTCTCCTGTCCAAGCTGGTTCGACATACTCCCATCCACAAAGGTGAAACTAGAGCTCACAACTGTTCTGGAACCGCAGCTGGAATCATCGCAGGAGACAGTGATGCCTGTTTCATACCATGCCTGAAATGTTTAAGTATTAGATAATTTTAACATCATAAAACAGAGGGGAACTGTTGAACATTAACAATGAATTTGAAATGCTAGAACAAAATTAATTATTTTATATCACAATACCTGGTAATAACGAACAACGTGTTGATGCTGCAACCGGGAAAGTGTAGCGACTTCTCTGAATAAATGGAAGAAGAAACTTCTTGAAATAACACAATGTCAACTATTAAAGAAAAATGAAGATTTTGATTTGTGTATTCAGTAAAAGGAGCTCTGCAACAAGCAGTTTCCATTGAAAGATAGAACATGTGATGGACAACAATGATTACTGTCAGTGGCAAACATGAAACATCAAAATAGGATTATGTGAGCGTGCAGAGGGACGAAGATATGAAGTAAGAATACAGCTAAAAGGAAAGAAATAAAATATGTATGTATACGTATATATGGGATAATAAGAATCTTATCATAAGGTAGTGCTGGTACTACCACACGCTTCTCCGTGATCACGAAACCATCTCATCACTAATCCCTTAGAAAATGGAAATGCATAACAAAATTTGTATTAGGCTCACTGCTTGTATTGCACAAATTATACACCAAGAAAATGGAATACACTGGGTTTGTTGTTGTTGTTGTTGTATGCACCAAGAAGCAGAAAAGTTTTTTTCTTCTACAGAAGCAATTGTTATTCTTATGGCGTGTTTCTTTGATTATTTCTTTTTACCTGATTTGATCAGTAATTCTGATTAAATCATAATTATAACAGCACTACTGTTTATGTTAGGAACAAAAACTGTTTTAGTAGATAATCAATTTTTCAAGAAGTAGAAATTGATTAATTACTTTGCAATTGCTTTTTCAATAACGGATAAGGGCCAAAACTGCCCTAGATCTATTGGATTTGGTCTAAAAATGCCCTCCGATCAACTATTGAGACAGAAATGCCCCACCACTTTTTGTGCCCAAAAATTCCGTAAAAACTACCAGACGATTTAAAATGAAATGCAAAAAGGCCAAAAATGCCCCTGATATATTGGATTTGGTTGAAAATGCCCTTCGTTAACCACATATCTTCTCTGGTACAATCTAGTGTTCGAACAACTTTTCATTTGTTTCCCTTATACTTGCAAAGCAAGGTTGGTTACATTATCTTTTCATGGTAAACTTGATACTTTGGCTGTGACTTGCTATGTGAGGAAAAAAAAAAAAGAAGAGGAAGTACATATAGTCCCCTTTAAACTTGTCTCGAAAACTTACTGTAGCACTCAAACTTTACAGGTAATTACTTACCTCCCTAAACGTGTTTCAAGTGAATTTAGTATATCCTCTAACAGGTTAAGTGTTTTCACTCGCCCAAACTCGCGCAAAAGGGAAAAAAATTTTGGCCAGGTCACAATTTATTTATTTTTACTTTTTTTGTTGCTCTCCACCTTTCTCCTTCTTTCACAGCCACTATGCCACCCACCATATGTACAACCACCAGCCACCTCCTCCATTCCTCTTCCTCCATTACCATCCCCACCCCCACCTCTTCCATTCCACCAGAATAAAGAACAAAAAAATACACTAATTTTTTTTGCATAGGACAGAGAGCTAGCTTGCCGGAAGTGTCTATTGTGGTTGTTAGAGAGAGCCTAATTTCTAGAACTCCGAGGAGGGTATTCAATTCATGGGGAAATGGAATTGTCATGCTGGTGTTTGTTGTGGGTCTTATGGAGTCGGCGATGGGTATTGCGGTGTTGAAGACGGTGACGTTGTTGTTGGTAGTTCCTTCTCATGTCCCTATCTTTCATCGCCTCCTCACAGTGCACCACCATCCATTTTCATTCCTCACCGTCATTTCAATCTCCGGACACACTCTTTAATTGCATTATAAACTTGTTTCCGTAAGATTCTTGGGGCCCAATTTCTAGTTGACATAGCAGATGTTGGTGATGGGTGTTGTGGAATTGACGAAGGTGGAGGTGAAATATTGTTGATTTTGAAGTATGTTGGAGTTAATATCAGTAGCGGTGGTGGGAATTGTGAAATTGATGGAGATAGATGTGAAATTGTCGTTAGCGGTGAGTATTGTGGAGTTGACGAAGGTAGAGATGAAATTGCCATTGGTGATGGGTAGTGTAAAGTTGCTGGTTGCGACGATGGTGTTAGTAGTGATGAGAGCTTCCAAGATTCGACGGTGACGATAATGAAGAGGATAAGGAATAGAGCGAGGAGTAGTAGTGGTGTGTTTTGTGAATTCGACGAAGGTTGTATGGTGAAGTAGCAAGGCTAGTGGGTGAAAAAGAAAAAGAAAACTTTTTGACACATGGAGGTGCGCGTAGAACACCTTCTACTATAAGTGTGGTTCTATACTTTTGAAGAGGTATAAAATTCACTTGAAACAAGTTTAGGGGGACAAAGAATTATCCGTGAAGTTAGAGTGCTAAAGTAAGTTTTGGGGATAAGTTTAAGGGGGACTTTGTCTTTCTCAAAGGAATTAGAATGTAAACTAGCAATGACAATAACAAAGATGAAAAAGAGTACCAACTCTCCAGCATCAAGGTTCAACATTGAATGCTATTTAGTTTTCTGCACAAAAAGTCAAGACTAATTTCTGCAGAACCAACATCAGATACAAACCTCAATATACGGTCATTTAAAGGCAGAATCTTGTCCTTTAATCGAATCTTCTTCATGGCATATTGCCTCCCATCAAGCTTATTCTTGCAGAGCACAACGTGACCAAACCCGCCCTGACCTAGAATGTAAACAATGAAGAGAACATTTTATTACCAACATAAATCCTCACATGAAAGGTTGAACGGTTATTGCGCATTTCAAACCAAGCAACCTCAGAAATAAGAGTGTAGAACAACGCTGTGAACGATATTCTTAACTGAATCAAGTTATCCCAAATTCATGTCATTGCAGACCACTATCTTTTGGTTCGGGTCCAAGCCTATCCCCCATTGTTATGCTAAAAGAGTAAAAAATACCAAAAGGGACCTTTTACCAAGTTTATTAAAAAAGAATATAGTTGCAGAGACAAACTATTCTTGATAAAGCTTAACCACTCCTCTATACAAGGACAAATGTGCTTCTAAATTACGGATGGATCAATCGCTGGATATTATCTTGTGAAAACATTCTTCATTTCTTTTTATTTTTTTATTTGTTAAATGAGTCTATTCATTTATATGGATGGTTTTGGATGTGTGCTTTCAGAAGGCATACTCATGCAATAGTTGGAATGTGCAGATAGGAGAGTGGTGAAGAGGGAGAGTGAATACATGCAAAAAAAAAAAGAGGTAGAACATCCCACAAAGTGGGGTCTGGGAAGGGTAGAATGTATGCAGACGGTACCTCTGCCTCAGGGATGAAGGAGAGAGGCTATTTAGGTAGAACCTCATATGACAAGAAGAATTCTTCAAACATGATTTGAACTTCCAACAGTAGGACTGACGGTGATTATGAAAGTATAACATGGAGAGATGAGCATACATTAGAGGTCTAGAGGGTATGTAACGAAGCATGTTGTAAAAGAATTTGAATAGGTAAAGATAGTAAAGGCCTTGTGATTCATGTCATGTGTCAATCGTCTGTCCCGTACTACGATCCTGCATTAGAAAAGAATCATCAAAAAAAGTGATACTACAATGAAGGGCACGTATCAAACGCCTATCAGATGCAAGATAAAAAAGGACAACCAGGGACATAAAGAACAGAGCCCAGAGTGACAGAAGATAGGGGTTTGGCTTGTCCAACTCCTTTTGGTTTTGTTCGAATGTCATTGGCTAAAGTAATAGCATGAAGAGATTGTGAATAAACAATATCATACAGTAGTGTTTTGTTACCAGAAATATGATCAGAAGCACCTGAGTCCACGACCCATGATCCAATAGTACTAGACTGTGAAACACAAGAAAAAGTATTACCAGCAACAGAAGCATCAGGTTGAGCAACCGAGGCTACTAGTGGAGATGTTTGCTTACTTGCTCGATACTGAAGGAACTCGTCATATTCTGTCTAGACAATATGAGCATTATTGGATGGTCGATTAGATTGTGGAGATGTCTGCTTACTTACTCGATTCCGAAGAAACTCATTATATTCCTTTACAACAATAGGATCATAACTGGTTGGCGGACTATGCAAAATATGACAAATATCTTGAGTGTGTCCAATTTTATGACAATAACTACACTTTGATCAAGATTTTCCAAAATGACCTCCTCGTCGATTCTCCATAAGCTGATATGTTCGTTTTGCTATGGTTTGAGATGCTAGAATAAAGGAGTCAACGGTGGGTGATGAAATTAATTTGTGACTGGGAGGCGCGGCAGGCGAAGCAGACGAGAGAATAACTCATCAATTGTAGAAACCGTGGGACTAGCTAAAATCTGATACGTACTGAATCATAGTCGGTAGAAAGTCCAGCAAGTGTAAAAACTAAAAACATCTGTATGTGCTCTTGTTGTTTTTCCATCTGCAGTGACGGGCATCAGTGTATTAAATTCTTTCATGACTACTTGTACTTGTCCCTAGTAAGTAGACATATCGGATTCTTGTTTCTTCAAGTTAGTCATTCGAGGTATCATATAATAAAAACGAGATATGTCATTAGTGTATAAAGCACGAGCCTTTTCCCAAACTAAATAACATGTCTAGAATGCGCGAAACAAGGGCGTCAACTTCGAATCAATAGATCGCCATAAAAGACTACATAATTGAGCGTCAACTTTCTTCCATTGTTCTTTGGCTTTCGCATCTTCCACTAGATTTTGCCTTTTCATTTACCACTAGCCTTGATCTTTAAGTGATCTTGGACACCCTGAGCTTTGCACCATAACTCAATTGAGGAAACCCATGCTAAATAATTTGAAACTTCTCATTAATGATTCGAAAGTAATTATAGGACTTGAACTTCCAATTTCAGTAATTTTGGAGCCAAAAATATCATACCCAAAAGATATCTTGGGAATTTTGTCTTGAAAATACCAAGAAACAGAATCTGGATGTCTGATATTGCTAAAAATTCACCAAAAACAAATGTGAAGTCGCCAAATTAGGGTTCCGGCGATCGGAATCTGGAAAAACTAGTCGGAATCTAAAAAAAAAACTGGTCGGAGGTCGGAATAAAAAAAAGTGTTCTTTTCTCTACTGCACCAAGTTGACAGTGCTTACGTTTTACGCACACTTGGTTAGTCTTCAGATTTAAATAACTACTCTAGTGTCATTCTAGCAATAGGCTTCTTTCATATAAAATGCCAAACAATAGATTCTAGGATGTTTATAAGGCTTTTTTAATTAACGACATCAACTGTAGAATGAGACTGCAAATCGAAAATAATATTATCTTCTGAAGAAAAAGATACAGAAGGGAATAAATCGCATATTGTGACAGCAATTGATAATTATATTCTCTTCAAAGTGACAGATGCATTAACAAAATAAATATGGGAAAAGCACGTAAGCGGGATTCTGAAAAAAAAATTACTCGCCTAGGGGTTGGAGCTCCTCAAAGTCATTTAAATATCGAGAGTTTTGAGGAGGTGAAGAATTTTGCACTTCGAATTCCGATGAAGCTTTCCAAAATTGTGAGAGCTTTGATGACACCTGTTAAATTCATTCGTTGGAAATTATTAATACTGTCAATCACATGGGCGTACAACTGAAGCAGAAAGAAGCCAGTCGAGAAAAAACAATAAACCCTTACCTTATGTGCTTGAAAAGCACTATCAAAAGCCCCATCAAAGATTGAAGGTTTGGTTGCCAGATCTTGTACACGTTTGGAGACAATCTTGAAGATAAAGTCATTTTCAGAGGCGTTCATTTTCTCGATCAGATTTAATTTTAGTAATGACCAAGTGATACAAAATTAGAAGTGGAACAAAAAGTAAGCATAAATCTAACAAAGAACTAAATTAAGATGATCATACCCCAAGGTCAAAGAGCTCTGATGTTATTTCTGGCAAAGCATCAGATAGCGGTCCTTTAGGGCCACAGGCGAGCCGAAGCAAGTGTGCCTACAGAAGCAAAGTTTAAAGCATCGTGATAGTTTATTTGGAAAGAATTCACAAAAGGTGGAAGACTTCATGAAGAGAATTTTAAACAAGGCTCTTTTACCAACCCAAAAGCCAAATGTACTACCTTATCTCCTGTTATCTTCTAAACCAAAACCAGAAAGTACCTAAAGATGCTTTAGTTTTGTTTCCAGCTTTCAAAAAGAATCTCACCTGTACTTTGAAAAGAATGCTAGTAACTATTTAGAGGGAAGTACCAGAATGAGGTCTTTTTCTAGGGTGCTGGGTAAATCGTCATGAACCAGAGATCCAGAGGACACCAGTTCTGAAGGTTCAGGTTCAGTTTCCTGCTGAGCATCACCAGAGTTTGATAGATTCCCTTCCAGAAAAATATTCTGTAAGAGAGTCAGATGTTAGAGGGAAGATTCTTCAAGATGGATAAAATCTCCCTAACGCCAGCAATAGATATAATCAATCGAGCTAGTCAGTGATATAAAATAGCTAGAATGGATATTAATATATTCACATCAAAAGATTGAAAAAGGAAAAAAGATTGATATGTCGGTGGTTTTAGCTGATTCAGTTCAATCCTGGAAAACTATTTCGCCACTAATATGGATAAAATTTTCCATTTCAAAAGTGAAACTTATTATTTTAATAAATTTTACCTTGCACATGACATGGTCTTCAATTGATTCATCCGTATAACTTTTACTCAAATCACTAGAACTTTTACTTTCGCCTTCACTCTCTTCTTCAAGAGCATCTAATTTATTTTCAGCTTTACGCAAAGATTCTTGCTTAGCTGCTTGATGCAATGCTGGCTTCACAATTTGGTTAATTTTCTTCTGCTGATTGTCATATTCATGGTTGAGACCCACTGATACGTGGGACTCCACCAAAGAGTCTATCCGACCATTATCATTTATTCCCAGGCTCCAATGCCACGACTCACCTGAGCCACTAAAAAGATCAACAAAGCCATATACAAATAGTCCACCAAAAGAACAGGTGTCACTGGATGAAACTGTTGCATTATACGCCAATTGGCTGGTAATATCCATCGTCTGGCATGAAACCTAGAACAAATAAAATGCACTTGGTCAATTCCAAGTATCTCTAGGATAATGGTATCAACCCTTTATCAATAATGAATTCCCAACTACAATAGAGTTGCATCAATAGGCTCATCAGCTCATACAACCAAAACAAACAGGAGAGAAGCTGTTTGCTTTCCATGCTCCTGTATGAAAGAGGAGCAAGATGCTACTTTGCTGCAGCTATTAAAGCAATGCTGAAAGTAAGACAGCTCACAGCTCCATGTAGACACTCCTGTGGAACAATTTCAGACAAGAATTCTTGAGCAGCTTCTACCACACTGTAGATCATTACACGACCTTCTCGAGCATTGGAACTGGCCTGGATGGTTTAAAACTAACAAGTGAGATACGTGCTGTCAAAGGTAAAACCGTTAAAAGCATTTCAGGTCTATCGAGGCTTTAAGCACAATCGAAGTGTGAGCTTTAGTTAACAAAGGCACAATTAAGGAGAATTTAAAATATAGATGTAATGCAAGAAAAAAGTAACACCTTCATTCAGAAGGCCTGGAACTGGGTCCCGATTGCATTAATGTGGGTAGTTTGGGGAGAGAGAAATAAGAGAGCATTTGAAGGTGTAGAGTCGAGTTTCTTGCAGTTGAGGAATAGCCTCCACTCCCTTATTTTCTTTTGGTATAAGAAAAATGTTCCTTGTTGTTTAGAGGATTGGATGGAGTTTGTAGAGAATCATATCTTGTAGAGTCTTGATCTTTTGGTATATCCTGTGTATACGACCGTTTTGGTCATGTTTATGAATGAATATACTTTTACTTGATTAAAAAAGAAAAGGATTTCCTAAACAATTAATATATAATTTTGCCAACCATATTTATTGTTTAGTACCGTTCTATTGAAGATAGAACTTATGGGCAATAGGCGCCACATGCTTTAGTACCTTGCCTACACTAAAGCGCCTACCCTGAGCTTCAGGACTTAAACTCTGAAGTGCGCCAAATGAGCCTTTGACAACACTGAATGAGAAACACAAGTTTTAAGTATAAAACAAGCAACTCAGTGTAGTTAAAATAAATAGAAAAAACATGAGCTCGTCAAAGACCGGTTAGCAGCCAACATTACTTTAGTATAGCAACAAAATTTTATTTACTTTAACCATGTATTCAAGGAGAGATGTGTCCATTTTCACAAACCAGTTCGGATTCATGTCGGGGCAATCTACTACGGAAGCCATCCAGTGAGGAAACTGATGGAGAAATACGAGAAAAAAAAGCAGGACTTACATATGATGTTCATTGACCTTGAAAAGGCTTTTGAAAAAGTTCTGAGGGGAGTCCTTAGGAGATGCCTGGAGGATAGAGGTTGTTCCGATGGCTTACATTAGGGTGATTAAGGACATTTATGATGGAGCTACAATGCAGGTTAGAACGGTAGGAGGAGACTCAGAGCACTTCCCTGTCAGCTCTTAGTTAATTCCTCTTTGCCTAGGTGATGGATGTATTGACGCGGTGCATCAAAGATGAAGTGACTTCGTGTATGTTATTTGCCAATGACATAGTATTGATTGATGAGACATGTAGTGGAGTGAATGATAAGTTGGCGGTGGAAAGACGAACTCTGGAAGCTAAAGGGGTTGAGTTGAGTAAAACAAAAACTGAGTATTTTGAGTGCAATTCAATGAGAGGTTGCATGAGACAGGCGTGAAAGAGCGATTGGACACACAGGCGGTCCCTAAGAGTGATAGTTTCAAGTATCTTGGCTCTATTATCCAGGGTAGTGAGGCCATCGACAGTGATGTCACACATCGTATTGGTGCGGCGTAGACAAAGGCCATCGACAGTGATGTCACACATCGTATTGGTGCGGCGTAGACAAAGTGGAGGCTTGCCTCCTATGTTATAAAAAGTTACCACCGAAACTTAAAGGTAAGTTTTATATAGTGGTGGTTAGACCGACGTTGTATGGGTCAGAGTGTTGGCTAGTCAAAAACTCTCATGTTTAGAAGATGCATGTTGCAGAGATAAGGAATTTGAGGTGGATGTGTGGGCATAATAGGCGTGATAGGATCAGAAATGAGCTTATTCGAGATAAGGTTGAAGTGGCCTCTGTGGTGGACAAGATGAGGAAAGCGAGATTGAGATGCTTTGGAGATGTGGTGAAGTGAGTTGTGAACGCCCCAGTGAGGAGGTGCGGGAGATTGGATAGGAGGTACAATGAGGAGTAGATGGCCGAAGAAGTACTGGGAGAGGTGATTAGACAGGACACAGTGCATATTCAGGTTACCTAAGACATGACCTTAGATAGAAGGATACGACGGACAAGTATTAGAGTAGAAGGTTAGTCGGGTAGAAGTGTTGTCATGCTCAGATCAAATCGATAAAAAGAAGCTTAGATATCATTAAAAATTATCCTATATTTTCTTAAAGAAAATGAAAGGTAATTATATGAATAAGAACGGGTAGTATTCGACTAGAAAGAGAGGGTTTGATAAGAAAGTGAAAAATAGACATTTTCTGATCTAGAAAACCTCTTTTGAGTCTTCTTCGCTTATAATTGATGAAATCGGCCATTTCTTTACATAACTCATTCCTCGAAATGACAAAAATTCAACCAAAGTCCCTCAAACGTATCCTCTTGATGTACTTCATAGTCCATAGGTTTACAACTGCAATGATCCTACTACACATAACTACTTTGTCACATCAAACGTAATCTTTTCCCAGAAATCCCTATACATTTAACCAAATACACTATATCAAAACGCCATCTTCACAGTTCATCCTATTTCGACTCTTTCAATTCCAAATCCTCCTAGTCCAGCTCCTCCTCCTCTTCAAGTCTACTCCAAACTAGTTAAACCATACCCTCCACTAACTAATTTAATTGATAACTTCACAAGTTAGCATCCTTTGTTACCATCATATCATGTCCTTGTAACCAACTTAACCACTCTCAAAGTACATACAATTGTAGCAGAGCCAATGACTCATCTGAGATGGTATCAGGATATGATTAAGGAAATGGTTACTTTGCCATTGAGCAAAAGAACAATTAAAAATCGGTATTTACTATCAAAGTGGGTGTTGATGTGAAGATTGATCGTCTAAAAGCTAGACATGTAGCCAGGAGATGTACTCAAATTTATGGTCTTGATTATGATGGTGCCTTTTCTCCAGTGGCAAAAATTGCATTTGCTCACCTCTTTATATTCATCATAGCCGTGCCTCACTGGCCCGTTGGCCCGTTATCAGTTGGATATCAAAAATGTCTTTGTTCATGGCAATTTGAAAGAAGGTCTGCATGGAGAAACCTTTAGGGTTAGTTGCTCAGGGAGAGTCTTTGTTAGAGTGTCAACTGCGCTAATTTTGGTATGGTCTCAAGCAATAACCAAAGGCCTGGTTTGGCTGTTTTTGCACCATCATGAAATTATGAAATGCTTCGAAATGTAGTTCACATGTTTTAGAAACATTCTCATAATGGCAAAAACATATTCTTAGTTGTTTACATTGACGACATTTTTATAACATGTGATAATCGTGAAGGCATTACTCAACTTAAGCAACATCTTCTCATTCATTCCCTAATCAAAAATCTGGGTAAACTAACATCCTACCTAAGCATTAAGGTGGCATAATACAGTAATGGGATTTTCCTTTAACGAAGTGTGCTTTGAACATACGGGAAGACACTGTCATGTTAAATAGTAAACCTATTGATACTCTTATGGACCCAAATGTTAAACTTCTTCCTAAACAAGGGGAGCCCTTGATGCACGCCAGTCATTATCAAAGATTGCTTGATAAGATGAATCATCTTATAATCGCAAATCAAATATTTCGTTTTTGTCAATTCTGTTAGCTATATTCTCCAAGCTACTAGTGATAGTCACCGAATTGCGGCGATTCACATTTTAAGGTATATTAAGACTCTACTTGGATAGTGTATTATAGAGAATTAATAACATGCAAATACTAGTAGATACTCTAAATCAGATTAGGAAGGATGTCCTTTAGATAGTAAATCCAGTTCATAATACTGAAGGCATTCTAATTAGAGGAAATATATTATTTTTTTTAAGAATCAGTAACTTTTAAACTTGGAAAATCAAAAGCAAAAGGTAGAGGGGAATCTTAGTAGCTCGATTGGTAGGATACCTGAACCCTCCCCTACTCCCCCTTCCCCCACCCCACCCCCCACCCCAAAAAAAAAGAAAAAAGAAAGGTAGTAACTAAATCAAGTGGAGAGACTATACATCAAGCAATAGTGTTGGCTATATGGAGCTTAATATGGCTAAAGCAACTTCTTAAAGAGATAGGACTTAAAGGAGTTGAACTAATACAATTGATATGTTACAATTAGGTTGCAATACACATTACTTAAAACGCAATGTTTAATGGGAGAATAAAGCATATAGAAATAAATTGTTATTTTACATGACAAAAGATTGAGTCAGGGTGAGTTGCAACAGGTTTTGTCAATTCAAATGATCAATTGGCAGATACTCTTGAAAAGTCACTATGTCGCTTTAGAATTTAGTATATTTACGGAAAGTTAGGAGATTAAAATATGTGCACTTCAACTTGAAGTGGAGTGTAAAGAATTAAGAAATTGTTAATATTGAAAGAGCCCATCCCTTGTACCATAGGAATGGTTTAGAATCCTGATAATTGTGTTGTTCACAATGAAAATTACTTTCCTTTTCTGGATTACTTGTAAATATTATATAAACAACATGCTTAAGGGAATAATCAAGGAATTCATTTTTCAAAATTTCTTCTCTTTTCTTTGCATGCTTCATGGGCAAATGTTCAAGCGAATATGTGAACCACCTACTACATTTTCCGATGGCAGCTCGGCTTGATTTTGGAGATTTGATATGATTTGAGATGCAATGAACGATGATGAGTGTTATAAAGGCATTATCCAACTGGAAGTTCAGAAGATCAAGATCTTGGAAGGTTATGCCACTAGCACTCATGCGAGTCCTGAGGAAGGAAACAACTAGAACTTTTAATAGGGTAGAGAATGACTATGCACACTTGAGTAGTAGCCTCAAATTTCTAGTTTCTTTTAAGTGCACCACGAGGTCCAGTGTATAAGAAGATTATGTGTCGTTCATATAGAGTTATATTATGTTGTAAATTCTCCACATTTTTGTATACTGCTTGCATATAGGAAAATTTTTCATCATAAATATAACTATTTACCTTATCAATTGAAGAAATGATCCAACATAACCACATATCGCAAAAAAATGGAGATGTTAGAATGTGCAACCACACTTGATTAGACAAGAGTAAATGAACACATTAAACAGATGGTGCAAACCGCACACATAGAGGACAAATAAGATAAGATCACCTGAGACGGTTCATGGGTTGGGAGTTAAAGATTTGAAAGGCTTTAATAAAGCTTTATTGGGCAAATGAATGTGGAGGTTCGGGGTGGAGGTACAAGCTTTATGGAGGGGGTGATAGGTGATAAATATGGGATTAGTGATACGAGTACAATCATGAAGATGGACGTTTTTGAGTGTGTTGAATGCAACCTACGGAGTGTACGAGTTGGAGTGTGAAAAGGGCTCAAAAGCCGTCCCTCTATTGCACTCCATGGGAGCCATTTTGTTCATTTAACATTAAGGGGCACTTTTGTCATTTTTGCCTATTATTTTAATAAGTTTATAAATAGAACATGTTAGGGTTTATTTTATTTGGTTGCTGAATATTGATATAAGAACACTTGAGAGAAGGCTCTCTAGGCCGAAAACTAGGGCATGGCAAGTGTAAAAACACTTGTGAATGTGTATTGCTTGGAAACGTTGGTGCTTGAGCGGTGGAATCCCTCTCATGTCTTCGTAAGAGTGTGGTGTTGCTATTGTAGTTCTAGGGGTCCTTAGATAGAATATGTCTATGGGTTCTTGGATCTTAATTGTAGTGTATGTCTCACTTCCTATCTTTACATTTCATGTTTTAGTTTGTGTTGTCTAGTGAACCATTGGTTCTTGTTGTTCTTGTAATCTTGTAACCGTTGGTTCTTGTTATCATACAAAACAAACAAGGGAACACGAAATCACACCCCAAAACAGTCCACAAATCACAACAAATCGCGGACCAAATAGGGACCTCTCTCGGATTCGACAAACACAACAAGAATACAAGATATGTAGGTTTATTTGACACCAAAAACAGCAGCAACAACAAGAGATAATCAAAAATATGATAGGAAGAAACAACACTATGATAACAAGAACCAATGGTTATAAGATTACAAGAACAACAAGAACCAATGGTTCACTAGACAACACAAACTAAAACATGAAATGTAAAGATAGGAAGTGAGACATACACTACAATTAAGATCCAAGAACCCATAGACATATTCTATCTAAGGACCTCTAGAACTTACAATAGCAACATCACACTCTTACGAAGACACGAGAGGGATTCAACCGCTCAAGCACCAACATTTCCAAGCAATACACATTCACAAGTGTTTCCACACTTGTCATGCCCTAGTTTTCGGCCTAGAGAGCCTTCTCTCAAGTGTTCTTACATCAATATTCAGCAACCAAATGAAATAAACCCTAACATGTTCTATTTATAAACTTATTACAATAATAGGCAAAAATGACAAAAGTGCCCCTTAATGTTAAATGAACAAAATGGCTCCCATGGAGTGCAATAGAGGGACGGCTTTTGAGCCCTTTTCACACTCCAACTCGTACACTCCGTAGGTTGCATTCAACACACTCAAAAACGTCCATCTTCATGATTGTACCCATATCATCCTCTCCATCTTGAGAGGAATTTGACCTCAAATTCACGACACAAACCAAATGAAAATAGTTCCAAAACAGCCCACAAAATAAGAAGAAACCGAGAACATAACAACTTCATTTTGCACCTCGGCTTTCTCTCCATCTTGAGATTTGCCTTCAATCTCCTTCGGCTCAATTGAGTTTCATTCCCGGCCAACATAGCACTAGGAACGTTGTTAGTCATTGTCGCTAAGAAGTTACCTACAAAACACAAACAAATTAGTTGTACAAGAAAGGTCCTTACACTTTCTCTTTATTTCTTTGCCTCTTGGATTCCTCACACATTAATCTCACAATTGTTGTAAGCTTGCTTATACTCCGTGAGGTGCTGAGAGGTGAACCAAACGTTTACAACGACTCCAAAGAATAAGAAAAGAAACACACAAGGACGTAAACACAAAGAACGGTTTCCAAAACCAACTCACAATCAGGTAAATGGTCACTAGTTTGTAAGTTGGTATTGGAATCAACAAACGAAACTAGAAAACAACAAATTGAAACTTAAGAGATCAAAATTTGAGCTTAAAATTGTCGTGTGAACAGTAAATAATAACGTGGCAGCCATGTATTGTTTGTTGTTTTTAAACAATTTGTTATTTTTCAATTTGGAAGTCTGGTCAATTTTCAATTTGGATTGTTGTGATTTGGTTAATGGAGGGAAACTACAAGTCTTGAAACTCTTTTCAATTTTCAAACAAAAGTTTTGACTTGGCTAATACTATTCCCACAAAACAAGGTCCTTAAATCATGGAAGGTTGTTGGAAATGGTTGTAAAGTCTTTGTTTTGTGTAGGAAAAGTCTTGAAAGAGCTTAAAACTTGGAAGATTGTTGGAGAAGGCTTAAGGGTGGTTGAAAAAAGTCTTCAAGACTAACAACAATACCACTCTCTTTCTTCTTGGTTTTAAGATCAAACAACACCTTTTCTTCAACAAGTTATGAAGGTGGTGAAGAACACCAAGAACACAACACTTGGAATTCTAAGGTTCATGTTGGGTTCTCCATCATCAACAACACATGTTCAACCTAAAATCTCCAACAACAAACAACAACCCAACATCCAACTCCAAATTAACAATACAACACACGGCCAAGCTTGAACAACAACAATATCACACGGCCACAACAATGTTCACAACAACAACTTTCAACAAGTTTAAGCTCAAGATCTAGACTCAAAAGTATTAGTGAACAAGAAAACTAACACTAGAAACGACAAAACAAAGAAGAACACTACTAGATCTAGACACACAACAAAAAAATCTCGGCCAAGACAATAAGAACACAATTTTCGGCCAAGAAACAACAATGGACAGATTTCAACTTTTCTGGATTTTTTCAGTTTTCAGTTTTTTGTTTTTTTTTTTTTTGTAGTTTTCAAGTCTTAAGCCCAAGATTGATCTTGTTAGAACAAAATCAAAGATGGCTTTGATACCAAATGATACAAAACAAATAAGGGAACACGAAATCACACCCCAAAACAGTCCACAAATCACAACAAATCGCGGACCAAATGGGGACCTCTCTCGGATTCGACAAACACAACAAGAATACAAGATATGTAGGTTTATTTGACACCAAAAACAGCAACAACAACAACAAGAGATATTCAACAATATGATAGAAAGAAACAACACTATGATAACAAGAACCAATGGTTACAAGATTACAAGAACAACAAGAACCAATGGTTCACTAGACAACACAAACTAAAACATGAAATGTAAAGATAGGAAGTGAGACATACCCTACAATTAAGACCCAAGAACCCATAGACATATTCCATCTAAGGACCCCTAGAACTTACAATAGCAACACCACACTCTTACGAAGACAAGAGAGGGATTCCACCGCTCAAGCACTAACGTTTCCAAGCAATACACATTCACAAGTGTTTTCACACTTGCCATGCCCTAGTTTTCGGCCTAGAGAGCCTTCTCTCAAGTGTTCTTACATCAATATTCAGCAACCAAATAAAATAAACCCTAACATGTTATATTTATAAACTTATTACAATAATAGGCAAAAATGACAAAAGTCCCCCTTAATGTTAAATGAACAAAATAGAGGGACGGTTTTTGAGCCCTTTTCATACTCCAACTCGTACACTCCGTAGATTGCATTCAACACACTCAAAAACGTCCATCTTCATGATTGTACCCGTATCAATTAGGGATGGGGGATGGAGAACTAGAGATAATGTTTTACCTTTCGGGTGCGACCTTTGGAGAAATATCATGAAGGGATGGTATTCTTTCGTGAAAAATATCTTTTTCAAGAGTGGTGATGGGAGGAGAGTATTTTTTGGGGCCATAACTGGTCTAGGGATATAATTTTGGAAGATGAATTCCAGAGTTGGTACAAAATATCTTGCCAAAGAGCCTTGACTATTCAACAAATTAGGAGGTCACAAGGTGGAGAGAGATTTTGAGATCTAAGATACAGAAGGGATTTTCAAGATTGGGAAGTGAGTGAGTTTCAAAGATTGATAAACCTTCTTCACAAGCAAGCCAATTTGACGGATAATCCAATGGGTGGCAGTGGGATCTTGAAAGTAAGGGAGTGTTCTCTGTGAAGTGTTTTTAAGAGAAACTTTTGGTTGGGAAGGAGGTTGAGTTTCCATGTAATGCAATATGGGTTCAAAATGTGCCAAGGAAAGCATGTGTTTTAACATGGCTAGCCACTAAAGAGGTGATTTTGACGGCTGAAAATCTTAAAAAGCGGAAGGTTGTCTACGTTAGTTGCTGCTATATGTGCAAGGAGACGGGCGAGGATGTGGATCCCCTCCTACATTGCGGGCTTACCATGCGATTTTGGTGGGATATGTTTAGATGGTTTCACACTCCTTGGGTAATGCCAAGAACTATGAAAGATTTGATGCTGAGTTGGAAGAGCGGGAGAGGGCGGAGAAGATAAAGGGCTTGGAACATGATTCTGATTGCATTAATGTGGGTAGTTTGGAGAGAGAGAAATAGAAGAGCTTATGAAGGTGTAGACTCGAGTTTCTTGCAATTGAAGAGTAGTCTCCGCTCTCTTATTTTCTTTTGATGTAAACAGAAAGTTCCTTCGTGCTTAGAGGGATTGGGTGGATTTTGTACAGCTTCATATTTTGTAGAGTTTGATCCTTTGGTAACCTATGTATACGACCAATTTGGTCGTGTTTATGAATGAAAATACTTTTATTTGATCAAAAAAAAAAAGACCACTTGAGACGGTTTGGCTAAGTCCTATGTCAACTCCTGTTGCACTAGTCTATAAGTGTGACACTAGTGAATATTGGCGATCGGAAGAGTGCAACACAGTGGTGATTGGAAGTGCTAGGAAAAGGTAAACCTAAAATCTCTAGAAATCAAAACAAACCATATTAAGAACAAAAACAGTGCAAAGGATCTGTATATATGATACCAACTAGTCGAGATTAATGTTTATTTATTGTTGTTACACTTATATTAAGTCTAACGTTTGCATGTCATTGTAGAAATAAATGTGAGATTCAGGGAATCTTTTAACTCCGAGAGCTCTTTCAGAAAACAAATTATTTGTAAATGAATGAATCTATTCCGACCCAGCAGATTCAGATTCTACTTTTGAGCCTTGACAATTAACCAAGTTACCCTTTCAAATATGCACTACTATTCAGTTCGTTTGAATGAATAAATGGAATGGCAACAGATAGTAGTCAATCTCAACTAAAGGCAGGCACTGCGGGGTAACTTATCAGTTTGGTTGATTGATCGCAGCTCACAGCATCTACAGCCCTTGAGCTCCCATTTTTTGGCATCTGCTAAGTAGTAGTAGAATATCGTAATGCAACCTATACTTAATAAAGCATAAACTCTAAGGCTATTAAATATGTCAATCATCAGCTTTATTTTCACCTTGCTGGGAGTTGCAGTATGAAATTCCTAACTGCAACAACTCCAAAGTAAGCATAGAAGAAAGGAGTCTGACTGAACCAACAATAACAAGGATAGTGTAGGAGTAGGAAAAATTAAAGTGCTAGTACTACATTAAAATCCATCTCTACCTGATCATAAAGCAATGATAAAAGGTTGCTAGCATCAGCCTTGGATAAACCTTTTTCTGGTATTATCTGAAGCTTTGGGCACTTGTACGGATAGCCAGGCAAATACCTAAAATGCAAAGGAATGCATAAAGGATGAAAATTAGTAGAAATGAATAACCAGAGAAGAATAGACAACAGAGCAACAAAAAGGGGCATAAAACTGCAGCCTATTAACCTCACTGAAAGAAGAGCTGACACGTCTGAATCTTCATAGCCAGCATCTTTAGAGTATGGCCTGTCAATTCATGTCTATAACTTTGGCATAAAGGAAAGAAAAGATAGTATAGAGGAGTTTTATCAGTATTTCTGATGTCCAAAAACCTGAGCTTAATATGAATCTGTGAAGGTGACTTTGAAATAACTTCACAATCTTCTTGAAATATGGCACACCTAAACATTTTGTGAATCAATGAGTAAGGCCATATATGCAAATAAAAACTTCTCTCGAGTAATTATCAATTGAAGAAAGGTTAGTGTTACTTTTGGCAACAGTATATACTATGTAAATATAAAGCGTTTTCATATCCTGTTATTAGATAAATTAGAAAATTAGAAAGTTTTGTAGGAATGTAATTATTACCTAATATTTTATTTTCTTTATGTGTAGTTCCGGTGAGGATTATTTAAACCCCAATGGCTTTTATTTAGGGAATAATCAACCAACCGATTCTCAAATTCTCTTGTTTTCTTAATTCACATGGTGTCAAAGCTAGGTTATTAGTCCCTTCTCTAGTTCTCCCTTTCTTTCTTTTTTTCTTTTTGATAAGGTAACTCTAGTTCTCTCTTTCTTTTCAAGCCAAAAGAAGAGATTCTGATATCTGGTTGCTCAGATCGACCAACTCGAACTTCTTCTAAATCTCACCTCCCACTTGAATAGCTTACCCATCGACCGGCAACCAAAACCCCACCAAACCCACTGAAACAGACATCACGCATGCCTCCACACACTGACAGATCCGTTTCCGGCAGCGCGTCAGTTCATGCTACCGACGTGCGGGGAAGTTTCTGGCACTTTTCAGCCAATTTTTTCTTCTCTGATTCGTCTCATCAGTTCAATGTCATCCATCAAATTTCCATTGCATTCCACGCACCGAAACTCTATCCCGAGGGGATTAGATCATTGTTCCAGTGAAATACATTGTTCCAGCAAGATTTTCTGGTTTCTCTAGTTGCTATTTACCTCTGCACACCTATTCTAGTACTTTGAAGGTTCATTTATGTCCATATGTGTACGGTCACATTCGAATGATGAATAAAATATTCAAAATTGTATAATGATAAATGAAGTTGATGTGTGCTCCCTAGATAGTGGTTGTTGTTTATTTGTCAAAGATTTTGGTGGAATGATACGTTGTTGTCACTTGCAAACGAGGAAATGGCTAACATAAACAAGAATGGATGAATTGGATGTGTGGAACTTGTAACACGTATGCACCAAGCTTTCTATCATTAAGCGTCCAGTATGCCAGCCATGTGCATATGTGTCAAAAATAAAGCATGCACCAGGCGACGAGCCAAAGCATAGTTAATACTTATTAGTATGTCTTATTGATATTCGGCCAAACTATAGAGAATACCATCACCTCAACAAACTAAATCAAAAGGGAACTTATGAAGGTTGTATTGCAGATTTGAACCAAACCAACTAGACAGACTCAACCACAGGGGACTCACCAAATGTACTACATCATAAATTAAACAACCGTATCATAACCTTTATCAAAAAAAGAAAAAAAAAAAAAAACTAGTGTTGAACTTAACCAAGAGGGGAAATGGTACACTGTCTTAACTAAAAAGGAACGTGGCGCAGTAGGGTTTTGTCATACTCTGAGAATTAAAGCTTAAAGGTCTGTCAAATAAAGTGAAAGAGGGCATCAGTGAAATTGACACCATAAAGTTCATCTCTTCTAAATAGGTGCTTGCTTGTATAATTTTATATCATTTGCAGTTAGTTCTTTTTTTAGGTTACGTTCAGTCCAACCATGGATAATATTCCCTCTTAAATAATGCTTATAATAGTCTGTCTGGTAAAATAACTACTCTTTATTACATGACGACAAGTACACTAGCTTGGGCATTTGAGCCCCATTAGAAAGACACTCGAGTATGCCCTAATGCTAGAGTTTTAATTCTTATAAAGGTATTGTTTTCAATAGGTCTATTCATTAGCAATCTTAAAGTGCAGGTGATACATGTGATATTGACAAATGCACGGGAGTAGAGTTTTGAAATGTCGAAAAAAACTACTCCCTCCATCCCAATTTGAGTGTCTTAGACTGACTGGTTATAGAGTTCAAGAAATACGGGGGACTTTTGAATCTTTTATCTTAAATGAAAGATGTGTGCAATATTTTAAATCTTGTGGTCTTAAACTTGCCGTACATAATGTTGGAATTAGAAAACTTACTAAGTATAAAAAGAGACACTCTTTCGGGGACAAACCAAAAAGGAAAATAAAACATTTAAATTGGGATAGAGGGAGTAATTCAAACGAAATATCATTAATTACAACCGTTTTACCAATTAAAAGTTGTTTCCTTTGATAATTGATGTAAACAAAAGTTACAAATTGAGTATGACATACCAAACTTTTGTTATTCTAACCAAAATTCACAGAATTCACAAAATTATAAAATTCAGATTAAGGTTGATGGGGTCCATATGTGAAGTTTGATGGTTTGGATTGTATAAGATATTATTAATTACCATCATTGATAATTGTATACTCATATATATATTATAGACAACATATCACAGTCATTGACAATTATAAACTATTGCATGGACTTGTCCTTTGCCTTGACGGGCCCATGTCAAATAGCTATGACATGCTCAGTTAAGATGTTTTAAAATAAGATGGTAATTTATTAAATCAGTTGAGGAATGACTTACAATGCAGTGAGCTCTTCGGCCACCAACTCAGAATTATCTTCACCAATGGAATTGTGATCTTTGGATGAAGTTCTTCCCTTTTTGCGCCGCCCTACTCCACTCTTCTTCTTCTTCTTCTTTGAACTTTGCCCCATTCTTCTTCCCGCTTAAAACGATCACCAACTAAAACCCCTAGATTTGATCAAATAATCGGGCACATACGCAATTCGTAGCCCTCCAATTTTGTATGCCTTTTCTGAGAATTGAATAAAAGGGGAAAGGGAAATGGGGCGGGAGACAGAATGAAACCGTGAAAGAATTGGCAATTGGTGGTTCTTTTAAATTTGTCTTCCTTTCTCGTTTCGGAAACAAATTTTCAGATTTTGATTTTACAGCCCTTTTGCAAATTTATTTTTATTTCTAACCGGAAAAAGTCAGAAAGATCCCTCTATTTTTATTTATTTACTAGTTTAACACACACGTGGCTCGCACGTGTAATATTTGATTATTTAAAATTAAATAATTTTATTTATTATGGAGATTTTTAATAAAGTGTAAAGCGGACGCCCATTACGACAAGGCCCCGAGTCAGGTCATGTCAAGTTGATATCAGAGCTTTAGGTTCATGGTCAATTGGGAGTCCACAAAGCCTTGTCTGGCAGAGCCTCTTTTAGGGGTGTGTAGCTCGCCACACTCATAAGAGAGAGATACAGGACATTTAGGAATGTTTTACTTTCTTGATATTCTATTTTCAAGCTTGAAGACTAAGTCCTGCAATTCTTCTCTAATCCTTGGTTGTTCACTTTTCAGATCATTCCTCGATGATCTGAAACACAAGGAAATTCTTCTATCCCATCTGGGGATGATGTTGATGGGGTACGTCTTACACTTGGAGTTCACACTCATTCTCAGGGTCCTATCCCTAATTGTTTTGGAGTTCCTCCGTTTGCTACTAGTCCTCCTCATAGTAAGGTGACTAACGTGGATTTTTGCCAATCTATTCATGCTATTGCTCAGTTAGTTGCTGCTTAGGCTGACGGGATGTGTCTGGTGGGTATTCTGCTGAGGCCACAAGGGTTGGCCTATTTATGAAACTGAATCCTCCTACTTTTACTGGTGTGAATGCAGATGAGGATCCTTAGGGTTTCTTAGATGAAATGGAGAAGATATTCAGGGTGATGTAGGCCACAAATATGGAAGGTGTAAACTTTATAGCTTATCAACTCAAGGATGTTGCATACTAATAGTATTAAGAGTGGGATAGGTATAAAGGTGATGTGGAGGAGTTTTCCTTATGGGATGTTTTTTCTAATAGTTTTTTGGATAGTTGTTTTCTTCAAGAGTTGAGGGAAGCGAAGATGTAGGAGCTTGTGAATCTCAAGCAAGGTAAAATATCTATAAAAGAATATTCCATGAAGTTTCATTAGCTGTCAAGGTATGCTCTTGATTTGGTGGCTGACATGAGGGCGAGAATAAGAAAGTTCACTTTTGGGCTATCTTGGGATCTGATCCTTGAAAGCAAGACTGCTTTGCTGATAAAAAATATGGATATTTTAAGGTTGGTTATCCACATGCTGCAGATGGAGGAATAAAAGAGGAAACAAACAGAGTTTGGGGAAATGAAGGGTAAGAGGAGCAGGTTCTCTGAGCAGAGTTATGCTCAGCAGCAGGGTAGTCGGGATGGAGGTAAATAGCCAAAGAAGAAATGGAGGAGTTTTAGTTCCTTCTCTACTACTAGCGCTCCTTACCCAAAGCAGTCAGGTGATAGGCGCCCACAAGGTGGTGACAATTTCCGAGCACAGAATGCCCAATCTCAGGTAATGAGGGTCAGTCGGCTTCTTCATGCCCTCTTTGCCGGTTTTGTGGTCGTCTTCATTGGGGCGATTGTGACAAAGACGGGGACAAGTGTTTTAAATGTGGCTAGCCAGGCCATATGCTCAAGAATTATGGGTGCCCGGCCCTCGTAACTAACTCGGCCCGGTAAGCCCTAGGGCTTTAGGGTTTCGGGTCTCGGGCCAGTTATTTTTTAAAAATTAGCCCGACTAACCCAGCCCAGACCAAGTCCGGTCCAGGCCCGCCAGTTAACCTGCCCGGCCTGGCTCGGATAAATTTTTTTTTAAAAAAAAGATTTTGGCTTTTGGGCCAAACTAGCCGTTGGCCCAACGGCTATATAGCCGTTTTTGGGTCCAAACAGCTAGTTTAGGCCCATTTATTTAAAAAAAAAAAAATTTAAAAAATATTTTTAATCCCAAAAAAAAATCTATAAATACCCTAAAACTTCAAATCATTTTTCACACAATTTTTCACTCTCTCAAATCTCATTCTCTCTCAAATCTCAATTCTCAATTCTCAAATATTCAATATATTTAGTTTCTTAAAATGTTCACTTTAATTTTTTAATTTTTCATTTACAAAGTACGAGCGGAAGTTTCTAAAGTCGCAATCTTCGGATACTTCCAAAATTTGGTATTGTCGTTCCATCTCTTACGTTTAATTTTTATTTATTGTATTAATTGTTTAATATTTAATTTTATTATATTTGTGTATTTTGAATATTTTTAGTTTAATTTAATTTATATTATGGATAAATTAAGAAATCTCACTACTAAAGGTGTTAAAATTTTTTGTCCCGAAAGCGGTAGCGGTAGTAAAAAGCGAATTACTAGTGGTAGAGGTAGTTCAAGTAGTAGATATACCCGTGTGCCTCGCCTCCGGTACCGCTTGGTACACCTTTTGAGGAAGAAATAGGTGTAGGTGCTCACGATATGGATCATGTAGAAGCTCAGGAAAATTACGGTATAGAAGAAGAAAATGAAGTAGATGCGGTTAATTTAGATGAAGATAATGAAAATATTGCTGAGACACCCACAGTAGGAGATGCTAATGTTAGATCTGAATCAGTTAATCTCCCTTCCCGTCCTCCCAGTGCCCCAAAACCTCGTAAAAGAACTAGTATTGCATGACAATTTTTTGAACGTATATCAGATATTGAGGTTCAATGCAATATTTGTCAATAAATATATAAGCATAGAAGTGGAGGCAAGCAAGGGGGTACGGGTACGTTAATGAGACATGTAGCTGAAGATCATAAAAGAGAGTTAAATAGTGCTAAAGGTGGTGGGGATGGTGGTGGGTCAATGCAAACTAGAATAGACCCAGCAACCGATCACGTAGCGAAGAAGTATAATAAATTGAGGGACCGGGAAATAGCTAAAATGGTAGCGGTGGGTTGTTTGCCTTTTAATTTTCCTTCTTCTTCTGATGCCTTTATTCGTTATATACAAGCAATTTATAATCCTATGTTTAACGGTATTCCTAGAACTACTTGTCGGTCTGATTTTTTAGACTTCATTCACAATATTATTTTTATTTATCAACATTGTTAAAAAATATTCAATGTAGATCGTCCCTAACTTCTAATCTTGGTCGTGCTGTAAATAAAAATAATTATTTAACCGTTACTTGTCATTGGATGGATAGTAATTTCGTGATGCAAAAATGTATTCTTGCTTTTTTATATGATGAAGATCGTAAACATACTGGACAATTTATTGCTGATTCTATTGTTAAAATTATCGGATATTATGGTATCGAAAATAAAATTTTATGTATTGCTTTTGATAATGCTTCTAACAACAACATTGCTATAAAAAAATTAAAATCTACGCTATCTCCGCCCTTGCCTAAAATTTTTCATATTAAGTGTGCATGTCATATATATAATTTAATTGTAAAAGATGGTCTTGAGTTTTTTGAGTTTTTTATTGAAAAATTCGCCTTGCTGTTGGTTTTATTCAAGGAAATAATCGTAGATCGAGAATTAGAGAATTTAAAATTAAATGTCAAGAAAATGGACTTACACCGATTTTGATGCCTGAGGAAATTGATACTAGATGAAATTCTACATATGAATTTTTAAAAACTTGTTATAAATATAGAATTCCTATTACACTAGCTTTTAACCAACATTGCGGTTCATTTGCTGATTCTGCTGATTGCATGCTACATAATTCTGATTGGGTTGTAATTAATAATCTTGTTAAGTTTTTAGAAAAATTTTATGTAGCTACGGTTGAATTTTTCGGTGCTTATTATCCTACTGTTTGTAATATTTTGGCATATATAGCCGATATTTCTGGTTTGCTCAAAGAATATAAAAATAAAGAAGGTTATAAAGAAACTGTTGGTGTCATGTTTACGAAATTTAAAAAATATTTTTTTCCGATTCCCCCTATTTACTTGGTTGGTGCTATACTAAATCCGTGCATGAAATATAATAATATGTGTCACTTTAGTAATCTTATTTATACTAACTTAGAAATAAATACTAACCATGATTCTGAACAAATACAACCTGATTTGTGGACGGCTACGGCTGATGCAAAGGATTACATAAAAAAATTATATAATCACTATGCTGATTTATTTGATTTAGCCGTACCTATAAATATCACTCCAACTGTTGCTCATCATCCTCTCGATGAGCCATCATCTTCTAAAAGGCCGGCACATAGTGATTTTTCTGATTCGTTTTATGATTTAAATTGTTGGAACAGTGTTGATGAGAGAACTTACACATCAACTTATCGGGAAGAGCTGAAATATTATCTTCGGACGGCATCAGAGGATCGCAGACGACGGATCAACACGTTGGATTGGTGGAGGAGTAATGAAACACAATATCTTGTGCTTTCAAGATTAGCTAGAGATATCTTGAATGTTACAATGTCAACCGTTGCATTAGAGAGCGCCTTTAGTCAAGGACGACAGCAGCTTGGAGACAACCGACACTCATTGGGAAACAATGCAATGAATGTTCTAGTTTGCCTCAGAGATTGAATTAGAGCGGAAAGAAGAAACCAAAGAATGGAACCGGAGCCTAGCGACGAGCTAAAACTTGAAGAAATTATGACTTCACGGGAGAACTCAGCAGAATCAAGTCCAATGCATGGTTTTGCCCCCATTGACTTCGACTATCCTATGCAAGTTCCCATTAATATTAACATGAATGAGTTGGAAAAAATGATGCATAATTTATAGATTTTTCATTCATGTAAATTATAAATTTTGGATCATTTTGCAATCAATAAAATTCCCCAAATTCATTCACTCCTTAGTCCTTGATTTTTATTTTTTTCATTTAACGATTTAAAATTTTAAATTGAATTTCTAGTTTTCTACTTAAAATTAAAAACTTACTTCTAATATATTATTAATTTACTACCAAATATTATTAATTTATTATATTAAGTAACATATGTTTTGTATATTTGTGCATATATTTTCTATAGAAGTGTATATTTAACGTATACATGTGTATATATTTTATAAATTAGTATATAAGTATATCTATATATATTGTAATGTATATATAATGTAGTATATTTTATAAGTAGTAGTATATATACATTGAATGGTGCGTATACACGTGTATATATCTTCTATAGAAGTGTATATTTAATGTATACATGTGTATATATTTTATAAATTAGTATATAACTATACAAATATATATTGTAGTATATCTCATTTAAAGTATTACATATACATAGAATAGAGTGTATATATGTGAATAGATCTTCTATAGACGTGTATATTTAATGTATACATGTGTATATGTTTTATAAATTAGTATATAACTATACAAATATATATTGTAATGTTTATATATTATAGTATATTTCATTTAAAGTATTACATATACATAGATTAGAGTGTATATACGTGAATAGATCTTCTATAGACGTGTATATTTAACGTATACATGGGTATATATATATAATTATATATATATATATATATTGTAGTATATTTTATTTAAACTTTAAAGTTTCAAGTAGTACATATATATTTGGATGGTGCGTATATATGTGTAATTGTGTATATGTGTATATATTTTTTAAATTCTAATGTAGCATATACTATATATATAGTGTATATATATTGTTTAACGTATTTATAATGTATATAGGTGGGTATATATAATGTATATTGAAAAAAAGTTTTTTTTTTTATATTTTTGACCGAGTTTGACCGATTTTTTAAATGGGTTTGACCAGGTTTAGGTGGGTTTGACCGGGTTGGGTTAAGTGGGCCGGGTTAGGGTGGTTTTTGATTTTTTTACTATTGGGCCCAGACCGACCCGACCCACTTAGACCCCAACCCGGCCCCGGCCCAGCCCTCAACCCGGTTAAATAACATGGGCCAGTTCCGGGTTGGCCTGGCTCGGCCCACTTGACAGCCATATCAAGAATTATGCTATTAGTAAGGGAGCTTCGAGAGTAGTCAAAGCTCTGGTCGCTTCATCTTCTGCTCCTACGCCTAGTAGTGTAGTTTCAGTGTCTGCTCTTGCTTCTGGTACCGGTACAGGCAGGAATAGGTTATATGCTCTTGTATCTCAATAAGAATTTGAGGCATCAACTGATGTTGTTACTGGTAGGTCACAACTCTTTTCTCGTGACATGTATTGTCTGTTTGATCCGAGGTTGACTTTTTCTTATATGATCCCATTCGTGGCTGTATGTATTAGTTTTGATCCTGAGGTTGTTTTAGATTCTTTTTCTATTTCTACCCTAATATGTGACTCGGTTATTGCTAAGAGAGTCTATAGGGTAGTAGGCAGACCTTGGTAGATCTGTTTGAACTAGATATAGTAGACTTTGATGTCATTCTGAGGATGGATTGGTTATACTCTTACTACGCATTCTTAGATTGTTGGACCCGCAAGGTTGTCTTTAGCTTTAGGTTACTTGGTGAGCTAGTTATAGAGTGAAAAAGTTGTTACCTAGCTCCTAGGGGGAGGTTTATTTCTTATCTTAGAGCTCAGAGGTTAATGTCTACGGGTTGTCTCTATTACTTGGTTCGGGTTAAAGATTCTAACTCGGAGGGTCCTTCTTTTCATTTGGTTCCGGTAGTAAATGATTTTCCTGAGGTCTTTCTGGATGATATTCCTCGTGTTCCTTTGGATAGGGAAATAGAGTTTGGTATTGATATGGTTCCGAACACTCGTCCAATATCTATTCCTCCTTATAGAATGACTTAGGCTGAGTTGAGGAAACTCAAGAAGCAACTTGAGGATTTTCTGGATATGGGGTTTATTCGTCCTAGTGTATCCCCGTGGGGTGTACCGGTGTTGTTCATGTGCAAGAAGGATAGTTTCCTTCAGAGCATTGACTATCAATAGTTGAATAAGGTAACGGTCAAGAACAAGTATCCTTTTCATAGGATAGATGATTTATTTGATCAGTTGCAAGGTGTCAAGTTCTTCTCTAAGATAGATATTTGGTCTGGGTATCATGAACTTAAGATTAGGGAAGAGGATATCCCTAGAACAACTTTTCGTACACGATATGGGCACTTTGAATTCTTGGTGATGTCATTCGGTTTGACTAATGCTCAGGCGATATTTATGGATTTGATGAATAGGGTTTTCAGGAAGTTCATGGATCTCTTTGTCATCGTGTTTATTGATGACACTCTAGCTTATTCCAAGAGTAAGGTGGATCATGTTAATCACCTCCATGTGGTATTGCATGCCTTGTAGGAACAACAGTTGAATACTAAGTTCTCAAAGTGTGAGTTTTTGTTGAATACTGTGACTTTTCTCAGTTATATTATTTCTAGAGAAGGGATCATGATGAATCCTCAAAAAGTGGTTGTGGTTAAAAGGTGGTTTAACCCATAACTCCAATTGATATTTAGAGTTTCTTGGGTTTGGCTAGGTATTATCGGTGGTTTGTGGAAAGCTTGTCTATAATAGTTGCTCGTTTAACTAAGTTGACTCTAAAAAATGCAAAGTTTTCTTGGTCAGATGCTTGTGAGGGGAGTTTTGAGAAGTTGAAAGACAAGATAACTTCGGCTCCAGTTTTGACATTGCTTGAAGTTAATACGGGGTTTGTAGTTTATTATGATGCATCTCAGGTGGGGTTTGATTGTGTCTTGATACAGCATGGGAAGGTGATTGCCTATACTTCCAAGCAGTGGAAGGTGCACGAGAGGAATTATCCTATTCATGATTTGGAGTTGTTAGCGGTGGTTTTTTCTTTGAAAATTTGGCAGCATTATTTGTATGGAGTGTACGTAGATGTCTTTTCATCATAAGAGTCTACAGTATGTGTTCACTTAGAAGTAGCTAAATCTCAGGCAAATGAGATGGTTGGAGCTTATCAAGGACTATGACATGAGTGTTCACTATCACCTAGATAAGGCTAACATAATTGCTAATGCTCTTAGCAGGTTATCCATGGGGACTTTGGCTCATGTGGAGAAAGGAAGGTAGGAATTGGTGAAAGATATTCACCGTTTGGCTAATCTTAGAGTTTGTTTCTTCAACTCCAAGGATGGTGGTGTGATAGTTCAAGAAGTGGTTCGATCATCTCTTGGTGTAAAGATTAAGGAAAAGCAAGTGCTAGATCCTATATTGATGAAAATCAAGAGTTATGTAGGTATGCAGAAGCTAATGGAGTTCGAGATCAGTGGCTATGGTACTTTCTGATACCAAGAAAGGTTGTGTGTTCCTGATGTCGATGGTTTGCGACAAAGGATCTTGGCTGAGGCACATGAATTGCTCTACATTGTACATCTCAGCTTGGAGAAGATGTATCATGATCTCAAGAAGATGTATTGATAGAATGGTATGAAAAAGGACGTGGCTGATTTTATGGCCAACATAATGCGTCAATGAGTAAAAGTTGAGCACATGAGACCTGGTGGGTTTTTATCAAGAAATTCATTTTCCTTAATTGAAATGGGAGGTAATCAATATGGATTTCGTTATCGGTTTTCCTCGATCGCAGAACTAATTTGATTTTATTTGGGTTATCATGGATAAGATGACAAAGTCTGCTCACTTCTTGCCAGTGAGGACTACCTTTTTGGTGGAGGATTGTATGAAGTTGTATCTTTAAGAGATTGTGAAGCTGAATGGGCACCTGTTTTGATTATCTCTGATCATGGTACACAAATTTCATCTCATTTTTGGTAGTCTTTTCAGAAGAGATTGGGTACTAAGGTGAGTCTAAGTACTATTTTTCATCTTTAAACGGATGGGCAAGTAGAAAAAACTATTCAAACATTAGAGGATATACTTCGGGCATATCTGATTGATTATGGTGGCAGTTGGGTTGAGCATATAACTTTGGTAGAGTTTGCTTACAACAATAATTATTATTCTTGTATTGCCCTTTTGAGGCATTATATGGTAGGAGGTGTAGATCTCCTATTGGCTGGTTTGAGCTTAGTGAGGCGGATATGTTTGGTTTGGATTTGGTCTATTAGGCTATGGAAAAGATGAAGGTGATTCGGGATAGACTTAAGGCTGCACAAAGTCGCCAAAAATCCTATGCAGATATATGGCATAGAGACTTGGAGTTTGAGATTGGGGATAGGGTATTCTTAAAGATATCTCCCATGAAGAGAGTAATGTGGTTTGGTAAGAAGGGAAACCTCAGTCACTGATTTATTGGTCCTTATGTGGTTCTGCAAAGGTTTGGTAATGTGGCTTATGAATTGGAGTTTACCTATGGTTTGAGCTTCATTCATCCGGTATTTCATGTTTCCATGTTTAGGAAGTGCATTAGTGACCCTTCTTCGATTGTTCTTTTAGAGGGGTTGTGTATCTTGGACTCTCTGTCTTATTAAGAGGTACCCGTTGAGATCTTGGATAGACAGGTTCATCGGTTATGAACCAAGGATGTGGCTTCAGTTAAGGTTCTTTGGTGGAAGCATAAGGTGGAAGAAGCTACATAGGAAGCGAAGGAGGACATATAGTCCAAGTATCCACACCTATTTTATGCTCTTAGGATACGTGCGGAAGGTATGTATTCTTTAACACATCTTTATTTTCTAAGTTTTTAAAGAAAAGATTAATATATTTGCATCTTTGTTTTAAAGCTTTGTTAAAGATGGGGAGTATATTTGATAATGCAAATGACTTATGCGTGTGGTTACCCCTACCTTGTCTATCATTCGGGGACGAATGCTCCAAGTGGGGGAGACTGAAACAGCTTAGTTTTAGTACTTTAAAAATTTTTCTTGATTTTTGGTTTCTGGGCAAATTACAACTTAGGGGAACAAGCCGTACACTAGGGTACGGGTGGTATGGTCCAGTCGTATGCTGACCAGTATTGGTTGGTGGGATGAATATGTTTACTCGAATGGGTATGATTTGGGTGGTAAGAGTAATATCGGTGCATACGAGTTGTTTGGTTACTTTACTTAACCTTATACTTTGTAACTTAAGTTGGATATGAGTATGAGTGGCTCACTATGAACCGTAAGCCAAGATACGAGTCGTACCATGGACTCGTATGGTGGTCAATGTTCAAACCTTTTGGGATTATATTCTGCCAGAGGTACGGTTTTTGGGTACTAGTCGTACGCTTAGATACAACTTGGGTTTAGGTGTGTCATACCTTGAACAGTGTTGGGTCTAAGGGAGAAAACCTAGGATATGAGAGGTAGGTACCACTCGTATAGGATGGGTAAGACTCTTAAGGGTCAGTCATACCTTATGATGGGAATTAAGTGTAGTTTAAGTGAGGGCAATCTGGATATTTCCCTACTTATCCTAATGTGGTCCCATGACTTATATTGAACTTGGGAGGTTATTTTCCCTATTATTCTATTCTTAAACCCTTGGAAAACACTCTTAACTCCTTCTTGAGTTCTTGGGCAAAAAAAGCTAGGGTTTCATCTTAAGGAGTAAATTGGGGCTTGTCTTGGTTATTTCTCTCCATCATCATATTGGCTTAAGACATGTTCTCTTTCCTCATTGTTAGTTTAAACTAAAGGCATGGTTTTATACAATATTTTTATGATTTGAATGTTGTATGATTTCGGTTTTCAAATATGATTTGGTAGTTTTGGTTATAAATATTGGTTATGATTTTCCCATGTTATTAATTATGCTTTTATATACATTAATGGTGATTTGGGATAATATGTTGCATAGGAATGGTTCTTTATTAATGGACTTTGGTTTTGAAAATACAATTCCCCCAAAGTGTTTGATAAAATGCCTATAAAAATATTTTCACTATAATATTGGTAACTTATGCATGGTTTAAACCTTGTAATGGAACCCTAAATGTTATGAATGATTTAAATGGTTTTGAATGGATTGAAAAAGACTTAGTGGCCATGGTTTTGGTGTAATTAGAAATCATATGGTATACATGGGAATCCCCTAAGGATTGGCTAAGGACAATACATGGGATGTACTAGTCATCCCAGGTTCTTTTCTCTGGCCGTGCGGCTTCACGCATTGGGGACCTTTCAGTAGGAGGAGCTGAACCCATATATCCTATGGTTGGTTTTAGGACAACAAAGCTACGCAGCCCGGGTAAAGGTTTTAAATGCATGCTAAACTCGATTTCCTTTCCTGGCAAGGATATATATATATGGTTTGTATGCGTATGGATGGTTTTACTTGGTTTCTTAAATAATATTAGTTTATTCTTATCCTGATTTCATGCTATTGTTCACCCATTAACCCGTCTTCGGGCAACTTTATCTCCATGAGATGCAGACCACTCTACTCTTTTTGCTTAACATTCCGACATTCAGGGGTCAGCTTTGGATTGAAGTGGTGAGCTTCCATCTATTCGTAAGGCTCCATTTCATGGATGTTATTTCATACTTTGATTTATTTATGGATATTGGTTTTGGCTATGGATAGGGTATATCCCAACTAGATTTTTGTATTCTTTTGGTTAAATTCTTTTGTGGAACTACTATGGGTTGGAATAGACGATATCGGTATTAGTGGTAGCCTTAGAATTGCCATTGGTATTGGTATTGGGGCTGATACCAATTGATGATATTGTTGGGTGTTCCATACTCTTTTATTTTGGGATTATATATCTAATTATTAGTGAAATTTATTTGTGTATTGTCAGATCCATGGTTTTGGTTTGGCTTTATATGGTTGGACGATTGGTATGAGATGGTTGAACTCGGTTGGGTCGGTCTCGATAATAGGCCTATCCTAGAGTTTGTAATCAGGATAGTTACGCTATCTTTTTATATGCTCAAAATTCAGCCAACTCAGGGCATGTGGCTGGAGGTTGGGTTGGGTAACGGGTGGTGGTCTCATATCCCTATCAGACTTGGGATGCCCATTACGACAAGGCCCCGGGTCAGGTTGTGTTAACTTTTGGGCTTGTTTTTTGTATTTTTATCAAAAGTTTAATTGTCTACTTAGTGGAAGAAGTGTACTCGAGTTGGGTTTATCATGGTTTTACCCACAAATGGTGAGACATTTTTATGTGGATCATTCAGTTTTGAGGGTTAATCTTTGAATTCATGCCTATTGGTTTTAAGGGTCATGCTGACCAATTTGTAGCTTTGACAGATATCACCAACATTAATCACCATTATTTGTGTTCCTAGGATTCAGATAATGTTGGAGATATTTTGTGTAGTTCAGAGTTGGCAATAGGTTTGGAAGGAAAGAAAATATTAGATTTGAGTTTTAGAGTTGGTTTCATGATTCATGCTTCGAGTTGTCCTTAGCCTGGTTGAATATTTGTCTAGTTGTGATTGTATTAGTTAATGTCCATATGTTGTAGTTTAGGTTTATGTGCTTCAGTCTACCTTTCGATCCACAAGGATCAGGATCAAATGAATGTGCATTCTCTTTCTGGCAAGCGAAGATATACTTCTAACCTCTCAGTAACCAATGATCAGGCGAGGCAGAAATTATTTAGTTCGGATTTTTATGTTAAAAAAGAAGATAGGATTCCTGATTATTCAGACCTTAATCGAATCATATGTACTGGTCAGGAGCTCATTTCAGTTGGAGGCCACTAGGTTGTCGAGTATAGGTTTGTGGTTGTTCAGAAAAAGTAAAGTAAGTATGTAAAGAAAAAAGGGATACCGTTATCAAAATCCCTTAGAAGCGTTAGTGGGTCATTGTGGTTATCTGGGAAATCTTTCTTGGGGTATATAGGCCTAGTACCTCATCCTTTAAAGCTTTCAAGCTCTTTTATCCTTTGACTTTTGCGAATGAATGTTTTTTTTTGGTATATTATAACGACCCTCTAGGTTATTTTCTCAATTTTTTTGCATTTTTGGCATTTCATGCCTTCCTATAGTGGCTACATGTCATTTTGACTTGTGGAATTGATAGTGTGATTTTTGAGTAGTTTATTTGGGTCTTAAGCTCATTTCCATATTTTGGAGCTTTTGAATTTGAGAAATTAGTCTTGGAAAAAATCTCCTAGTAAAAAACCTTGGATAATAATTTTGATAGGGTCGTTAGCTTCGAAATGATGATTTTAGGCTAGGGGGACCCTTGGTTTGGGTCTTGAGACTTTAACTCATTTTGAGCTATTGGGTAGATTTGGTTAAATTGGAACTATGGGCGTGGGGCCTATATTTTGTTGAAACGACCTCAGTTGGAAATTTTAATTATTTTGTTCAGTCAAGAATGTAAAATTTGGTATGGTAGCATAGTTTATTTTTGTGCACGGGGTTCTAAATGAATATCGAGCATCAGTCAGAGTCTATTTGGACTTGGTGAAAATTTTAATGTATGGTATCTGGTGCAACTGCTGAATTGGTATAGGATTTTCTTTAATGACCTTGTGCCACTTTAGAGGTTTATATTCACTTTAGTGAATGCTGTTCTAGTGAATAGGGTATCTCTTAAGTGGTCCCTCATCTCCTCTTACCCGCTGCTTTAGTTATCAAATGCCATTTTAGTGGCTAAGTGGCCGCTAAAGCGGTCACTACTGGTTCTTTAAACCCTTTTCCCCACAATTTTTCAACAATTTTCTCAACTCTTTTCCTACATTTTCGACCTAAGATCTTAGGAAACTTGTGGTAAATGATCAATTGAAGCCGAGTTCGAGTGGATAGCATTCTAGTAATCCCTTTTCCATCATTATTCCGTATGTTTCACCTCAATTCTTTATTTAAATTGTTGATTTCATCCTTTTTTTTCCTTAGCTCTTGAGGCTTATTTGAGACCCTATTGAGACTCTCTTTGTTCTTAATTTATGTGCATGAGTTACTTGTCCTTTGAGGGACATTGTGTTATATTCAATTTTGGGATTTCGTTAGCAGGCTCTATGGGACTATTTTTGACCCAATATTAGGTCTGAAGCTTTATATTGCAATATGGATATTGTTTTCCTCATATTAACATGTAGATTTTAACTTTGGTAGTGCAACAACATTCAAGGGCCGATGAGTGGAGATGAGAAACTCATGGACCATTTGAGACCGCAGTTTGATATCAAGGCAGGCTTCAATCTACTTTTCTCTATGAGACTGTATGTTATTGATTGCGTGCTAGGTGGGAGTTATAAGATAGGATTAAGGCTAGTTGTATTAATATTTGGCTTGTTTATGGTATTTTATGTATATTGATAAACTGAGCGTTAGTTTAGAATACCCCCATAGCTTTAGAATACTTTTAAGCTTTATTATTTATGTATATGACCTTAGGTTGCCAATGACAATCCTTAGCATAGGAGTTGGATTAGTACTTATCCATTTTGATGATTTTCCTTGGTTAAATTCACCTGGTAGACTGACATCTCTCATTGATCTTGCTTCTGACTTTCTGCATATACGTATGTATTCTTATTGCTCTCTATATATTACCTTATTGGGCTCGAGGCCTTGGTTACGAGACCTTGGACATAGGGTTAGTTCTTTATGATTTAAAGGAGTTGTGGCTTATTTTATAGACATTTCAGCGCTTACGTTTTCTTTTTTTGAATAATGGTGGTAGCATGCATGCATTTTCGGCATTTCACGCTTACTTTATCCAGTTATGGAGACTTAGCTCTTTTAGTGCCTTGGGATTGTTGCATCCAACCGCACATACAAGTGTACGCGGTCGTGCTTGTAATAAATTGTCTATTGCGAGCCGAATATCGATCCAACAGGGACTTGGTATTTTATAGATAATCCAATTCAAGTATTACTATTGAAGTTAAATGAGTGCGATTTGTGATGAATGAAAATTTGAGTTTTGTTATGCTAAAAGTAACAATGAACAATAACAAAAATTAAAGGTGTTGGAAGCAATAAGTTGTTGGATTCCAGGGTCATGGCATCCTGAGTATTCATGCGAAGCTATACAAACTCGTTGGTTAAGTTATCTATCATGGTTGTTGATTCATGTGGTTAATATCATGATTATGGTCTATCGAGCCTCTACTCATCTATTTTAATTAGCCTCACAACTACATCATTGCGTGGGGATGTGGGAACTAATTCAAACACGTTTATATTTCATTCCATATTTGGGCCAAACAGGGATAATTAGGTATATTTCTATCCTAACCGCAAATCTATCTTTAATTCATCTAAAAAAACAAGAACCCATTCCTTATATTCCACATTCTTACCTAATGTTACTTCTTTTGGGTACACGAAAGAAATATAGATGTATTTTAAAGGTTGCAAATCAATAGAATAGTAAGTACAAGAGCATAAGAACAACTAAATATGATAATTAACATCAACCTATTGAATATATGCTAAAAAAATCATGTTCATAGCCTCAACCTTAATGAATTCATAAGTAAAATACAAGAAAACTCGGACGAAAAACCCTAGAGTAGAGCCCTTGATGCCTTCTCCTCTCTTTATTCGTGTATTGTTTCAAAAATGTTTTGTAATTGTAGCTAAGTTTTCTTTATATTTCCTTTAGGTCTTCCATATGCTAACCCATACGAAATATAAGCATTGACCACTTTGCCCTTAACTTAAACCAAGTAAAAGACCAAGTTTTAGTTGATTTGGTGGTGTTGGCGGGGGGTTGCGTCGCATGACCTATAGCATGACCATAAGGTAAGGCTGATGGCCTGTAGAACACCCCATCTAGTAGAACCTCATGCTAGGGGGTGCGGTTCAATACCCGCACCCATGCTTTTGGGGGTACGGCGTATGGCCACCTCCACAATGTGAGATCTCGTCCAATCTTTGTCCTATTCTTCTTGTCTACTTATTACTTGTTTACCCATTCCTCGTGGCTTGTGTGCAGGCTTTATTTAAATTCTCTATCTTCTCAGATGGGCCCCTACAATAACTCATAACAAAAATTAGTCCTTACAATACAATAAAGAACATCAAAGTACACTAGGACAAGCATAACTTATGCTAGCCTAACTACTTTTCTTGTATAAATTTTATTTGATCATTTTGACTCTTGAATTTTTTCCAATGCCCCTTTAAATATGCAACTTAGCACACGAATACATAAAGAATAATTTATACTTCATTAAATACACCAAGTTATCCTCAAAACTAGGCTAAATATGCGCAGATAATGAGAATGAGCTGTATAAATATGCCTAGGATCACCACCCTATTCTTAAAGCCTTGTTCGTCCTCAAACAACTCCTTACATTAATCACAAACAAGGAAGACTCTAACATCACTACATGAACTAAAACTCTCAATCTAGAACTACAATGACTACATGAATGACATATTCTACATTAGGCATGTCATATTACAATTGAAAACACGTGAATACTACTTCAAGACTTCCTAGCCTCAAGGATTGACTTTACCAAGTTGGAAAACTCATGCACATTACTCAACAAAGAGATCATATAATTCACTTATACATCATTAAACATGCACCCTCACCATAAGAGATTCATCCATATTTACTCTAATGCACATAAATTTAATGCAAGAATGAGTGTGAGAATAGAATTTCGGTCACTCTCTCTAAGAATTCTCATGCCACATACAATGAACTACAAGTCTGCCTTTAGTGTAATACTACAGTAATATCAGAATATCAAAATCTCTAGTTGGACTTTAAGGATTGTAATTTAATCGAAGGGATGAGTAGGAACTATTCTTGCCTATAATAATGACTATCTTCACTAAGCGCTTTAATACACTGCACTTTACATTAAACTCATCTCCAACCTACCTATTTTTTATGCTTTTGTCTTTACACCTATTTTTTGTTTTGTCCTATCTCCTTAATCTAGCTTACATGTCTTTAGTAGGGAGCATGTGCCATCAACACATGATTCACTTCTTTTGATCAATTTTTCTTTTTATTACATTACTCCCTACCAACAACACATAAAGTTTTTGAACACACTAATATCTATTATTTTGGGGCTTCACTTTCACTTTTTACTTCTTATTTACTTCTCACTCCTTACCAACTTTAATTTTTCAACTAAAATAATAGGAGTTTTAAATCAAATTATGTTGGTCAATTGAAAAAAAAAAGAATAAGCTGCATATGAGGCTACCAGAGAATAGTCTAAAGGCTCAACCGGGCTAATTAAGGTGATGCAAAAAGGGTATATAAAGTAGGTATAAAACCTGGATATCATCTCCTAAACTCAATATTCTTTATTTTACATTGAAAATACACTGTGAAAGTTCTAGACATCAATATAAAATCATGGAATACAACAAAAACTTCAACACACATGGCACATGTTTAACTCAAGAAGGATCTCTATCAAAACTAAACCAAGCAATCATAAGAATTCAAATTTAATCCAAAATCTCACAAGAGCCAGATAAAAGAACCTAGTCTCACATAAGTCATTCAATTTTCACATCATGCCTTAGAATTAAGCACCACTTGCAACAAGTAATCATGGCTAGAGCATATCTATTTATTCGAAATGACAAAAAAATTTAAAATTACTCCTAAAAATAAAAAAAGGATACTGGGTACAAAGGGCTCCTCCTAAAAAGAACCAAAAAATATACCAAGGGGAGGGTGAAGTGTCTTCTACTAAACAAACAAAACGACCACAACTAAAAATAACAAAGATAAAATCTTTTTGTAATTTTTCAGATTTAGTCTAAAGTTTGCAAATAAATTATAACATCCCGTATTTTGTGTGTACTTGTCCTACTTATATGGAACATGATATAGCCTTGTGATATAAGCATTGGACTAGATTTTTTAGTGCGAGTATCGATGGTTTAAATAGGTTTCTTGATACTTCCCATACATTATAATGTGACACAAAAGTTAACGTCGATGCAACTATTTATACTTAGGATTGTAAGATGTTAAAGTGAACGAGTGTATATAATTTTTAAGTTAAACTGAAGGCATCAAGAACTAAAAATGGAATAAAATGCAGAGGTGCTTGCTTGACCTAATTAAGCTAGTAGGTGAGTCACCTACTTGAGCTATGTGAACCAAATTAATGGAGTGAAGACTCTGGATCATATTTGGGCTTCTATTAATATACTCGTTTGAGGTCCAATCTAAGTATTAGAAAAAGAAAATGAAGAAAGGGACCAATACCTAAATATTTGCTCAAAGGCCCATTAAGTTATAAGTACATTTTTAGACTTTAATAAAATAAGTAGGTACATCACCTACTTTGACCTTTTAAGAAGCTTGAACTCTAAGTAGGTGTGTAACGCCCCGAATCTGGTACCCAGAATGCTACACGGTTCTCATGACCCCGAAGGACCGTAAGCTAACCCATGACAGATATTTGTACCTGTATACTGCATAAAATACTTTATAATGTGGAAACATGAACTGAAAGGCCATAAGGTTAAATACTGAACATGATCTGAATGATATAACATTTGTGTGAGGTAATAGAATACCTAAAACAAAACTGAACATACTGAAGTCTGAAACATGATAGTTTAGAAAGCCTCTAACTGACTGAACTGTCTGAGTAAGGAGTTGATGGGATATGTCCCCAACTAACTCCAACTAAAAAAAACTGATTAATGAGATAATAGGGAAATAATCATGTCCTTGAAAGATGAGGAATCACTTCTAACTTTGTCTGCGGATATTCAAAATCTACTGTTGCTCTGGAGCTCGTGTCCCTGAACCTATGGCATAAGACACCATAGCTTAAATGCGTCAGTACTTTAAATGTACTTGTATGCATATGAGGTAGGCTGAATGCATGGGGTTCATATGCATGAACAATAATAATAACTGACTAACTATCATGAGCGTGAGAATACATGCATGAGACATAACAACTGACACTAATACTGTGATAACATGATTACTGAATCTGAATATAACTAATGACATGAGTGACTGTATCTGATAGATCTGAATCTGAAAGAACTGTCTGAGTTCCGTACTGTATCTAAGTTGACTGTATCTGACAGTCTTAAAATCTGAAGAACTATCTGTGTTCTATTACTGAGACTGATTAACTGTATATGACAGTCCTGATTCTGTAACATGAAATTATGGGAAGTAGTTATCTAACGACATGCCCCTGATACGCCATTTTGGCTGAGTTGGGGTCCAATCTGTAACCCTAATTAGAAGGGTGTCAATACCGTGCCACTGTTAAGGACAAGCTGTGGGCGAACCTCATCTGATAGAGTCCTATATACGAGAATGGTGGGGCCCATATCTGACAGTATTTATCTACCTCATCAACCCTCATCGGACAGTGTTGATGTTTCAACCTATGCTAGCTATATAGTTATGGAACGCAAGGATGACTTCTAAGAATCATACCCTCATCTGATAGTGTGTGTTCCCATCCTTGGGTTCACTCAGTGCTAATTCCTACTCCCATCTGAATAGACTCTGAATCATGATTTACTGAACTGAACATGGGCTGAGTTACTGAATTTTGTTGACTGACAGAATACTACTTATATCTGACAACTGACTGAGTTCATGAGAACATGGATATTTCCTGAGTCATAAGACTATCTAAAGTCTAAGGATTCATAGCTTGACTGAAAGTATCGTGAAAACATGACATGGATCTAGGCACACAACTAATATTTTAGGTACAACTACCCCCAGGACTCGATAGAAGGAAACTGACAAAGCATGACTTGCTCAAATACATAATAATCATCATAACGTATTTACTGAAGTATTTCATCAAACATGTGATAGGCATAAGCTTGTACATACATGGGGATTTCATGACAACATGCTAGTTAGGCACTTTTCCTTCATTCAGGCATTAAATCAAACATATTGCACGCATGGTACATGTAAACATCATTGTACAACAATTAAACATCATGGTCATATTCTAATTTCATCATTCAAGGGTTTGGTCATAGGTTTGCATGAATCTATATCTATAATAATTAAACCCACATAGAAATTATCACCCAACATGGAGTAGAATTTAATTTCTCATTTATTAACATGAACAAGAACAACCCAAACATGAAATCATAAAGAAAATCCATAAGTCGAAGTTGGAAAAAGGATTCTTCGACATCATGGATGAAATGAGTCCATGAATGAACACTATGCATACCTCAGTTCATTATTTTGTAAAGATTAACGGTGAAACCTTCTTGAAATTAGATCTTCTATGAAAACCCTAGCTTGTTCTTGAGAGAAACTTGAGAGAAACTAGTATATTTTGGGTGAAAAGTAGCTGAATCACGTGTTAAAGAGCTTAAATAGGTGTGGGAAGTTGACCCTTTTAACCCTGGATGCATCATTTAATTTCAGTAAAATTTTCCCGAACTGAACCCCTGGCGCTATCACACCGTGTCACTGGAATTTGACACTTGGAAAACTGAGGGATGGCGCAATGTGGAGCCATCGCGTTGCCCCTTCTTTTGCGACCTAGAACTTTGGTGCGACGCGGAGGAAATAGGCTAAGACACTGGATAAGGACAATTCTAAATTTGGGCCCGAGAGAGATGCACCATAATCGCGGACCCCTACTGGAATTTTCCAAATGCCATTTCATCTTGTGGTGCGGCGCGCCACTGACTAATATGACGCTGATTTACAATGGGAACTTAAAATAGTCGTAACTTCTAACTTGGTTATCGGATTTGGGCAAATCTTATATCAATGGAAAGCTTATTTAATTTCCCATATAAAAAAATTGAAAATATTTTAAATTCCTTATATAATAATTATTATTCAATTTAGAAGCTAATACTAGACAATCTCGAGATGAAATTAGCTAGGAAAAGTACGGGGTATTTAACATCTCTCTCTTGAGAATATTCATCCTCGAATGAGACTGACTGATAGGGGAAAAAGACAACTGATGTACATACTGAACATGAATAACTAGAACATGATATCATGACTGATAAGATAAACATGTAATACTGAACATGCAAATTTGATGCATGTGTAACTGATTCATGAATGCATGACTGAGTGTTCTGAAGAACTAAGTTTCTCACAATGAGAATGCATGTCTGATGCATAATTACATAACTGAACTAATACATGCGTGCTTGAACAAATATGAAATGGTACTTGATACCAAGTTTATAATGGGAACGTGAGCATGAAATTGCATACCAAGTTTGTGATGAACACTGAACATGAAATTGAGTAACCTTAAGGAGAACAGTTACCTTAAGCTTGATTTGAGTTGATGAAGAAGAGGTGACGATACTTGGTATGTATATCTGCCTCTGCTTCCCAAGTACCTCCCTCAACGGACTGATTTTGCCAAAGAACCTTAACAAAAGGGACTTCTTTGTTCCTCAATCTCGGAGTATGATAGTCTAAGATTTCGATTGGAATCTTTTCATAAGTGAGAGTGTTCTGAACATCAATGCTCTGAATAGGGACTATAACTGATGGGTAACCTATGTACTTCTTGAGCAAAGAGACATGAAAGACTGGATGAACTGAGGCTAGATCTAAAGGAAATTGGAGCTCATAAGATACCTTGCCGAATCGACTGAGAATCTTGAAGGAACCGACATATTGGGGACTAAGTTTCCCTTTCTTACCGAGCCGCTTCACTCCCTTCATGGGAGAGATCTTTAGATAGACATAGTCACCAATCTCAAACTCGAGATATTTTCTACAAACATCTGCATAAGATTTTTTCGGCTCTGAGCAGCCTGGAGTCTTTCTCTGATTAACTGGACTTTTTCTAAGGCATCGAATACCAATTCAGGACCTATGACAGAGGCCTCACTAACTTCAAACCAACCAATTAGAGATATATATATCTCCTACCATAGAGAGCTTTGAATAGAGCCATCTGAATACTGGAATTATAGCTATTGTTGTATGCAAACTCAATCAAAGGTAAGTGGTCATCCCAACTTCCCTTGAAATCAATTGCACACGCCCTTAGTAACTCTTCTAACGTCTGAATGGTCCTTTCTTCTTGACCATCTGTCTGAGGAAGAAAGGCTGTACTAAGATGAACTTGGGTACCAAGACCCTTTTAGAATGCTTTCCAGAAATGAGAGGTAAACTGGGTACCTCTGTCTAAAATAATAGACAACGTAACACCGTGCAATCTGACCAGTAATAGACAATGGAACGCCGTGCAATCTGACCAACTCCTTGATGTAGATTTTGGTGTAATACTTGGCTAAATAAGCGGTATGAACTGGAAGGAAATGAGCTGATTTGGTCTTTTGTCTGCAATGACCCAGACTGAATCATGATGATGATGAGTTTGAGGCAAACCCATCACGAAGTCCATGTTCACAACTTCCCACTTCTAAGTAGGTATAATGAACTCCTGCATAGACCCACTAAGCTTTTGATGCTCTATCTTAACCTGCTGACATGTAGAGTACTTAGCTTCCAAATTTGCAATGTCTCTCTTTATTCCACTCTACCAATAGATTTCCTGCAAGTCGCGGTACATCTTTGTGGCCCCTAGATGAATAGAGTATCATGGACCCTGCGCTTCTACAAGAATTCGCTGCCTTAAGTCATGTACACCTGGAACACTGAGATGAACCTAACAACGAAGAACACTATGTTCCACTTGGGATAAAACCTCTATTTTCTGATCCTGAACTAACTTTTTCAACTTGACAAGGCTGGGATCTCTATCTTTCTTTTCTTTCACCTCAAAAACTAGATATGATTCTGAACTACTCTGAACCCATATATCACCCTCATCTGTATCGACTAAGTGAACGCCTAGCCTGGCAAGCTGATGGAATTCCTAAGCTAACTTCTTCTTACTATCCTTAACATGAGAAACACTACCCATGGATAGTCTACTGAGAGCGTCGTCCACTACGTTGGCCTTGCCTAGATGATGAGGGACACTCATGTCATAATCTTTCAAGAGCTCCAACCACCTTCTCTGATGAAGATTGAGATCTTTTTGAGAAAAGACATCTTGAAAACTCTTATGATCTGTGAAGACATCTTTATGAACTCCATAGAGATAATGCCTCCAAATCTTTAAGGCAAAGACTACGATTGCTAACTCAATATCATGAGTATGATAATTCCTCTTATGGGGTTTAAGATGTCTGGAGGCATAGGCTATGACCTTACCATACTGCTTGAGAACACAACCTAGACCCACTCTGGATGTATCACAATACACCATGAACCCATCTGAACCATTTGGGAGAGTTAAGATTGGAGCTGAGGTGTGTTGAGTCTTCAACTCCTGAAAACTCTTCTCACAAGGATCTGACCACTAAAAATTGTCTTTCTTCTGAGTCAATCTAGACATAGGGGATGCAATAAAAGAGAATCCCTCAACAAACCATCTGTAATATCTAGCCAAACCCAAGAAACTGCTTTGATCTTTTGAGGATCTACTCTAATGCCATCACCAGAAATGATGTGACCAAGGAATTCTACTGACCTTTGCAAAAATTCACACTTACTAAATTTGGCGAATATTAGATGATCTATGAGAGTCTGAAGTACTATTCTGAGATGGTCTGCATGATCTCGCTCACTGCGGGAATAGACTAGAATATCATCTATGAAGACTATAACGAATATGTCGAAGTACTGCTTGAACACATAGTTCATCAAGTTCATGAAAGAGGCTGGGGCATTGGTAAGACCAAATGACATAACTAGGAAATTTAAGTAACCATACCGAGTACGGAGAGCTGTTTTCGGAATATCACTTTCTCTGACTTTGAGCTGATGATAGCCGGATCTGAGGTCTATCTTAGAGAAATAATTGGCACCCTGAAGTTGATCAAATAAGTGATCGATTTTAGAAAGAGAATACTTGTTCTTTGACATGACCTTATTGAGTTGACGGTAGTTTACACACATCCTAACAGAACTGTCTTTCTTGCGCACGAATAATACTGGAACGCCCCACGGGGACACTCTGGGCCTAATAAATCCCTTATCTAAGAGATCTTTCAATTGTTCTTTCAGTTCTCTGAGTTTTGCTTGTGCCATTCTGTATGGTGGAAAAGATATAGGCTGAGTATCTAGAAGAAGATCAATGCCGAAGTCTATTTCCCTTTCGGGAGAAATTCCTAGAAGATCTTTGGGAAAGACATATGAATATTCACCTACAACTGAAACTGATTCAAGGCTTGGAGTTTTGGAACTAGTGTCCTTAACTCGAACAAGATGATAGACATATCCTTTAGATATCATTTTCCGTGCCCTAAGGTATGAAATAAGCTGACCTCTGAACACTGAAGTACTTCCCTTTCTCTCAAGGATGGGTTCATTCTGAAATTGATATTGGACTATTCTGTTTCTTCAGTTGACTGTGGCATAGCATGAATGAAGCTAATTCATGCTGAGAATGACGTCAAAATTAGTCATCCCTAATTTGACTAAGTCTACTAAAGTGACTTTCTGAAATATCATTACCGGGTAGTTCCTGTATACCCGCCTTGATATGATGGTTTTACCCACTGGGGTAGAGACTAAAAAGGGCTTTGCTAAGATTTTGGGACTGATTCCAAAATCGCCTGCTATATAGGGAGTAGCAAAAGTCAAAGAAGCTCCTGAATCTAGCAAAGCATAAACATGCATATGAAAGATCTATAACGTACCTGTAACTATATCAGGAGAATTTTCCTGATCCTATCAGGACTGAAGAGGATAAAGAGAATTTGGGCATTTCCCACTAGTAGCACTGGTAGTGGCACCTTGATGATTTGAGTGATCGGACTGAGCTAAGAAGTGGAGATGACTCTAATAACTTGACTAAGAGTAGTCTCTGACTCCGTGTCCTGGCTTGCCACAACTAAAACAGATATTGCTACTAGCTCTGTAAGTACCTTTGTGGTTCATACCATAAGTCTGACTAAGGGGATTAGTTCAGGCATTGCTAACACTGCCATGAGACCTAGAGCCTGATGCTCTATCTCTATTACCCTCCCTGAACTTAGGAACTAGAGCACTGGCTGAAGAAAGTGCTGGAACTGATGACATAGGACGAAACTGGGAATGGTTTCCTCCTTCTGATTTAGACTGAGCGAAGTTGTCTTTGCTCTCTTATTCTGCTTCTCCCTCTGCTTAATCTTCTGCTCCTCTATCTGCTGAGCATGAGTCATGATCCTGGCTAAATTCATATCACTATTCAACATGGCGGATCTGCACTTATTAACCATGCTATCATTCACCCCTGAAGCAAACTTACTCATCTTGGCTCTGGTTTCTGTAACCACATAAGGGGCATATCTGGCTAATTGAGTAAACTTAAGAGAATAATCTTTCACCATCATATTGCCCTGCCTGAGGTTGATGAATTCTAGCATCTTAGCCTCTCTAAGCTCTTCGGGAAAGAATTTTTCTAAGAATGTAGTGACAAACTCCTCCCACTCTATAGGACCTGCATCATCTAACCTCTCTGACTTTCACTATTTGAACTAAGTAAGAGCCACATCCTATAAATGATATGCAACTAGCTTAGCACTCTCAATAGTAGTCACCCCCATGATGTCTTTCACCTTCTGAACCTGATCAATGAATTCCTGAGGGTTCTCATCTACCTTAGACCCAAGGAAGAATAGAGGATTTATTATAGCAAAGTCCTAAATCCTAGCAACGATTGAATTGGCCACTGGGTTTGCTGAAATGACTGTTAGCCGTTCACTTTGAGTGGCAACTAATTGAGCAAGAGTTTTGAATGCGGCCTTGAACTCCGCATAAGAAACATGATCGTCCAAAGGATCTTCGGTTGGGGGGCTGACTGATTTCCATTTCTTCTTTTAGGAGGCATATTCTGTAAAAGAAATGGAAAAATAGATTAGATTGAGAGATTGACTTGAGATTATGCTCACTGGCACGACATGAATATCAAAAAAAGGGAAACTGTTCCTAAAACATCTTATAGCCTCTTGCACATAAATATGGTGCACAACATACCTATGTACAAGACTCTACTAGATGCAACTTTCAGACTTTCTAGGACTCTATTGAACCTTAGGATCTGATACCAAGTTTGTAACGCCCCGAATCTAGTACCCGGAATGCTACACGACGCTCGTGACCCCGAAGGACTATAAGCTAACCCATGACTGATATCTGTACCTTTACACTACATAAAATACTTTATAATGTGGAAATATGAACTGAAAGACCATAAGGTTTAATACTGAACATGATCTGAATGATATAACATCTGTGTGAGGTAATAGAATACCCAAAACAAAACTAAACATAATGAAGTCTGAAACATGATAGTCTAGAAAGCCTCTAACTGATTGAACTGTTTGAGTAAGGAGTTGATGGGATATGTCCCCAACTAACTCCAACTAAAAAAAACTGATTAATGAGATAATAGAGAAATAATCAGGTCCTCAGAAGATGAGAACTCACTTCTAACTATTTCTACAAATATTCAGAATCTACTGTTGCTCTAGAGCTCGTGTCTCTAAACCTATGGTATAAAACACTATAGCTTAAATACGTCAGTACTTTGAATGTACTTGTATGAATGTGAGGTAGGCTTAATGTATGGGGTTCATATGCATAAACATTAATAATAACTGACTAACTATCATGAGCGTGACAATAAATGCACGAGACATAACAACTGACAGTAATAATATGATAACATGATTACTAAATTTGAATATAATTGTTAACATGAGTGATTGTATCTGATAGTCTTGAATCTGATGGAACTATCTGAGTTCAGTACTGTATCTGAGTTAAATATATCTGACAGTCCTAAAATTTGAAGAACTATTTGAGTTCTATTACTAAAACTAGTTGACTGTATCTGACAATTCTAATTCTATAACATGAAACTATGGGAAGTAGTTATCTAATCGACATATCCCTAATACGCCATTATGGCTGAGTTAGGGTCCAATCTGTAAACCCAATTAGAAAGGTGTCAATACCATGCCACCAGTAAGGATAAGTTGTGGGTGAACCTTATTTGATAGTGTCCCCTATACGAGAATGGTGGGGCCCTTATCTGACAGTGCTTATCCACCTCATCAACCCTCATCGGACAGTGTTGATGTCTCAACCTATGCTGGCTACATAGTTCTGGAATGCAAGGATAAATTATAAGAATCACACCCTCATCTGATAGTGTGTGTTCCCATCCTTGGGTTCACTCAGTGCTAATTCCTACTCTCATCTGAATAAACTTTGAATCATGATTTACTGAACTGTACATGGGCTAAGTTACTGAATTCGTTAACTGACGGAATACTACTGATATTTGACAATTGACTGAGTTCATGAGATCATGGCGATTTCCTGAGTTATAAGGCTATCTGAAGACTAAGGATTCATAGCTTTACTGAGAGTGTCGTGAAAACATGACATGGCTCTAGGCACATAACTAATCTTTTGGGTACAAGTACCCCCAGGACTCAATAGAAGGAAGCTGACAAAGCATGACTTGCTCGAATACATAATAATCACCATAATGTATTTACTGAAGCATTTCATCAAACATGTGATAGGCATAAGCTTGTACATACATGGGGATTTCATGACAACATGCTAGTTAGGCACTTTTTCTTCATTGAGGCATTAAATCAAACATATTGTAGGCATGGTACATGTAAACATCATTGTACAACAATTAAACATCATGGTCACATTCTAATTTCATCATTCAAGGGTTTAGTCATAGGTTTGTATGAGTCTATAACTATAATAATTAAACCCACATAGAATTTATCACCCAACATGAAGTAGAATTCAATTTCTGATTTATTTGCATGAACAAGAACAACCCAATCATGAAATCATACGTAAAATCCATAACTTAAAGTTGGAAAAGGGATTCTTAGACTTTATGGATGAAAATAGTCCATGAATAAATACTATGCATACCTTAGTTCGTGATTTCATGAAGATTAACGGTGAAATCTTCTTGAAATTGGATCTTCTATGAAAACCCTAGCTTGTTATTGAGAGAAACTTGAGAGAAATTAGTATATTTTGGGTGAAAAGTGGCTGAATCACGTGTTAAAGGGCTTAAATAGGGGTGAAAAGTTTACCCTTTTAACCCTGAACGCGTCATTTAATTTCAGTAAAATTTTCCCGAACTGAATCCCTAGAGCGATGCGGTGCTATCGCGCCGTGTCACTGGAATTTGATACTTGGAAAACTGAGGGATGGTGCAATATGGAGCCATCATGTTGCCCCTTCTTTTGCGACCTAGAACTTTGGCGCGGCGTGGAGAAAATCGTGCTAAGATATTGGAAAAGGACAATTCTAAATTTGGGACCTGGCGCAACTCACCATAATCGCGAACCCCTACTGGAATTTTCCAAATGCCATTCCCTCTTGTGGTGTGGCACGCCATTGACTCTTATGGTGCTGATTTACAATAAGAACTTTAAATAGTCGTAACTTCTGACTCGGTTATCGGATTTGGGAGAATCTAATATTGATGGAAAGCTTATTAAATTTACCACATGATAAAAAGTTAAAATCTTAAAAATTCCCCATGGTATAACCATCATTCAATTTAGAAGCTAATACAAGACGTTTTTGAGATGAAATTAGGTAGGAAAAGTACGGGGTATTACAAGGTGCATCAGATACTTGGACCAATTTATGGATGAAAATGGAGTTAAAAGATGAGGTTATGGAGGTATCAATATAAGACTACTATAGCTAGTTTTTTAACTTATTTTAACTCAAATCCCAGCCTTTTTACTTCAGCTTTCTCCCTTTTCTCTCGAGGCTTAAAACATTAGCCTTAAAATTTCTTCTAGAGTTCTTGAAGAAACCCTCACCTTTGCAAACCAAGGTAAGTGAAGACACTTATGGTTTTAGCTTAATTTTTCCATAGAAGGTTAGGAAAACATGTTATTCATGATTAAGTGTTAATATAGGGTAGAATGCTTCCATAAGTTGACTGTTCACTTTTCTTGAAGAGTTCAAGCTAAAAGAATAAGTTATAGATACCGAGGTAAGGTGACTTCTCGATTTTTGTCCTCCTTATGTATGAGTTTGGGAAAATAACTATGAATTTATTGTTATTAAGAACTCAAGGGATGATGAGTTCAATATTTGGTTGCTATGATAAAGGAAATTTGGGGCTGTTTTGGGGACTGCTTTATATGTATTTATTTGGGACTGTCAGGTTTATGTTGGGGAAATATGGAAGTACTTTGTATTAAAATATGGAAGAAGTGGGTAGTGGTATGCCATAAAACTAAATATTGTGTATATTTATTGCCTGTTCCACTTTATATACTGTCTTGAGGGTGTAATGAAGCCAAATTTATTTTGGGAGATCTTATTAGAAGTTGTATGAAGTGTGTGTGTGTGTGGGGGGGGGGGGTTTCCCAACCTTAACCAAGTTTATGTATCTTTTAGAGGCTTTGTAGACAAATATAAAGTTAAGCATGAAGGTGTCTTGTCTTTTAGACGGTGTGGCCCTAATGACCAAGTCTTGTATATATAGTTTTGTGCTTGTTTACATTGTTTGTTTTCATTGATGCGCACATCCACACTTGGTAGAACCATTAATCATCAATGTTACATACATAAGAAGTACAAGGTTATGGGTTGGTGATCTCGGGCCTTTATAACTGCGGGTTCCTATCCTCCCCAATGGTAGTTGCGGTGTTACAAAAATATTATCAAAGCTAGGTTTTGAGTTAAGGAGTCTACAAAGCCATGTCTATGTAGAGTTTTGATTATGGGTGTGTTGTTCACAACATCTGTAAATTAAAGGCTATATGACATTTAGGGGTTGTCTTTTTTTTCATATCTTAGATCATGCAAGAGAGCCAAAGTTATAGGTGGAGTCTGTAATGACCCTCCAGGTTATTTTTTATCCATTATTTTTTGACATCTAGAGCTTTTTTATAGCTGCCCCAAGTTAGTTCTGGCTTGCTAGAGCTAGCACTTTAATTATCGGACAGTTTATTTGGTATTTAGAGCCAATTACCTATTACCACAACCCATGTTAACAGATCATGATAGTTGATATCAGAGTGTTAGGTTCACCAGTCCCACAAGTACAAGAGCAATGTTAATTAGAGTTTTGTAGATTGGTATGTAGGGCCCCACACCTAATCTTCGAAAGGCTATGAGGCATGTAGAAGTCATTTTCCTTTCTTTCTCTCCATCGTACTGTCCTAATCTTGGACTATTAGATTAAATCTAATTGGTATCTAGACAATTCTAATTGGTATCTTAACAGAGCTCAATTGGAATATTGTTGATTCTAATTGGTATCTTTATAATTTTGAGTAAAATCTAGGAGATTTCAATTGATATCTGTTAATAAGGTCTAAAAGTTATTGTTAATAGGTAAAGACTTGTGAAAGTTGTGAACTTATTGATTGCTTGTGTTTGATAATTGGCTAAATTTGTGTTGCTAGATTTTTGTCATTGTTGTGAATTATTTTTATTTGAATTTAAGTGATGAAAATTGATTAAGTTGTTTTTGTTGATAATTGTGATGGGATTATTTGATTTCTTGCTATTGTGAAATAAGCAATTCTATGGTGCTTACTTATTTTTGGTACTATTACACTAATGAAATTGATGGTATGAACATTGAGAGAATGATATTAGAACATCATGTCAAGAAAATATTTCATGATTTATTTTCCTTAGTTCTATTTTATGATTATATGAACTAACATGGTCGGCCGATGATACCTACCAGTACGTGTGGTTGTACTGACCCTACTCTTCTATATTACTTCTTGAAGTGTAGACTGGATGCAGGTTAGTTGCAGTTACTAGATAGATAACGATATTCAGCACTAACTTCTGCACTTTCTTCCTGGCTCATGTTATAGTCTTTGTATTATTTATTTTATTGTCAGTCTATGTTATAATAGGTAGCTCTTGTACATGTCTGGTCAAGTCTTGGGAAAGTGAAGGACATTTGTAAGAAGTATTTGTAAAAAGTTTGTTTATTAGTATTTAATTTACTTTATATTTCTTTAAAAATAGAAGTTTTTTGCATATTTTTGTTTGGTAATAAGGGTTCTCCTAGCTACTTAGAATCGCGTAGGTGCCCGGACGGTCCATTAGTCTGGGTCGTGATACCTGTTTTGAACTCTTTGATGGTAAAGATGGGATATTGGCTGTAAACTTTAGGTTAATGACCTCGTATGCCAAGTTTGACAGTTCCATCAACTCTAGAACATTGATTTTAGGCTTGGGGGACCTTTGGTTCTTATCCCAAGTCTTTCAGACATATTTTGGGCTATTGAATGGATTTTGGTAAAAGTTGCCCTTTGGTGTGGGGTCCATATTTCATTGAAATGACTCCAAATGTATATTTTCATGGTGCCATTGGGTCTAGAGTATAGAGTTTGATAGGATAGCATAATTTGTTTGAATATAGAGTTTGATAGGATAGCATAATTTGTTTGAATTCATGAGATTCCAAATTAATCCCGAGGGGTCGGTAAAAACTTGGCAAATTCCAAGTTCAGCTGGTGTATGGGCTCAACTGGTGCAACCACTTAAGTGAACCTTTGATCTCTTAAGTAGAGGTCACTCTAGCAACTAAGGCTTGTCCCACCCATATTGCTTCATTGGAGGCCTTACCACTGATGTATACATTACTTAAGCGATATCTTGTCTTCTTTATCAGAGGTCAACCAACTACCAGGGATTGCTTAAGTGATCCTATGCTACTTTAGTGGCGACCACTTAAGAGGTCAAGTGATGACTTAAGCAGTAATTGCAGGGGCATTTATTTAATATCTTACCCATTTTTCTTTTATTTTTTCAAAGTCCTAAGAGCATAAAGACCTTAAAGATGTTGGATTATGAATCTTTGGTGATCGTGGGGTGTTGGTGAGCTCGTAAAAGTCATTTCCTCATCGTAATCCATGTAAGTTTCTATATAAGTCTTGGTTTAATTCTTTGATTTAGTCATAAATCCCTATTTCTTTGATGGGTTGAACTGAGTATTGTTTGAACTTGGAATTTACTCATTCTTGATAGTAAATGTTCCTTGCACATAAAGGGATATGTTGATAACTTCGGAAGTGCAATTTCATAAGCGATCCCTACAAGGTATTTGTCTCAATTTAAGTCTTGAAGCATAACAATATAATATAGGTATCATTATTCTTGTATTAAAAATGCAATCTTCAGATGCTGTTATTATAGGAATGATCTCAGTGTGCCATCAATTGACTTTTGCTTTATTGGATCTGGGATCCACTTATTTATATGTGTTTGTTTATTTTGTACTGCATTTAGAATTCTCTTGGGATTCTTTATCTATTCCATTATGTATATCAACTCTCATGGGTGATTTTTTAGTACTGTATTGAGTTTATAAATCACGTGTTATTATCATTCGAGAGTTTAATACTCAGGCTGATCTTATTGTATTGGATATAGTGGACTTTGATTTGATTCTTGGCATGCCTAGCTACCCCCTATTATGCGGTCTTGGATTTTTTTCCAAGACCATTACTACAACTATGCTCGGCATATCCCCGGTGGTATGGTAGGGATTTGTTAGACGCGTGTCGATGGAGATTATTTCTTATGTTTGGCTAGGAGACTTATATCGATGGGTTGCAAGTCTTATGTTGGAACAGTCCTTCGCTTGATTTCGTTCCTATAGACCGTGATTGTATTGATATGATTCCTTCTAGTCTACCTGCCTTTCTCCTAAACTTGATATTGAGTTTATTATTGATCTTGAGTAGGGCACTTGACCTATTTCTTTGACACCTTACCATATGGATCCTATTAAGCTGAAGGATCTGAATTCATAGCTTTAGGATATTCCTGGTAAGGGTTTTATTAGGTTGAGTGCGTCTCCTTGAGTGCTTCTATCTTATCTGTGAAGAAAAATAATGGTTCCTTGCATATGTGTATCGATTAAGGCATTTAAATAAGGTGACAATAAAGAATAGGTATCCTGTGCCTCGTATTGATGACCTATTTGACGATTAATTGGAGATCTGGTTACCATCAGTTAAGGATTCGGGCTGAGGACCGATACTGCCTAAATTAAACTTCCTTAAAAGTATAATGCATCCACTTTCAAATAAAGAACCCAACATAGTTTGGGTCAAAACCAAAGAGAATAAGATGATTTTTTGTCAAGAACTTGCTGAAGTAGTCTTTAAGTAGTAAATAAGGGGATTTTGTAAGAACAATAGTATTAACAATGCTTGATCACTTTAGATTGAGATCAATATAAGATGAATACTAGGACTGTATTCCCTATGACTTCCTAACTCCGCAGACTTATCATGCTCATCAAACTATTTGCATGCAGAATCTAACAAGTTATGTATCACCAACCATCTTTCCAAACCCTTTGGTGAAATTCACTCATCTCCTCTCGATTTTAGAGTGTCACATTACTAAACCTTGTCCTAGATCCTAGATTAACTATTTTCTCTTGTTCTCAAGTTAACTAGATGAAGGTTGGTAGCTTCAAATTACTATTGTGATCTTCTTTTCCTAATCTCAACCTCTCTCTCAAGTTAGTGTCGAATAACGATAGTTCTTAATATATGCAGTCACTAAGAAAGTAATCAAACTAAAGAAATAACAATACATACAAGAACACCAATCAAGAAAGACTTTCCACTTTTGCCACTTCGTCATTCCATCAAGGTTCCCACAACCTAAGTTAAGAGGTTTAGCCGCTCCTATTTGCAAGAACACCTATAGGATTCATTATTGAAAGTATATGAATAATCTCATAATGAATTAAGAATGAGAACCAGAATATCAAATTAATCTCAAATCGTAAAAGTAAAGAACCCTGATTTTCTGAGATTTTATTCTCACTGCCCAGACTACGATTCTCCATATGAGTTGTAAATAGTCTTGACGGGTCTTAAAGACCCAATCATATCCTAGCCAGTAAGTAGCCTAGAGTTTATGCTATGACTACGCCTAGGGGTTACGAGTCGTAAAGACTCAAAATGAGTTATATGGTGTCTTCCGTAGCCTAACCAGTATGATACCTAATTGTTTTTACTTTGATAATGACTGGACTATGCGAGTCATAATGTATAAATATGAGTTGTATGGTATAACTCGTAGACAAGTCAGTGTTGGTGATCATGGACACTATTCAGACTAGGAGTTCGACCCTACGAGTTGTAAGGTGACCCTACGAGTCATAAGGTCACCTATAGTGACTGGCAGTCAATTTTTAGTCTTTTTATTTAGGGTATTCTGGTCAATTCCCCTTTTCCCTTACTCAGACCCTGCACCCATAATGCACTCAAAAGGGTTATTTCTCATTTATAACATAATTAAAACACACTTTCTTCTCTCTAAATTCTCCAAGGTCAAGATACTTAGGATTTCCAAGAAGTTGGGCATCTATGGGCTTAAGAGTTGATTTCTCTCCATAAATTTTGGCATTTCAGGCATGCTACTCTTCTCCAATTATTACTTTATGAAAATCATGCAATTAAATGGTTTGATTTTATGGTTTTGAATGTGGGTTTTGATATGGTTGAGGGTTTTGACATGGTTGATTCTTAAATTGTTTTCCTATGATTTTTTATGCATTATTTGTACTTTTTAATGGTTTCAAACTTGTGGGGTGCATGGGAATGGTGATTAAACTAAGGGGACATGGTTTTTCCCAAATTGATGTTTTGAGATTAGAATTGGTTTTGAATAATTGTGTTCCCTCAACCCACTTGTGTAAATATCTTAAATTGTGAAAGTGAAACTTGGTTTGACTTACTCACCTATGTTATTGCATTGCATAAATGATTAAGCAATGAACATGAATTTTGAAAGCCTTGTTGGCTATGATTTGATTTAATGAACAAAGGGGATCAAGGCATTCCCTCAATTTGAATTGATAAACTAGAGGGGATCAAGGCATTTCCCCAAGTTAATGTGATTGTTATGGCATAGAGATAATCTTACAAATTTAAGGGTACGACGATACCTATTGTGTGCCTTAACAGTTTATTCATTGGTTAATAAATGGGTTAGGTGAAACTTCTTTTAAATTGGGCTTAATGTGGGTGATGTAGCTAAGCCATGATGGTGTGGGTCTTGGATGACTTAGATGGGAAACTCGTGTTTGACCACATTAGGTTTGGTGTTGATGACCTGTGTTCTTGGTTCACCCTATTGACATATTTTTATCTTAGACTGATGTGGGGTAGGGGTATTCCCTAGTCTTCTTAAATACCTCCAGTTCGTGCGGGTAATAGGCACTACGGCCCTTTAGCTGGGGGAGCTAAAGCCCTATAGCCTGTGGGTGCCTGTTTATGACGGTTGAGTTGCATAGTCCAGGATAATGTTTTTTTTTCATCTAACCCTTGTTCCCTATCCCACCATTATTTATGTATGTGTATGATGATGTTCTCATGGTTTTGAACTGGATTTGACTTTGAATTATTTTATCCACTATCCTTGAGTTTCATGCTAGTGCGCAACCCACTAACTTTCTTTGAACGCTGTATCCCTATGCGATGCAGGTACCAGAGATACTTTTAGTTTTTCTGTGCAGTGTTAGGTGGATTAGCACGGTTCGTCGGTTATTTGTGGTAAAGTGGAGAGCTTCCATTCTCTGAAACACTCGATCATTTCATCAGTTTCCTTTCATAAACTAAAATTGAAGAGTTCACATTAACATTATTATTGTCATTTTCATTATCAAAGTCGGGGGCATTTCCCGACCTAGATTATTTTTCGAATTTGTAGGGGCTTTGTGGATATTACTGTGGATCGGGTTGTGATGATTGCCACTATTAGTTGTATTGAGTTATTATTCTCTATCTTGTTTTATGTTTGGATTTCAGCTGCTGCTAGGTGTTATGTTCTATTTGGCTAGGTATAAGGGGTGGTCTTTGGTCCTCAGTGGACATGAGATACCCGTCATGGCCAGGTCCTGATTCGGGTCATGCCAAAAGAATGTAAAGTGCATAAACTATTAACAAAACATCAATGGGGTATTTATAGGATAAATTAAAAAATCCTAAAAATCATAACCAAAAAAAATTGGATAACTAAGTCGGTACCAACGTACGACCTCTCTTACGAGTCGTAGGTACTACTTAAGGATCCTTGGTGGGTTCGTAGGTCTCAGAAGCAATCAACAGACTTCTGATACCTTCTTAGGAGGTGGTACTTACAGGGGCTGTATGTAACACTTATGCCCCATAAGTAGGCCTTTATAAGTCTCAGAGCCAATATCAACTTTCAGAACACATCTTTTGCAATCGACAAACCCACTTACAATGGGCGTAAGTACCACCTACGCCTCGTAGATGGGTCCGTAAGTGTCCTACCAGCTGTATTTTATCATTTTTTCTCTTCTTCTACTACAAAACCTATATTCTTGCAAAACCAACATAAAAACACATCACATCTAGCAAAAAAGGACCTAAGTACTTGCATAATTTCTAATTTTAAGCATCAAAAGTGCCATGAAACCATGCCACATCAACACCCTCAACTTAGGATGTTTTCATGTCCTTAGGAAACTAACACATAACATAGACACTACGATTCTTAACTAAGAGAAACCTAAGGCACCTACAATAGCCAACTCAACTTTAGCTTAAAAATTCTTACCCTCTCCTATTTATAACTTTTCAAAACCACTGTGTGGCTTTATGTAGCATAACAGTATGACACAAAGGAATCAAGTGATGGAATTACATTAATAACAAACAACCAAGCAAATATGCAATTTACACTACCCAAATAGATAAGCACTTTACAACACAACCCATGTACCCTCACAAAACAGAAGTCCCAACTCTTATAGTATCATCATGTCAATGCAAAAGGACTATGTCGAGACACTTATGTGTATAAAATAATTTCCAATCAATGTGAATAAAATACCATAATATTTTCTTTATTTTTCTTACCTTAGTTTTCTTGGGCAATTGGACTAGGATCACTATAGGACTTTACTCGGCTTGTAATGTAAGCTTGGGGGCAGGTATGGTACATTTGGGATATAGTGACTCACCCTTCTTAACATAACACATACATTTTGGCTCTATTTCTCAACCATTTCTCTTTTATTTCTCCCTTTTCTCCTTTATTGATTTTTTGGATTGGGTGTGGTTTTATTTTTGCTTTTCATTTATTCTCTTTTATTTTCTAGTTTTTCATTTTGTTCTTTTCTCTTTACTTTTCCTTCTACCACACCAAACTTAATTTCATTTCTTATATATTAAAAACCTTTCTGCATACCTAATTTTAGCTATGAACCCCTATGATAGCCACCCTCAACTTAGGAGATTTGCCTAAGTTGAGGTACACATTGTCTAAGGAGGGACCAGGGCCAAATCAAGTTCATTGTAATCAATTAGAAAGGTGAAAAGGTGAAAAGGTGAAAATAAGAAAATAGGTCAATGTAGGCTTAAATTAGGGATCAAGGGATACTTATTTATCTTTGGGCGGTTATTTAGGCTAAGATGGACTAAGTCAAAATGGCCTATGATCATGTCCTAACCAACTATCTTACAACCTAGGCAAGACTAACCGGTCAAGGTTTGGATTAAATACACAAAGGAAACTAGGTAAGTACCTACACACATATGGTACAAGGTTATATTACCAACTACTACCTATCCAATTTATGAAATGGTAAGCTATGGGTATCTTGTCCCTAATCCTAATGCCATGACAAGATTCACAATAGTCACGCAGATATTTACATCATATAGTTCACAAAAATCTTCGAAGGGTATCATTTTTTGAAAACACTTAGAACAAACAAAACATGTCAACTGCCCTTAGGTTCCTTATTTCTCTCCCAATTAAACAAAAACAAAATATAACACATATAACAACACAAAAGTAACCTAAACATAACAATTCTACTAGTAATAATGCAATCGATGGGAAAAGAAATACGATAAGATAAACCCTCCGATGTGGTACACCCCTACCCCCAACTAAAATCTGGTGCACTATCTACTGTGCATGCTAAAAAATAAATATAACAGGGTGTAGGGACTTACTTGGGATACTATAGGCATCTGAAGATAACTAGCGTCTATTTAGGACATCTCATAGCTCAACTAGAGGAGGTGGTAGGGGTGCTAACTAGTGGAGGAGTCCACTGCCATCTCAACATGCCTACGCTCATTAATTGAATACTGCATAACAAAATTGCGAGTGGACTTTTTAGGGCCTACTGATTGTCCATTATTGGATCCTATAAATCCTCCTCACGACCTCTCTTAGACTCAATAATTCGGACCATATAACATTTACGAACAATTAAAACACCACAGTAGGAGGTAGGGGTAATTATTACATAAAATATGGAATGACTAGAGGGACGACCAAAATATGGCTCTTAGCTAATGATCGCACCACTGAGCATAAGGTATCCATCTCTTCGCATAGGATAAACAAGTCTGGTGCCTGGACTTTATATAGTTGTACACTTATTTGAGTCTTAAAGATATCTATATGGGCATTCAACTCTCTAGTATACCCCTCCATGGCTACCCTTATCCTTGCCTCAAATCTAGCCTCAGAGGCCTCTAATATTGTTCAAACCCATGGCAGGATCTGACCGAATAGTGCCACAAGCTGGGTCTCAGTATGAGTGAGGTAATCAGTTATCTTATACTTCTACTCAACCATCTGTTGTAGAAACTCATGTGGAACACTAACAAACCTAGTAGTTGTCGAGTGAGGTAGCAAAGTAGTTGCCCCAACTGGGGCTGAAGTAGAGGTCGATGCTGGTGCGGATGTGCCTATGGCCCCCTTACCACTATTAGTATTCATGGGATCAAATCTATGCCCACCCATCTCAACATTAATACTCTTTTCCAGCCTCTCACTAAGATGGGTTGGAACAAATAGACCCTTAAAATGGGCCATACCAAAAGAAGTAGGTGGATGTACTTTTTGAGGAAGGACGGGTTCGTTGCATCCTTAATCATGACAATATCTACTTTATGGGTCATCTCAATCTACTGTTCTACCTTTGGAATAGGCAACACTCTAACTATATCACACTGCTACTGTATCAAACACGGGAAAGAAAAGGTGGAAACTCACTAAACACTCTCTCATAGATCTTTGTACGAATCCATTAAGCAAAATCAATACCATAACCAGTAATTATGGATATCTATATAATTGTACTCAATTGATGTCGCCTTACTGCCCACCAGAACTTCACTGGAATGTGGAACAACACTTTCTTAATCTCTCCATTTTCCTAAACCCATGGGGCATCAGTGCCCAACTCTACTATCTGTATGGATATCCGTATAAGCTAATCTACTCTTAACATTTTATGCTCAACGTCCTCCATATTGTACCAAATGCCCTCTATGCTTA
>NC_061121.1:167650143-167707851 GCF_002878395.1 Capsicum annuum
CGGTCCACAAGTACTACATGCAGTCCGCATGTTGACTTAGCAAGTGTTGGGAGTCATATTTTCAGCTCATCTTCAATTCCCGAGCATGATTTGGTCATGAACCATCCGAAAAGTGTCTCAAACATCCATAATTACTCTCAAAAGTAGTCAAAAACACCCTTTTCCTCTTTTGCATGAACTTAGCATACAAAACATGATTTCTTACAAAACATACCCAAAACTCATCATATCTAACAAAACAACCTCAGAAACTTGCATTTTTCTCGTTTTAAGCAACAGATGTGCTATATTTCTATAGCACATCAACATCCTCAAATTAGAACATTTGCATGTCCTCAGGCAGCAAAATACAATAAACAAAAATGACGCTTAACTAGGAGAATCTAAGTTATTCAAGGCAGTCAGTCAATGCTTTAAGCTCAGAACACAACACCCCCTCCAACTTCACTTTTCAAAACCAACTGTGTATGAACATGAAGCACAACAATGTTCCACAATGGGATCAAGGTATGACATTACATCAGCAATAGACAACCAAACATATGTACAAGTTACACTACTCGAAACAAGCAAATAGCTAGTAATATGACTCATGTGCCCTCAAAATATAGAAGTCCCACTCACTTATATGAAATATTGCATATCAATGCAAGGATAATCAAGAGACACTCACCCTAAGAAGATAAGTTCTGATCAATGTGCATCAAATACCATAGGCTTGCCCTTATTTTCTTTGCCTGAGTTTTCGAATAATCAAGTTAGGATTAGTATAGGACTTTTCTCAGCTTATAATGTAGGCTTGGGGGATGGTATGGTACATATTGACATATCAAGTGACTAAGACTACTTAGTCTATACTAACCTTGGGGTCTCACTTATTAGCCAATTTTCTTTTTATTCCACCCTTATTTCTCCCCTTTTTATTCTTTATTGCATAATCAGGTTAGATGTGGCCTTCCATTCTTTCTTTTTCACCCTTTTTCACGAATTTTTCTTTTCTTTTCCTACCAAACCCAACCCTACTTTCTTCTTCTTTCATTTTTCCCTTCTTCATACCTACTTTACATCACGTACCCCTATGACAACCACCCTCAACTTAGGTGATTTTCCTGAGTTGAGGTGCACAATATCCTAGGAGAACTCAGGCCAAAACAAGTACATTGTAATATAAATGGAAAGGTGAATAAATGAAAACAAAGAAAAATAGGTTATAAGGCTCAAAACAGGGATTAAGGGATACAATTCACACATGGAATGTCATTAAGGCTAAAAGTAGACTAAAATAAAAATGACCTATGATCGTTTCCTAACTGACTATCCTTTAACCTTGGCAAGACTAACCAGGCAAATTCTAAATCTAATACATAAAGGGAACTAAGTAGCATCTCATACACACATGGCACAGAGTCAATATTACCAACTACTACTTATTCAGTTCATACAATTGTTAGAAAGTAATTATCATGTCCCTTATCCTAATGCCATAACAATATCCATAATGTTCACACATATATACATTCACACAGTTCTAAAACACACATTTTTAGAGGGGTATTATTTTTCTTAAAAATTAATGAAAACACGATAACTGTCCTAAATTCTTAAAAATCTCATAATTACACAAAACATATCACAATATGAAACAAAACACAATATGACAAAAATTATCCTAGAAATGCCAGTTCTACAACCATACCACGATCGACGGGAAAAAAAGCATGTCAATAAATACCCATAGCGACTATAGTATACCCTACCCCAAACAAAAAACTATGCACTGTCCTCAAACAAAAAATTATGTACAAACATAATACAAAACAAAGAGAACTGAGAACATACCTAGGATGCACTAAGTGTCCGTGTCATGAACATCCCCAAATAAAGGTATATAAGCTGGTGAAGGTGTGGTAGTGGTGGTGCACTACTAGATGATGCACCCACTACTATCTCTATACACCTCTGATTATCAATGACTGCAGTCTCCATCAAATCATGTCTGACCCTTTTTACGACATGGTCATATGGCATATTAGGGTCCTGCAAGTCTCCTATGTGACCTCTCTTGGCCCTAACTACCCGGACCTTTTTCTCATCCTCTATAAATAAATCAAATTATCTTGGTATGCGTGGAGATGATATTTTTACCACTAGGGGTATAACTGAGGGAGTGGATGCTACACGACTCTTTATGAGAGAGCGTACCTCAGCTCATAATACATCTAAATCCTCTCTCATTTGAGCTAGATCCGGGGCCTCCATCTCTATAAATTAGGTTGTAAACTGCCTTTCAAACTTATCTAGATGTACCTTAAAGTTATCACGTAGCTCAGATAGTGCAGCTCTCTATGCGACCTCCCATCTTGCCTCTACCTTCTCGAATCTAGTCTGAACCACTGATCTTATCTGCCTATATAGGGTAGTTATCTCAGTCTCAACGACCCTCAACCAAGCAGCAGTGGCCTTCTGACTGTCCACTAAGCTATGGAAGAACTCTATAATTATAGTAATCATACCTGTAGTAGGAGCTATAGTGGATGGGTGAGTAGGCTCTGAAGATACACCAATCGGCTCTGAGGTAGAATCCAGGGCTTATGAAGAAGTGGATAATGTCTCCTCACCCTGAGTGCTTATATTTGGGGGTTCTCTCTGCTTTGCTATCTCCATAACAACACTAGCACTCATATCCCCTACATATGAATCACTAGGATCTGTGGAAATTGATGGGCCCTCATTCTAGGCCTGAGGTACTCTGGTAGGCTCTCTAGATCTCCTGGGAAGTCCTGGGCATGCCAGATCCTTTATACTTTTTGTCTGTGTAGTAGCCGTCACTCATACCCATTTATCTACTCCTGATATCTCAGGTACACCGGCCTCATCATATAGTCTACAAATTATGCAAGGGAATCATAGATTATCGTTTCTCTAAATGCTCTATCATGGATCTCATGCTGGAGAATAGCTGCAAAATTAATAGCATAACCAGCCATCATACTAACAACTGGGGCTGCTTTCTCCCAAGTCAACAAATATCTGAAGAAAGCAGAATAGTCGGCATCTAATCAAAAATCCCCAAAACTTGTCCTTAAAGGTCAACGCACCCTTTTTGATTACACCATGACCCTCAATCCATGGGGTCGCATCACCCAAAGGTAAAATATAGCTGTCTATCTACCTAGCCATCTCAATTCTCTCTTGTCTATACTTAGACTCCCATATAATATGTCAATTATGTGGGACTCACAATCTGAAGTAACACTCAGCTTTAGATGCAGGAGTGATATAATTTGGGCCAAAAATGACCCGATAGATAGTCTCTGCTGATAGATCAACTCTGAACCCTCTCACAAATATATAATAAAGCTATGGCTGCTCCATGTGCCTCATCGATCCTAGAAATATATGTATAGAAAGATATACTATAGCTTGATATAATGTATAAAACTCACGTACTATGGACGGGCTATAAGAACTGAGTGTTCTGATTGTCCATTCTAACTGGTAATGATCCAATTCAACCCATAACTATGGTACTCAACTTATCCTAGATAGATTGATCTGATGCTCCTTATAAATAAGCCTCTTAGGCCTTTCTGCCTCTAAAATATGACTTTCCATATCAAATATCTCCCACCTATCCTCTACACACCACCTCAAAAGTACCTCTGTGGCATGGTGGGTGCAGGACTCTTCCCTTGATGTACTGGTGCATCTTGAGAAGCCTGCTCTATACCCTCCTTATACTGAGGTACATTTGACTCCTATACATGTGTGGCGGTACTCTCCTTAGACTGGGGTATCACTGATGACTCCTCCTACTCTACTTTCTCGGACCCCTTCCTAGACTAGAGGTACTAAGCTGAAACCTATGGAGTAGTCTCAGAATCTATCTCTTTTTCTTCCTCCTCCTCATCTGGTGGAGGAGTATGTGGTTGTGACATCTGAACCACTTCATCCTTGGCCGGGCTGTAGTTACCTAAGTATCTTGGCACATCTATCCTCTAGTAACTTTGTATGTTACCCTACATGCAGTGTCTCGACGTCGCTACATCGGGTACTCCTCTACCAACCACTAGGCTTGGAAGACTCTGCCCATCACCCCGAGGTATCAACCTTCTTATTCTTAGTAGCTTTTGGTGCCATGTGTACCTGAAAAGCTATTCGTTAGTTTCCAACAGAAGTGTGGGATTGCAAAAGTTGAAAGAAAACTCAAAATTCAAAAAGTACAAATTTTCCATAATTTTCACATCCCTTTAACTTATTTGAAATCCCAAAAAGTCCAACATACACACATATGTCAAGAATCATTATTTTCAAAGCAAACTAACATGCTCTTGTGGTATTGCTCCACTCATTCAAGTTCAACTTCCGGTTGGGGCCTAACTTTAGAATTTAATTCAAAACAAGGCCCTATATTAAGATTTTAGGCTACTTCAAGGCTCCTACAAACAAGCATGATAGAATCTATATATTTTGCATTGGAATACACATATCAACTTATTTATATAATAGATAAATCAACACATAACCATTAGGAGCTGAGAAAGTTACCTCTTTTATGATGAACCGGAAGTGAACAATGAAGAACTCGAGCAAAATCAAAGTTGGAACTTCTTTTTAGTATGGTGGGATAAGTTGGTATCTAAAAGAAGTGTCAATTTAGCCTTTACTTTAGTGTGGGGTTAGTTTATATTTTAAGAGGAAAGTTTGAATTCAATGAGAAAAGTAAAGTTTTGAGGATTTGGATGAGTTAGAATGAGTCTAGGGATGTTTAAATATAGCTAGGGGGCTGTTTTAGGTCTTATATAAGTGTTGGTGAGCCTAAAATTTTAATTAAAATTTGGGCCCACTAATGGCTTAGCCGTGGCAGCTACTTGCGCCTGCCATATGCGGCCAGACATGGGGTGCAAGTGCCATATGTATCCAACATGTGCAGGGTTAAAAATTTTGGCCTGCTTTCCTGCAATCTAGAATTGGTTTTTTGATATTTTTCTAGCTATTTATGGTCCCGTAACCTAAGTTTATGGTCCCATAAGTATGATTAGGTGCCAAAGTCCACAACTTTTCATTCTCATCCTGAAAATTTTGACTTTTCAATTTATTGCTCAACTTAACTTGACCGTGTGGGACTTGTTACCATGTTGGGTTGATCACACTGCCCCATTATATGAAAATTGATGAATTTAGCAATTTTACCATTTTTGGGGCAAGTCCATAAGCTAAAACCAAAAAAAGAAAAACAATTAAAAGTGATCACTAAAATAGTGAGTTGCCTCCCACTCAGCGCTTGATTTAACATCGCGCCATGATGTGGCTGTGTTGGTTACTTAGACTTCACCAACAAGACCATTGGTTGTCTCCCATTCAATGCTTGATTTAATGTCACAAAATGCCACATGTATCTTGATTACTCAGAATTCATCAAGATTCCCATATGAGTACCCTTTAGGGTCACTAATACAATCGATTACTGACACCTTCCTCTTGCTAGTAGGTAGCTTCATTGATTTTTGAATGTTGAATATGGCCTCCTCATAATTGACTCTGAATTTCAGCTCTTTTTCTCTATTTCAACTATCGCTATACCTATGGCTAAAATGGTCTCCCCAATATGATGGATATCTCGATGTAAATCTCATAGTCTAGAATGACGAAGTCAGATAGAAAGATGAAATTGTCCACTCTCACAATCACATCAAATAAAATGCTAACATTTTTCTTCACTATGCGGTTAGCCATCAATATTCGCATTGAAGTCGGTTCTGAAGGGTTCAAACCCAATTGCTTGAATATGGCTAGCGGTATCAAATTTATGCTGGCTTCTAAGTTGCATAAGGCTCTGGCAAATTGGGATGACCCAATAGTACATGGTATAGTGAATGATCCGGGGTCACCCTTTTTTGTAGCCAAAGACCTCATAGTGACTGTACTACAGTGGTGCAAGCCATAAACATCCTCAATCGTAGCTCCTTTCTTCTTTGTGACCAATTTCTTCATAAACCTGGCATATCCAGGCATCTACTCCAATGACTCGAGAAGAGGAATATTTAAGCTCAATTCTTTTGGCATCTTAATGAATCACTTGAATTTTCCTTCCACTCTTTTTTGCTTCAGTCGCTGAAGAAAATGTGGGGGTGGTCTCAAAATTTGTCTTATTTCCTACTCAATAATCGGGCCCTTACCCTTTTTTGTAGCCAAAGACCTTATTTCCAAATTTGTCTTATTTCCTACTCAATTCCGCTCCTCGTGGTAATGGAAAGAATTTGATCATCATTATTAGAATTTGGCACAGTGTTTCTCAAAAGTATTCCTGGCTGCCTCTGGTTCAGAGTTGCTGACATCTTCTTGAACTGGTGCTCTAACTACTTGATTGTAGTGGAATAAGATTCGACCTTTTGGATCAACCCTGAACTGCCGCCCTTAATCTTCTTAAGGCTGATCTCCTAATTTTCTTGACCCTTCACCAACTTAGTCAACATCTCTTTTATTCTTGATTCTGCATCTCATATGCTAGGCGGAATGTACCTATCTTTGTTCTCTCTATAGTCATACTTTTTTCTCCAGTCACTATCTCTCTCTCTACTATTGTCTCTATATCTGTCATAGTAGTTCCAACCTTGGTTTCTTTGCCATTGGACTTGGAAACCCACCAACTGAAGATCCAGATAGTTTGCTTCCTCCTCCAATTTTGACTCATAAGCTTTGAATGCTGAACCCTGTGATGCTACTGTATTCACCTTCTAAAAAGTCTCTACTGCAAGATGCTTTACTAGTACCCCTAAATTAGTTCTTAGCAACACAATTTCTCACGCTACTGAATCATCAACTACTTTTTGGTCACAGAAGGCACCAATAGTATATGTGCCAAATCCCCCCTCAGCCTCTCGAGTTTGCCACTATCGGTTAGTGAGTGAGATCTTATCTAGAATCTTCGAAGCTACCCCCAGTGTAGTCTCATACAAGCTCCTCCAGAGATGGTGTCTTTCATAGTTCTAGAAATGATGGTCAAGGCTCGGTAAAATATCTCTAACAAGCTCGTCCTTGATATCTGATGGTTGGGCATCGTACTCAGCTTCTTCTTGAACCTGAACCATGCATCGTACATAGATTCTAAATGGAATTACTTGAAATTATAAATCTTATCCTTGAGTTATAATATCCTGGATGGAGAAAAGAACCAGTTTAAGAGTTGCCTGCACAACTCATTTCATGTAGTGATGGAGCCTCTTGGCAGTTCCCATAACTATAACTATACTTCTTATGTGAGTGAGAAGAACAACAACCTCAATCTAAGTGCTTCCTGATTAACCCCTGGAATGGTATACAAACTGCAAATCACAATAAAATTAGCAAGGTTCATATTTGCATCATCTGCAGGCAAACCCGTAAATACACCCTTTAAATTTAAGAGCTGGACCATTGTGCTCGTTATGTCAAACTTGATGCCTGGGGTTAAAATAGGAGGAATAATGGCTCCAGTCTCTGCCGGCTCAATATATCCTAGTTCTTCTTCATCATCTATATATGGCTACACATACTGATAAACTGGGATCACTTGAACATGGGCACCTCTAACTCTGTTCTGATACCCACGAGTGCTGCTCGGCGATTTGCTTCCTGTATCTGCTCATCTAGCTCTGCCTCCCGAGCTACTCGCTGAGCTTCTTCTATTGCCCTCCTATTATTTTAAGCTTGAGATAAAAGCTTATTTGTCTGTCGATAAATAATATCCTGTACTCCTTTAGTTAGAGAGGGAGGTACAACATCACGAACCCCTTTAGGATAATCATCTATTTTCTATTCAACCATCCTACTAGGTGTTTGTAGGATCCTCTATGGATTCGGGTTTACTGGGAGTAAGGAACTGCCTCTACTGTGTGTGTTAGGCAGACACCGCTATATATCTAACTAAAACCAAAAACTAAAAGAAAAATGCAAAAACTGCAACAACTTTAAATCATAAATCAACATCGTATTCCCCAGCACTAACGCCAAAATTTGGTGACATCCAAGCTACACCTCCTCTTAGAAGATGATACGGTCACTGCCAAATATAGTAACCCAACAAAGGTTGGGATCAAATCCTAAGGGAATATGTGGATTCACAACTCTCAGTTGTTGAAATTAGCAAGTTAAACAGGAAAAAGAATTTGGGGATTTGAGTATCAATGTCGAATTAGTATCAAATATCAACTTCGGTTGTAATCATTCATAAGTGAACACTAGGATTGTGTTCCCCCTGGGTTCTTAACTCTGTAGGATTATCATGCTCTGTTGAACTAACTCGATTTCTTGCATGCAGAATCAATAAGTTATGTACCTTCTACAGTCTTTTGGATGAGCAGAAGGATTTTACCTTTTGAGTCTCAGGATGTCTCCTCAATAACCTTTATCATGATCCTAGTCAAATATTACCTTTTGATTCTTTGGTTGTTAGATAAAATCTAACCATCTTACTAAGATAAAACCTAAAGCCTGGATCAACAGTTAAACTCCAAATTACTGTTGTCTTTATCTTTTCATTGTCACTGCTTCTCTTTTATAGTAACTAGCAGTAATCTAGGTGGGATTCTAATGTGTGCACCCGTTATGAAAACTATTATATTGAAGATAAAGCAATGCAAGCATGGGTATCGATACAGAACAACACTAGCATTTCCCCTACTTCATTAATTTGCCAGGGTTTCCATAACCCTAGCTATAGGTTTTTAGCCGCTCATATTGTGAAGTAATCAACAACATTCATGATTGAAAGCATAAAAGAAATAACAATAATAAGAAGTAGAAAACCCAAAATCATAACTGAATTAATCAACTAAAGTTAATACAAAAGAGTTCCAAGATCAAAATCAAATCTTAGAATCGAAATACGTTTGTGAGTATCAAAAGTTCATCTCTTATACTACAAAACACATAAGGGGTATTCGTAGTACATGAGAAAACCTTAAAATCAAAGCCTGAATGAAATAGGCAAAAAATGGGTCAGTTTCCACTTATGGTCCCTACTTGAACCCTGTCCTTGGGTGCAGGTATTACTTGTGGCCTGCAATGAGGGCGCAAGTGGCGACCGCAAGTGCCAGACCAAAATTTCCTGTAAGTTAGATCTTCTTTAATTCCCAAACATTATTTGATCACGAACAATCTGTAAAATTTCTCGATCATCCATAATTTCTCTCAAAAGTATTCAAAAATACCTTTTTCATCTTCTTCATGAACTTAGCATCAAAAACATGATTTCCTTCAAAACATACCCAAAATGGATTATATCTAGAAAAATAAACTCGGAAACTTGTATATTTTCCTCATTTTAAGAATCGAAAATGCTATATTTCTATAACACATAATTTACTCTTCCCTCATTGTTAATTTTTTAAAAGCATGTGTTTTAAAGTATTGTTCATGAGATGTTTATATTGGTTTTGAAACAAAGGTTGGGGGTTTTGAATGCTTTTTGTTGAACAATTTTTTCCCATAGTTTATATATGATTAATCATGCTTTAAATATGGTTTTAAACTTGTGGGTGCATTTGTATGGTGAATGAACTAGGGAGTTGTGATTTTCCCAAACTTTTGACTTTTGAAGGGGTTATGACCCCAACCCCATAGTGTGAAATTGGTTTTGTGTTATGAGAAAGGTCGAAATTTGTAAAATTAAACTAGTCTTGAACTATTGCATGATATAAAGAGATATTGGAAACTCAATGGTCCGATTTAATGAACAAACGGAGTCGGTGACCCCCACCTTGTATTAATGAACAAAGAGAGTTGTTTTTACCATGTTAATAGATAATTTTTTTGGCATGTTGTTATTACCTTGCAAGTATAGTTGGTATGGAGATACCAATAATGTATGCCTTAATGTGAAATATTGTTCATAAATGGGATTATGTAATAAATGTTTTAATTGGGCTCTAATAAGGATTGTGTAGCTGAGTTATGAAAGTGGAGGCTAGAGTGACCGACACTGAAAACCACATTTGTCGATGCGAGGGTCAAAGTGACCAGGAAGGTTCGAGTCCTCCTTATTATTATTATCATTTCATAAATAGGGAGGTTTGAGTCCCCCGTAATTCATTACATGATCGGGTGCTTAATTCACCTTAGTATATGTTGGGAGGTTTAAGTCCCCCGTGTGCAATATATGAGATTATTCTCCAATTCATGCAGCTACATGCATTGGGGCCCAATCAGGGGGTGAGAGTTGGGGCCCATGTAGACCATGGGTACATGTTAATGATAGTTGAGCTACACAATCCAGGCTAAAATTTTGAAACAAATGTTAAGCCTTGTTACCTATCCCGACATGTGATGCACGCACACACACACACACACACATATATATATATATTTATACATTTGATTATATGCAATGATTTTGAATGATTTTGAATTGTTGATAATGACATTACGTTATCCTTTTTCCTGAGTTTCATGGTAGCGCTCCAATCGGTAATCGTATTTGGATGCTATATCCCCACGAGATACAGGAATTGGTTATACTTCTACTCCTCTTGCTCAGTGATTAGGATTTGGGATCAGCTCGTGAGTTGACATTGAAGTAGTGAGCTTCCATACATCAGAAGTTTACATTTCATATTTTTTCTTTTATGTCTCAGACTATTTAGACTTGTTTTGGCTATAGTCGGGGGCATGTCTCAAAATTTTGTTGGTATCCAGTTTTTGTTCATTGTTTTGAAGGCTTTGTTTAGACTACTGTGGTTATTGGGCGGTGTCGGTCAGTTGTTTGGCCGGTCTTCAGTGGTTGGTTATGGACATGCATTATAAGTTTCTTAAGCTATTGTACACTATCTTATTAAATGTTCAAAATTCATACGACCTTGGGATGTGATGTGTTTGGTTTGGTTAGGTGCAAGGGGTGATCTATGGTCCGCATGAGACTTGAGATACCCGTCACGGCCAGGCCTTGGTCTGGGTCATGAAATTTAATCCTACCTAAAATAATAGCAACTAAGGCAATTTCCTCTAACTAATGCAAATCATACCAATTCTGCCCTAACATGCGTGACTAAGGCAATTTCACCTAAATTAAGCAACTAAGGAATTTCCATTCTAAACATGAGTAACGAAGTCAAATTCACCTAAAAAATGAGTGACTAAGCTAATTAGTCCTAATTTACGATCTCAAAATATCCTAAACGGTTCAACTAATCCAAATATTCTCAATTCATACTCCCAGCACCCAAATCCCACCCCATATCAGGAATAATATCATAATCATACTAAAAGATAGTTCAATCTATGGAGAAGGTAAACCTAGCCCACCTAAATGCCAAAAAAAGGTCAAAGAATCTGCTAAATCACTAATGTCTCATTTTGAGAAGCTTCCACAAGGTGCTATGCCATCAAAAATCATAATCAACTATCAAAACGAGAATAATGATACCCATATTTCACTATTATGATTCGGGTCCAAAATTACATAAAAATCTCATGCGGGGTACGCTTGTGGAAATTGAATTTTCAAAACCAACATAATATACCTCAATGCTCAAGGAACCTTTACTCACAAAAATGGGTGTATTCCTAGCTATAATGGCACTAAAATTAAGCCACCGAGCTTTTAGGAATTTTAGATAAGAACAGAGAATTTAAGAATTAAATTAACGGAAGCTTACCATAAATTCAATGAAGAATCACGTAAATCAAATTTACCCAAGCTCCAAAATCACCCACAAATGATTCTCCCAAGTTTCCACTTTATTTAGGGTTTTAATCTCTTGAGAATGGGAGAAGAATGGTGAGAATCAGGCTAAGTGGGGTATTTATATCCTTCCTAGGCACGCGAATGCCACTAAAGAGGACACTGGGTTGCTTTAAAGGAAAGATGGTACCCATCACAAGCTAGGCTGCTAAATTAGACTATGGGCCAATTTAGCGCTAGCCGCTTTTAGATGATCTAGGGCCCACAGAGCGCCCAATGGGCCGCTATAGCGTCCTCTACTAAAGCGTCCAAAGGGCCTCTTTAGGGGTCACACCAGATATTAGGTACTGACAAGAGACTTGGAATCTTTTCTAGTCTCCACCAACCCCTCGAAATTCATTCTGAATCTGGTATGCGCAAATGGACTATGCTATCCTATAAAATTTGATACTCCAGACTTAATGCCACAGTCTAAATTTCTATCCTAGGTCGTTTCAATGAAAAGTGGGTCCCATACCTACTTTTCATTTTTTTAACTTTCGGCCAATAGCTTGAAATGAGTCCAGGAGCCTCGGGACTTTAGCCAAAGGTCCGCCTAACCTAAAATTGACGTTTTGGAGTTATTGGAACTATCAAAATTAGCATACAAGGTCATTTAACTAAATATTTCACTCGATTGCTAATTTAAACCAACGAAGGCTTCAAAATAGGGAATTGGCTCTAAAAACTAAATGAACTGCCTGGTAATCAAAGTTTCAGTTCCAGTAAGTCATAAATGACTTGGAGCAGCTATAGAAAAGCTCTAAATGACAAAAGTAAGCAGAATATTAAAAATGACCTGGAGGTTCATTACATCTGATACACACACTTCAACTTACCTATCATGGGTTGGACTTACGACCCTCGTAAGTAGGGTCGTGGGTCCACTAACCTTGACTTGTCTAAAATCTTGCAAATTTTATCATTCTCCAGGCGTTTCTCCTTGCTTTTAACCTACAAAATAGAAACAAAGTGAACACTAATACGTTGGTTCCTCCCAAGCAGCACTTGATTTAATGTCGCAACACAATGTGGCTATGTTGGATACTCAAACTTTACTAATAAGCCCATGGGTTGCCTCCTACGAAGTGCCTGATTTAACATCGCAACATGAGTCAGTTGCCTTGGCCACTCAAACTTTGTCAAGGCTTACATCCACACAAACCTTCAACTCTTCCATACTTTCCATAGGTGCTTAACATGATATCTATTCACCTTTAATGAGGTATCTACGCCTCGTTTCTTCTCAATTGTAGCATGCAAAAATACTCTAACCACATAATGGTCCAGAACACCTAGACTTCAACTTGCCAGGAAATAAGTGAAGTCTCGAATTATACAACAAAGCTATATCAATGGGCTGGAATACCTTTTTCTCAATCTTTGTGTCATGGTACAACTTCATCTTCTCTTTGTATAAAGAAAAGCTCTCATAAGATCTGTGGAAAAATTCATCCAACTCATTCATATTACTCATCCTTAGGTTTGTAGCATCACTCAATTCAATATTTAGCTTCTTCAACGCCCTTAGTGCCTTGTGCTCGAGTTCAACCAGCAAGTGGGATGCCTTGTTGTACACAAGTTGATATGGAGAGGCACTTATGAGAGTTTTAAAAGCTGTCAGGTAGGCCCAAAGTGCATCATCTAGCTTTCTTGAACAATCAGTCTGCTTGGCATTCATAGTCTTCGCCAAAATGGCCTTGATTTCATGATTGGATACCTCAACCCGCCCACTTGTCTGCGGATGGTAAGTTGTTTCCACCTTATGTTTCACACCATATTTCTCAAGTAGGATCTTAAATAGACAATTTCAGAAATAGGACCCCCTATCACTAATAATAGCATGTGGAGTACCAAATCGAGAGTATGTTCTTCTTCAAAAAATGTTGTGACACTGCAACCCTCATTATTGGGAAGTTCAACCTCTTTCACTCACTTAGAAACGTAATCAACTGCCACTAATATGTACTTCATCCCATAAGAACTCACAAACGGACCCATGAAATCAATTCCCCACACATCAAACAACGCAAGCTTAAAAATAGGTGTCATGGGAAGATCATGCTTTTGCGAGATATTTCCTTGGCGCTAGTAATGGTCTATCATGATCCATTTTAAAAGTCATGATGGAACCTAGTTTATCCCGCAAGTAGGTAAGCAAAATTATAGCCCAGAGCTATGAGTAATGGGCGAAATTTGTGTGAAATGGCCTAAAAGGCCGGAAATCAACAATTTCTTACTTATAATAAGGACAAGGCAATAAATATAATCCAAGATAGATAAAATATGGACAACCATCCCACAACCTAGTAATGTCTATAAAAGAGCAACTATAAATATACTACAAGTTTTGAAATAGTCAATACAATTTATCTCAAAAACAAAGGATAAGACATAGATAAATAGAAGGAAAAAGAGGGTAACTCTGACTCCAAGAGCTCACCCAATCTCCGAAATCCAATCACAGCATGAGTGTCGAATCAGTGGTGGCAACTAGTACACGAATCTACACTAAAAAGGTAAAAAAGTGTAGTATGAGTACCAAAACCAGTGGGCATCATCGGCCGACTGAGGTAAATGATGACATGAATACGATAAAATGCTAGATGAAATAATCTAAGTCAAGAAAAATTGCAGACCCGTAAATAAACCCCCACACCGATGTGAATAAATGAATCAGTAAATCTGAGATAATAATGTAAAGATCACATGATTATATCTAGTAAATTAGTCCCCATAAGCTAACAAGTATGAAAAAGTAAATAACCCAACGCAGACCCCCATAAGCCTGAAGGGTACAAGCAAAGGAAAGTAAATAACTGGGTAACCATAATCTACAAACTATCTTGCTATGATAAAAAAATCTAACCGTACTATATCATATCATAAACAACTCTCAATTGCTGGATGTGAACTGATGCTCATATCATCAATATGATAATTAATTGCCGGACTTGAACCAATGCTCATATCATCAACATCATAATAAAGTCAGACATGAATCAGTGCTCATATCATCAACATCAAAATTAATTGCCGGACTTGAATCAGTGCTCGTATCACCAACATCATAATCAATTATCAGACTTGGACCAATGCTTATATAATCAATATCATAATTAAATTATCAGGTTTTTCCATAAATAACATCAACCCCCAAAATCAAACCATCAAGTATTTAATCCCCTTAATCCCATAACAAATCTTTCAAAATGTAAAACAAGCATATAAAGGTCTACCAGAACTATCTCAGGTCTTGGCCTAAGGCGAGCCAGAGGGGGCCACTTCTAATCCCTGAAGTCCATTATAAGGCCAATTCTACCCTGGACTAGGCTAAGGTATCTAAATTCGTTTTTAGATGTTAAACATGCCTTAATTATCCCTAAGATAGAAATTCTACTTAAAGTATGAGCAACTAAGTCAATTACGCCTAAATTACAGTTTCAAGATAGCATAAGCAATTCAACTAACCCAAATATTTGAAAATAATATTTCCAACACCTAAATCCCATCCCAAATCTAGCATAATATCATAATTATACTATGAAATAGCTCAATCTATTAGGAGGGTAAACCTAGCCAACTGGACACCAAAGAAAAGCCCAAAGAATTCACTAAGCCACCGATTTTCCCTTCCGAGAAGCTTCAACGAGGTGCCACATTGTCAAAATCAAAATGTACTCATCAAGAAGAGAACCATGATACCTATATTGCATTATTATACTTTGGTCCAAAAACCATGTAAAATACCATATGGGGTCGTTTATGGAATCGTTCATTCAAAACCAACAAAACATCCCACTATGCTTAAGGAACATTTACCCTATAAAATGGTTGAATTTCAAGATCCAAGGGTGATAAAATAAGCCACTAAGGTCTTAGGAATTTTAGAAAAAGATGAAGGATTTATCCTAAAATAGATGGAACCTTAATCCAAAATCAAAGAAAGAACACATAACTAATCTCCACCCAAGCTCCAAACTACCTACAAATGTTTTTCCCAAAATTTCCCACTCATTAGGGTTCCAATATATTAGGAATGGATGATGAATGAAGAAAAATGAGCTAAATGGAGTATTTATATCCTTCCCAAGTCCGCGGGTGCCGCTAAAACGGTTATTGCTTAAGCACCTAGTGTCGCTTCACTGACATTTGGTAGACTACACATATACCATTTAAGCGGTCCCTAGCCTCTTTAGTGGTAAGGGTTATGCTTTAGAGGCATTCGACTGGGCCAGTCTGACCGCTTAAGCGGTCAGCTAGTCACTTCAGCAGACCTCCACTTAAGCGACCCAAATGGCTATTTAAGTGGGTGCACGAACCGAAGCATCGAGTTTTATTTGGTTTTTTTCCAGCCCTCGAGATTTATCCAAAATCTAGTATAAGCAAATGGAGTATTCTACCTTATAAAATTTGACATTTAGGACTCAATGGCATAGTTGAAATATTCATCCAAGGTCATTTCGATGAAAAATGGGTCCCACACCAACTTGCCATTTTCTTAACATTCCACCAATAGCCCAAAACGAGCTAGGAGCCTCAGGACCTGGACCAAAGGTCCTCCTAGCCAAAAATCAGTATTTCAGAGTTGTTGGAATAGTTAGAATTGGCATACAAGGTTGTTTGACTGATGTTTTTACCCGATAGCCAATTTGAATCAACGAAGGCTTCAAAATAGGGAATTAGGTCTAAAACCAAACAAACTATTCGGTAACCAAATTGTCAGTTCCACCAAGTCATAAATGACTTGACGCAGCTATAGGTAAGCTCTAAATGGTAAAATGAGCAGAAATATAGAAAATAACCTATGGGTCACTACAAGATCGACTACTAAAGAAACTTTCATCCCTGAAAGTTAAGGATGAGAAAATACCTGAAGTCTAAAAAATGTAAGGATACTGGGCCCACATCTCGCTCTTGATCTCCCAAGTAGCCTCCTCTACTGGGTATTGCCTCCACTGAACTTTAACTACAGGAATCTCCCTAGTACGCAATCGCCTCACATCACTAGCCAAAATAAGCATAGGATCCTCCACAAAGGTCAACTGCTCATCTAATTAGACTAAATCATATCTAAGCACATGAGATGGTTAGAAATGTATTATCGCAAAATAGAGACGCGGAAAACTGGATGGACAACAACAAAATTCAGGGGTAAGGATAAATCATAAGGTACCTTACCAACTAGGCAAAGAATCTCAAAGGGTCCAATATATCTGGTGCAGAGCTCTTTCCTCCTGAACCTCATCACACCCTTTATGGCAATACATGAAGGAATACTCGATCACCAACTCCAAATCTCAAGGTAAGAATTCTATGATCTGCATAATCCTTCTACCTACTCTGAGCTGACCTCAACCTGCTTGAATCACCCTGACTCTATCCAACAACTTCGAAAGCAAGTCAGTACCATGGGGTCTAATCTCAAAAGTCTCAAACTATCCAATCGGGGAACTACATCTCCTACTATATAAAAACTCAAAAGGTTCCATCTCAATACTTGGATGGTAACTATTATTATACATAAACTCCACCAAGGCTAAGTGCGGCTCCCACTAACCTAAAAAATCCTTAACACAGGCTTGGAGCATATCCTCGAGAACTTGAATAGTTTGCTCTGACTACCCAACTGTCTAAGGGTGGAAGGCTACAATAAGATCCACCTGAGTACCCGAATCTTCCTGAAAAGCTCTCTAAAGCTAGAAGTGAACACTAAACCCCGATTTGAAATAATAAATATGGGCACGCTATGCAGATGAACTATCTCATGAATATAGATTGGAGCTAACCTCTCAGAATTAAAGGACATCTGAATAGGAATGAAATTTTCCAACTTTGTCAATCGATCCACAATGACCCAAATATCTTTGGAACCACTGAAGGTATGAGGCAAACTACTAACAAAATCCATGGTAATCTACTCCCACTTTCACTCAGGAATGGGTAACCTCTGAATTAATCCACCAGGTCTCTGATGCTTAGCCTTCACCTGCTGACAACATAGGCAACAAACTATAAAGTACGCCACATCAATCATCAGGCCATTCCACTAATAATGCTGTCTCAAGTCTCTATGCATCATAGTTATACCTGAGTGATTAGAATATTTAGAGCTATGAGCCTCATGCAAGATCAATTGAATCAAGCTATCAAACCTTGTAACAAAAATACGGCTATTATACCTCAAAACACCCCCTGAATATATGGTAGCCCTTTTAGACTCACCACTCTACACTTGATCATGTATGATGTAAAGTCTCTTATCCTCAATCTGACGACTCCAAATCTACTTAAATAGTGAAGAACTGACCTCAATACTTGCAAAAATCCTTCTAAGGTATGAAATATTAACTCACACCATCAAGTTAGCTAAGGACTGAATGTCCTACACCAACAACCTCTGAGAAACTGAAATACAAGACAAGCTACCCATACTCACTGCCTTCCAGCTCAAGGCATCCGCTACTATATTTGCCTTGCCCAGATAATATTAGATAGAGATATCATAATTCTTAAGCAGCTCTATCCATCTATGCTACCTAGAATTTAGCCCTCTGTGGGTCATAATATGCTGAAGACTACACTGATCTATGAAGATATCAAAATGCACGCCATAAATATAATTTCTCCAAATATTAAGCCTACAAACTACCATCGCCAACTACAAATCATGGGTAGGGTAGTTGTGCTCGTGCAATTTTAGCTTCCTTGAAGCATAAGTAATAACATGACCCTACATCAACATATAACCTAAGCCAATACCAGAAGTATCACAATACATGATGAATCCCTCACCCTCAACAGGGAGAGGCATAATAGGATATGATATAAGAGTCTCCTTAAGATTTCCAAAGTTTGACTCATACTCTTTGGACCATCAGAAAGGAACCTTCTTTCCAGTCAATCTAGTCATAGGAGCCACAATAGTAGCAAAACTCTCCATGAACCTCATATAGTAACCGATCAAACCAATAAAGTTAAAAACCTCAATCGGAGATGTAGGCTTGGCCCAATCATAAATGGCCTTAATCTTCATTAGGTATACCATAATCCCATCCTTAGACACCACATGCCTCACTTAGGTAATTTGGAAAAGCAAATGATATCTTAAAGTCAGGAGCACAATCCCCAAATAATGAATATGCTTCTCTCTACTCCTTGAATATACAAGGATGTCATCAATTAACACAATCATGAAGGAATTCAAATAAGGCCTGAACACTCAGTTCATCAAATCCATAAACACGGTTGGGCCGTTAGTCAACCCAAAAGGCATCACTAGGAGCTCATGATGACCATAATGAGTCCTAAAGGTTGTCTTCAAGATATCCTCAACTGATGGTAATTAAACCTCAATTCAATCTTAGAAAACACTACTGCACCCTGAAGCTGGTCAAATAAACCATCAGTGCGAGGTATAAGATATAAATTTTTTATCATCACCTTATTAAGCTGCCTATAATCAATACACATATGCATGGAGCCATCTTTTTTCTTCACAAACAACACAGGAGCTCCCCAGGAAGACATACTTAATTTAATAAAACCCTTACTAGAATGATCTTAAAGCTTAGAATTCAGCTCCTTAAGCTCGATAGGAGATATATGATTAGGTTCCATAGAAATAGGTTGGGTGTTAGGCTCAATATCAATGACAAACTCGATATCACGTACTTGACGGATAGATGATAGATTGGTAGGTAAAAATATCAAGAAACTCACGTACTACAGTAATAGAGTCAAGCGATGAACTCGTCATACTAACATCATAAATATAAGATAGATAAGATTAGCAACCCCTTGAAATAAGCCTCCTAGCACGAATATAAGAAATAATTCCCATCAGCTCATGGCTAACTATTCCCTGCCACACTACTGGGGGTATACTTGGTATGACAAAGGTAACAGTTTTAGCAAAACAATCCAGGACTGCATGATAGTGGGATAACCAGTCCATGCTCAGAATTACATCAAAATATACCATGTCTAATATAATAAGATTAGTAAGAGTATCGAAATCTCACACCGTCATAACACATGATCTAAAAACTTGATCCACTACTAAAGAATCACTCATGAGAGTAGATACATATAGTGGCATAGATAATGATTCTCAAGATAACTCTAATCATGACGCATAATAAGAAGACACCTAAGAATAAATGTATCCTGAATCAAATAAATCAAAGGTTGACTAATTGCACACCAAGATCGTACCTGTGATAACAATATTTGAAGACTTAGCCTCAGGTTTAGCAGGAACTATATACAACAAACCATGCCCACCATTTGACTGCGCTTTTAGCTAATCACCTATCCTACCTGCTTGAGAGTATCTATGAGAACCCTGGGGACCACCCTTACAACTATGCGTACCATTTCTAGTTGAGGGGTGAACTGCCCTAAAAGGTGGAACACCCTGAGTTTAAGGAACTATCGATCCACGACTGGGGCACTCTCATGTGAAGTGACCAAAAACTCCACAAGCATGATATTCCTCATGAACTGTACCAAATTAGAAGATTAAACTAATCCAAAATAACCATCATGACTAGAATAACCAGATGATGAATCTTGAAGACTGTCCACTACCCTAGCCAGGATGATCACAGACACTAGACTGATCTTCATCGATAATCTAGAGTGCTGCCTGAACGAGTTTACTGAAATGAACCTAAGGCTGATATGACTAACATAGAGGGTACCTACCTTGAGAACTACTGCCTCTGAATCATGATTCACTACGGATCCCACTGAAACTGCCCTGATATTAGGTCCTATTATCGCTGCCCCCTTGGACCTCGTGATGCATATCCTCCATAACCTAAGCATGGTGTGACACCTTAGTAAAATACCTACTGCAAGCAACCAAGCTCTATGTAGACATGTGAAGAGAAAGTCTCAATACCCTCATAAAGCAATGAATCCTCTCATACTCAGAAGCTATAATAGAAATAGCATGTCTACCCAACTCGTGGAAATAAACCTCATACTCTACAACCATAATGGAGCTCTTCTCTAATATTGAGAACTGATCTTTTAAATAATCCCTAAGGCTGCGAGGCATATAATTATCCAAGAGGATCTTAGAGAACTAAGTCTATGTCAAAGGAGAAGATCCAGCTCGCCTAAAATCAAGATGACCTCTCCACCAATGTGTAACTGCTAGATCTAATTGAAAAGTAGTGTAATCCATACCTTAATTCCCAACTAGGCCTAAATTCAAATCCTATCCTCACAAGCAATCAGAAACTCATAAGCATCCCACCCAGTGCACCAAAAAACCTAAGCGGAGCCAATCTTAAGAATCTACCCAACAATTTCTACTCCTCAATAGACATAGCAAGCTGGTCAACCACTTGCTGAGTGACTACTAGCTGAGCAACCGTCAACATAAAAGAGACCTTAGTACCACTCTAATTTATAGATTGTGCACCATCAGATGGTTCACCACCGACTAATACCAAAAGCTAAACCAATACATCTCTAAGAAAGAAAGAAAAAATAAACCTCGGTGGGGCCAAGGATGGTTCTTAGCCCATCACTGGCTGTGGTACTAACTCAAGAGCAGGAATAAGATCTAGGGAAGGCCCCCTATCTTGATCCATAGTTGGGGGACATATCTTAAGGCTGTCCACAAACTCCAGGTCATCCACGAATAGTGACATAATCCTTAGGCTCACTCTCATGACCCTCATCTCATGTAGTGATAGCACGTGTCCTATCCATCTGTTAACGAGTCAAACTAATAAAATTCTTTAGAAACCAACTTAGTCTCTTAGCACGAGATAAGTAAAAGAGTGAAGAACTCCTAAGAATATCCTATAGCCTCCAAAAAATAAGAAATAGACATCATTATTTCAATCCTCGGGACTCTACTAGACACTTGCTTTCGTACCAACAATATCAGTAAAACCATACTCTGATACCAATTTTTCAGGAACCATTTTACAAGTCATAATGACACCTACTTTATTGTGCCAGTAGGTAAGCCAAATCATAGTCGAAATCTATGAGCAATGAGTTAATTTGATTGGAAATGACCTAAAAGGTCAAAAATCAACAATTTAGTACTTATAATAAGGACAAGGCAATAGCTATAATCCAAGATAGGTAAAATATAGACAAACATCCCCAACCTAGTAATGTTGGTACAAGAGAAACTACAAATACACCATAAGTTTTGAAATAGTCAATACAAGCTATCTCAAAAACAAAACACTAGACAAAGAAAAGAAAAATGGGGTACCTCTGACTCTAAAAGCTCACCCAATCTCTGAAATCCAATCATAGCACGGACATCAAATTAGTGATGATAACTACTCCTTGGATCTGCACCAAAAAGGTATAGAAATGTAGTATGAGCACCAAAATCATAAGTACTCTGAAAGCATCATTGGTCGGCTGAGATAAATCATGATATGGATAGATAAGATGCAAGATGAAATAAACTAAGTCAAGGGAAAATGGAAGACCTAGAAATAAACCTCAACACCGCTGCGCATAAGTGAATCAATAAATCTGAGATAATAATGTAAAGATCACACAACTATATCTATAAATTAACCTCCAAAAGCCAATAAGTATGGAAAAGTAAAAAAACTAACGCATGCCCTTATAAGTCTAGAGGGTACAATCAAAGAAAAGTAAATAACCGAGAAACCATAATCTACCAACTATCCTGCCATGATTGAAAATCCATCCATACAATCTCACATCATAAACAACTCTTAATTACCGTACTTGAATTGATGCTTATGTCATTGATATCATAACCAATTGCCAGACATGAACCAATCTCATATCATTAACATCATAATCAATTTTCAGATTTGAACAAATGCTCATATCATCAACATTATAATCAATTGCTGGACTTGAACCGATGCTCATATCACTAACATCATAATCAATTGTCAAACTTGAACCGCTACTTATATCATCAACATCATAATTAAATTACTGAGTTTTAGCATAAATATAATTAGCTCCAAATATCAAACCATTAAGTATTTAATCCCTTCAATCCCATAATAAACATTTTGAAATGTAAAACAAATATATAAAGGTCTACCAAAACTAGCTGAAGTCTTTGCCTAAGGCAGGCTGAAGAGGCCCATTTTTAATCCCTAAAGTCCATTATATGGGAAATCCTACCTCAAAATAGGATAAGGTATCTAAATACACTTTTATAGATAAACAAGCCTTAATTAGCCCCAAGATAGAAATTCTACCTAAAGCATGAGCAACTAAGTCAATTACGCCTAAACTACGGTTTTTAGATAGCCTAAATAGTCCAACTAACCTAAATATTTGACAATAATATTTTGAACACCTAAATCCCATCCTAAATCTAGTATAGTATCATAAGTATACTACTAAATAGCTCAATCTATGAGGATGGTAAATCTAGCCTACTTAAAAGGCAAAGAAAAGCCTAAAGAATCTGCTAAACCATCACTTTTCCCTTTTGAGAATCTTTCGCGAGGTGACACGCTATCAAATGACAATCTACATACCATGATAAGAAAAATGATACACATATTTCAATTTTGTGCATCGGATCCAAAAATCATGTAAAATCCCATATGGGGCCCATTTATAGAATTATTCATTCGAAACCAACACAATGTCCTACAATGCTGAATGAGCATTAACCCTTAATAATGGGTGAATTTTTAGCTCTAATGGTGCTAAAATCAAGCCATCAAGGTTTTAGGATTTTAGAAAAAAATGAAGGATTTAATCCTAAAATAGATGGAAGCGTACCCTAAAATCAAAGAAAAAATGCGTAAATAATCTCCACCCAAGCTCCAAAATCACCTACAAATATTTTTCCCAAGATTTCCCATTATTTGGGGTTCCAATATCTTGAGAATGGATGACGAATGGATAAAATGGGCTAAGTAGGGAATTTATACCCTTTTTAGGTCTGTAGGCGCCACTAAGGCGGACATTTGGCCACTTGCAGTCATCGTTTAATTGACTTAGTGTCGCTTTAGTGACATCTGGTCAATTGTGCTAGTACCTCTTAAGTGGTCCCTTCCCGTTTTAGCAACTACAACTTTAGTGGTAGGGGTTCTGCTTTGGCGGCATTTGACTAGGCCAGCCTGATCGCTTTAGCGGACCTTTGCTTAAGCAACCCAAATGGCCACTTATATGGGTGCACTAGCTGAGTGCACTAGCTAAAACATTAATTTTTATTTGGGTTTCCACTAACCCCTCAAGATTCAACTGAAATATTGTATACGAAAATAGACTATGCTACCATATCAAATTCGATGTTTCATAATCAATGGCAAAGTCAAAATTTCTATCCAAGTTTGTTTTGATGAAAAGTGTGTCCCACACTCATTTGCCATGTTCTTTACTTCCAGCCATAGCCCAAAATGAGTCTGGGATCTTTGGGACCAGACCAAAGGCCCTCCCAGCCTAAAATCGACATTCCAAAGCTATTGGAACAGTCAAAAATGACATATGAGGTTATCTAACTAAAGTTTTTGCCCAGTATCCAATTTGAACTAGCGGATGCTTCAAAATAGGGAATTATCTCTAAAACCCAAATGAACTACTCGGTAACCATACTATCAGTTCCAACAAATTATAAATGACTTAGCGAAACTATAGAAAAGCTCTAAATGGAAAAAATGAGCAGATATATAGAAAATGACCTGAATGGCCAATACATGATCATAGTCCCGAGCATAATCATATGCATCTTTATAAATAGTCGACCAATAATAACCCTACTACATGATTTTGTGGGCTGTATGAGTACCTTCATGGTGACCCATAATTGGAGACGTGTGACAAGCCTCAAGAATTTATATCATCAAAACTTCAGGAATACATCTCTGAATCACACCATCCGCACATACCCAAAATACGTAAGGCTTATCCTAGAAAACTTTTCTACCTTATGCATAAATAATTTTCACTACTGAAATGATATATCTTTCGAGATGAGGTCACTTGCCAAATAATTGGCAAAATTAGCAAACTAGGAAATTAAGTCTTGTGATAATGCCAAGACTCGTTCATCTGGAAAAGTTTCATCAATATCAAGATCATCCATAATATAAGCATCGCCTCTTCTTCTATGCAGGACAGATGGTCTACAATCGGATTTTTTGTACTCTTTCGGTCTTTTATCTAAAAATCTAACTCCTGCCGCAATAATACCCATTAAATAAACCTAGTCTTTGCATATTTCTTCGCCATAAGGTACCTCAAAGATGCATGATAAGTATGCACAATGACTTTGGTCCAAATCAAATAGGACCAAAATTTCTCAAAAGAAAACACCACTGCAAGTAACTACTACTCAGTCACTGTATAATTTTTCTATGCGAGGTTTAGTAATTTGCTGCCATAGTAGATAGGATAAAGTATTTTCTTATGTATTTAGCCTAGGATAACTCCTAGGGATACACTACTAGCATCATACATAACCTCAAATGGGAGAGTCAAATTCGGAAACACAATGATATGCGCATAAATCAACCTCTCTTTTACGCACTCAAAGGCCTTGAGACAAGCATCATCAAACAAAAATCTCACCTCTTTCTCTAACAATTTGCTATATTAGAGAAGTCCTTGACAAACTGCCTATAAAACCCTGCATAACCTAAGAAACAAAAAATACCTTTGATAGAAATAGGTGGAGAAAATTTCCCAATCACCTTACTGTTAGCCCTGTCAACCTCTATTCCCTTCTTTAAAATCATTTGCCCCAAAGCTATTCCTTCTTAACCATGAAGTGACTCTTCTTCCAATTCAACACCAAGTTGTACTCCTCGCATCTGTGAAGTGCATTAGCTATATGGGACAAACACTCATCAAAAGAGTCACCCACAATCAAGAAATCATCCATAAAGATCTCCATATTATCCTTCACCCTATCAAAAAAGATGGACATCATATAATGCTGAAAGGTGGTAAGAGCATTACATAGTCTGAATGGCATTCTTTTGAATATAAACGTACTATAGAGATATGCGAAAGTGGTTTTCTCTTGGTATTTGGGAGAAATAGAAATCTTATTATACCTTAAATAACTACCAAGAAAATAATACCATCCTCTACCTATAAATCGGTATAACATCTGGTTCATGAATGGCATAGGAAAGTGATCCTTCTGCATCCAAGTATTCAACTTTCGATAATCCACACAAACTCTCCATCCCGTAACCGGTCTCATGGTTACTAACTCATTCTTTTCATTTGAGACCACAGTGATCCCACCCTTCTTAGGCATACACTAAACCTAAATCTTCCACTTGCTATTGGTAATAGGGTAAACCACACCTATATCTAGCCACTTGATTATTTTCTTCTTCACCACCTCTTGTATAAATGGATTTAGATGACACTGATGCTCAATGATATGAACATGCTCTTATTCCAGCTAAATCTTTTGACTGAAAATTCTGTGTGGAATTTTGATAATATCTGTAATGGTCCAACCAATGGCCTATTTAAATCTCTAAAATATTGAGATCCAGGCCTCAATCTGCCTATCCAACAAATCTTTAGCAATAATAACTAGCAAGGTACCATTGACCCCACAGAATGCATAACACAAGTGAGAAGAAAAGGCCTTCAATTTCAAGATCAGTGGCTCTTCAATAGACTACCGAGCTGGTGGAGTCGCTTTATATTTCAAATCAAGATCAAAATTCTTTTGTTCATAAGAATAAGAACCTCTACCAATAAGAGCACTCAACATATTATCATAGTCATCGATACCGTTACTATCAAAGTTAATGATCACCCTTACTAATGCCTTTACACTAAGTATCTCCTTAATAGGCACACTCACTGCATTATCCTCTACAGTGTCTATCACAGATGCCCCATGCATATCTTTCGGCTATCGTATTGACTGACCCATATTGAAAGTAACCTATTCATGATTTAGCCTAAATTTTATATGTCCTATCTCTATGTTGACCAATACCCTACTCGTGGCTAGGAAAGGCCTTCCCAAGATAATAGGGACATCAAAATCCAACTCATAGTCAAGAATCATAAAATCAGTTGGGAATATAAAAAAAGCTTCCTTCACCAAAACATCACATAAAATACCAACCAGTTTCTTCATAGTCTGGCAGCCATCAATAATCTCATAGATGTTGGCTTAGTTGACCCCAACCCCAAATGTTTGTATACCACCAGTGGCATCAGATTAATACTAGCTCTTAAGTTATATAGTGCTTGTGCAAAATTAAAGGACCTAATAGCATAAGAAATAATGAAAGCTCTGGGAACCTATTTTTTCTTAACCAAAGATCGATAAGTAATAGAACTAAATGGTGCATATTATTAATATGCTCAAAACTCAAAGTCTTTTATTTATCAATAAATCCTTCATAAACTTTACATAACCAGGCATCTTCTCTAATGCTTCTACAAAAGGGATATTCACAGATAATTCTTCAACATTGACATGAATTTCTAATATTTCCCTTCTTTTTTCTTTTTCAACCTTTGAGGAAAAGAAGGGGGAGGTCGTGGAATGGTCTTCAAAACTGGTTCAACCTCCTTACCCTGTTATTTATTAGTCTGAACTCTTTTCTTAACACCTATCAATTTCTATGACATCTTAGCATTAGTCACCAAATTCTTAGTTTCAACTTTAGGTGAATCATCAATATTAATAGTATTACTCCTTACCTTCTCAACTACCTGAGTAGGAGGATCAATAGTAACCTTACCACTCTGAGTGATGACAGCTAAGCAGTGACTGCCATTATTTAGATTCTAAATGCTATTAATTGAAAAACTTCCTAGTTAAAGCTAATTTAAAGTATCTGACATCTGACCAAACTATGCTCTTGTTTCTTAATTGCAGTAGTATATGATTCCACTTTCTTGCTTAGTCTTGAAATATCTGCCTTAATCTCCTTAAGGAAACTCTTTTGACTCTCTGAACCCTTAACTAACCTTGCCAGCAATGCTTCTATCCTTGAATTAGCATCACGATTCCTCAATGGAACATACATATTACTTTTTTCCTTATAATTATCCTTTCTCCTCCAGTCACAATCCTTTTCTCTGCTTCTATCCATGTATCTGTCCCCATAATAGTTTTGACCTTAATTCTCTTACCTTGAGCTCTAAGTTTTATAATTAGATTCTTGAATCTTGGCTTAAGAACCCACTATTTCTCTATCCAAATACTTAGTTTCTTCCTTAAAGTCAAACTCATTATATCTAACAAACTTACCTCGCGCACCCACTGCATTCACTTTTTTAGCATTCATAGTTGCAAATTACTTGGTAAGTAACCCAATCTCCATCCTCAGTTGGTTTTAGAGACCTGGTCTAAGAATTTGTCAGCTAGCATCCAATGAAGGCTCATAAAATCCCCACCATTAATAGTATCAATAACAACTTTGGTGTTTATATTCAGGTCTCTATAAAATATCTTGAGCAAATTCCTCCCTGAAATTCTGTGATTGGGCACAGTCATCAACTTTTTCTTGAACATCAACCATGTCTTATATAGTGTCTCTGAATGCAATTGCTTGAAATTATAAATCTCATCCTTCAACTGCAATATTCTAGAAGGCGAGAAGAATATATCCAAGAATTGTGTCTTAACTCATTCCAAGAGGTAATGGACCCATGAGGTAGTTCCCCTAACCATAACATTGCTTCTCTTATAAGAAAGAATGGGAATAACCTGAGTCTCAAAGCTTACTGAATCACCCCAAGTAGATTATACAAAGTTCAAATCCCAATGAAATTCATGATGTTCATATTTGCATCATCCATCGGCAAACTAACAAATACACCTTTCAGATTAAGCAACTACATCATAACACTCGTAATGTCAAACTTTACCCCACAGGTCAACTCAAGAGGAATGATAGCTCCTGTCTCAATAGTCTTAACATACCCTAAGTCTTTTTTTGAATCATCAAAGACTAGTAAATACTAATAAACTGGGGGTGTTTAGCTTTATCCCTTATAGGTCTGTCTCTATTGAATGTTGCTTGACGCTCTTCTTCTTGTCTTGCTCATTACTCTTGAACTACATGATGGGCATTTACCAATCTTGCATTCTCTTCACCTAATAACTGCATAGTAGTTTGTGCGACTATTTCTTGAACACCATGTGGAGGTGGCAAAGTCAAGGCATTTGGGTCATCTTGAACCCCATCAAACTAAACTCCATGCTCATGTTTTTACATCTTACGATTTCCATCATAAGCTCCTCTCTATCTCAAGATAAAATGGTATCAAGGGATTGTATTAACTTTGAGTATTGGGCATACACTGACGTACGACCTAAGAACAACAAAAAACCATAAACCAATAACCTCAACAACCTCAATTAATCAATCCATAACCATATTCCCCTAAAATGACACCAAAATTTGATGTCTCCCAAATTATACCTCCTAAAAAGTATAATGCGGTCGCTGTCAAATAAAAAACCCAACAAAGGTTTGGATCAAACCCACAGGGAATAGGATAGATTTTTGTTAAGAATTTATCGATGTAGTCTATAAGTACACAAAGTAAATGGGGGGATTTTGTTATAACAATAGTAGTAACAATGCTTGATCACTTTAGGTTGAAATCAATATGAGACGAGTACTAGGATTGTGTTCCCCCTAACTTCTTAACTCCACAAACTTATCATGCTCATCAAACTATCTTGATGACTTGTATACAGAATCTAACAAGTTATGTATCACCAACTGTATCTTAATACCCTTTGGTTAATTTCTCTCATCTCCTCTAGATTTTAGAGTGTTGCATTACTAACCCTTTTCCTAGATTCTAGATTAACTATCTCTTCTCGTTCTCAAGTTAATTTAATCAAGGTTGGTAGCTTCAAATTGCTATTGTGCTCTTCTATTCCTAATGTCAACCTCTCTATTGAGTTAGTATAGAATACAAGTATATTCTTAACATCTGCAGTCATTAACAAAGCAATCAAATCAAAGAAAATCACAATACATGAACTCCAATCAAGAAAGATTTTACTCTTCTACTACTTCAATATTACATCAAGATTCCCACAACCCTAGTTGAGAGGTTTAGCAGCTCATGTTTACAAGACCACCTATAGAATTCATAATTAAAAGCATATGAATAATGTCATAATGAATTAAGCATTTTAACAAAAATCTCAAATTAATCCCAAACCCTAAAAGTCAAGAACAAGAATTCCAAGATCAAAAATGTATCTCAGAAATCAATATAACACTGTAAGTATGTAATGTGCATAAAATAATAACAAAAAATCAATGGGGTATTTATAGGATACATTAGAAAACCTAAAAATCCTAACCAAAATAAAATAGGAAAACTAAGTCGACACCTACGTACGAACCCACTTAGTACCTACGGACCCACTTCGGATCTACATCATGAAAGGATGTAGCATCCTAGTATGGTCAATGGGATAAACACTATCATGTAACTAAGGGAAAATAATAACATAATACCATTCCTAAAAATCAGTCAAAACCACAATGCACATATTTAAATATACATATATAGGATGCTGAGATAGGGTACAAGGTTTAAGCATGAGATTTAAAAACCATTAACCTGGACTGTGTATCACTATTTATCCTAAGGGCACCCACGGGTTATATAAGTTTAGCTCCCCCTACTGAAAGGGTTCTAGTACATGTTAGCCGCACGAACCAGGAAAACCCAATGAAAGGTCAAAGCCACCAAGGCTCCAACCATTCTTATATATATATATATATATATATCTATATCTATATATATATTTATTTATATATATAAGGTCTGAACTATGCACATGGTCATAAAGACCCCCACATTATCAAACGTGGTTTCCAGTATTGGTCCCCTGGGACCTCCACCTTCACACTGAGACACACAACCTATTTTAAGAAAAAATTAAAACAATTTACACATAATTCCAACCGTTTACCCTGGAGTCATTCATTAAGGAATTAACCACTTGGTATCATCCTATAAATATACTTGCAAGCTAAATCACACATGAAAAATCAATTCACACGACCATATTGACTCCCAAGTTCCATAAAAATTTAATTCATAGACACCAAGGCCATACCAATCCATTTAAATAACTATTTATCCATTAATGCCATGCATTGAGTTCAAATCATGGGACAAGTAATTCAATCAATAACAATAAAATAACATAAAAATCCATCAAATCAATGTCACAATGTAAAATTAAAGTTTGGGGAAGAGAAACATTCCTGAAACATACAAGAATTTGAAATCAATTTGAAGTTTAGAGCCTGAATGATAAATGATTAGTGAAACCTATGAATATTCTTGGGTTTTGTGTCTGAGAGTGAAATAAGGGGATTTGATCTTTGAAAACTAATGGGAATAGGACTATTTTATGATTAAAAGTTGCACAAGGTGTAAAAAGAGCAAAATTCCCTCATCCCAAGAGAATAAAAATAAAACTTCATGAATTTTTACCTTGGCATGGCACACCATTATCTCAGAGGTTATCCTTCATGCCACGCCAATATCACAGAGGGTAACCTCCGTGACACAGTAATATCGTGGACCCTCACTGCCTCTGAGTCCCAAAATGACCCCGAACCCCTTTTGAAAATTTCAAAACTTTCCTTGATTACCATTTTAACATTCTTAAACACAATTCAAGTTAAAAACTAATATTACGAACACAGGAAGGTTAAAATAAATTGATAGAAATTTTAAGAGTCTTACATTATCCCCCTCTTAGGATCATTCATCTTTGAATGATAAGTTAGGACACATTTAGAAGGAGAATAACAAGAATACACCAGAATAAAATGACAAACTCAGATAATGACAAGAGAAAAATGAAACTCATACCTTAAGAACTTTTATCCAATACAGGGAACAAAAATGGATACTTGGCCTTAATATCTTTCTCAGCTCCTATGTAGCTTCTTCTATCTTTTGATTTCTCCAAAGAACCTTCACCGAAGCTACATCTTTGGTTGTCAATCTAAAAATTTGTCTATCTAATATCTCAATTGGGACTTTCTTATAGGACAAGGAATCCACAATACCAAAACCTCAATAGGCACTACCAAAGAAAGATCACCCACACACTTTTCCAACATGTACACATGAAACATGAGATGAATAGAACCCAAATTCGCAGGCAAGTCCAACACATAAGCAACATTACTAATTTTTCTCAAAATATGGTATGGACCAACATTATGAGGACTGAGCTTCCCCTTTTTCTAGATATCATAACTCCTTTCATATGAAATACCTTCAGGAATACCCAATCATTTAATTTGTGATCCAATTTTCCTTGCCTTATATTTGTATAAGACTTTTGGAAACCTTGAGCAATTTTATGTCTTTCTCCAATTACTTTCATCTTATCCATTTCTTGGTGAACCAAGTTAGGACCAAACAACCTAGTCTCACCAACTACAAACCATCCAATAGGATACCTACACCCCCTACCATAAAGAGCCTCAAAAGGAGACATATGAATGCTCGAATGATAACTATTATTATTTGTAAACTCAATAAGAAGTAAATGATTAACCCAACTTTCCCTTAAATCAATAACACAGGCCCTTCGCATATCCTCCAAAGTATAAATAGTATGCTTCACTTTCCTATTCATTTGAGGGAGGAAGGCAATGCTAAGGTTTACAAGTATACCCAAAACTTTCCAAAATGAATGCCAAAAGTGAGAAAAAAACTATGTACCTCTGTCTAAAATAATAGACACTGGTACACCGTGCAACTTTGCAATCTCCTGAATGAATTACTTTGCATAATCCTCTACTGAGTAGTTAGTCCTTATTGGCAAAAAGTGAGCAGACTTAATAATCCTATCCATAATGACCCAGATCAATTCATATTGATTGTGAAACCTCGGAAGACCTACAATGAAATCCATATTAATCATCTCCCACTTCTACATAGGCAACTCTATTTCTTGAGACATGCCACCAGGCCTCAAGTGCTTAATCTTAACTTGCTAACAAACTATACACTTAGCAATAAAATTTGCTATATCTTTCTTTATATTGTTCTACCAATAGATCTCCTTCAAGTCATGGTACATGTTATTCAAACCTAGATGAACTGTATATCAGGAATCATGAGCCTTATTCAGAAACCCTTCTTATATCCCATCAATATTCAGAAACACAACGTACCTTGGTACCTCAGAATACCATCTCCCCAAATCTAAAAAGCCATAAACTATTTCTGACCCACATCTTCCTTAATCTGCATAAGTATGGGATCCAAAGCTCATTTTTCTTTATCACAATACAAAGATATAATTTGAATTCTTCCTGAACAATAACTCCCTAATCTTCAGATTCCATAGGATAAACTCCCAAGTTAGACATTCTGTAAATGTCCTTCACTAATCATCTTTTATCCTCATTAATATGGGATAATATTCCCATAGATAACTGTAATGCCTCGGGTTATTTTATCCTCATTGTCCAGACTACGACTTACCCTATGAGTTATAGAGAGTCTTGATGAGTTGGTGGACTCAAGTCATAACTAAACAGTATGTGTGACAAAGTTCTGATCTAAGTACGAGTGGATCACTAAGAGTTATAAGGACTCATTATGAGTCATTGGGAGAAAATCGTAGAATGATAGTGTATACCCCAAGTAGGTTTTGTGTTGACTAAGACTAGACCCAATGAGTCATAGGGTCCCATTATGAGTCGTATTTATTAAGTCATAGGGTCAATAGAGTGTGAGTTCCTTGGAGACTGTCTTGCCTACAACTCTGGATGATAAGTTATAAGGAGTCCCTACGAGTCATATAATGACCAGTAGTTACTGAAGACTAGATTTTAGCATTTAGTTTGAGGGCACTTTGGACAATTCCCTTGTTACCCAATTAAAAACCCCACGTTCATAAAACACTCAAGGGGGTTATTTCTCGTTCATAATGTAATCAAACACTCTCAGAACCCTCTCAAGTGTCTCAATAAAGATACTTAGGGTTTTCATGAAGTAGATCATCCAAGGGCCCAAGTGTTAGATTATATCCATAATTTTGGGTATTTCAGGCATGTTACTCTTTCATAATTACTAATTTGTTAAAAACATATATTTTAAAGTGTTGTTCATATGATATTAATGTTGGTTTTGAAACATGGGTTGAGGGTTTTGAATGCTTATTATTGAATAATGTTTCCCATGGTTTACATATGATTGTTCATGCTTTTAGTTTGGTTTTTAAACTTGTGGGCTGCATGGATATGGTGAATAAACTAGGGGATGGCAGAAAATGAATAAGAAAAAACTGCATGAAATTTTCACCTTGACATGGCACACTATTATCGCAGAGATTATCCTTTATGCAACACCAATATCACAAAGGGTAACCTATATGACATAACTATATCACAGATCTCACTGCCTCGGGATTCTAAAATAATCTTAAACTCCTTCCAAAAATTTTAAAACTTTCCCTGATTACCCTTCTAATATTCCTAAACACAATTCAAGTCAAAAAATGATATTACAAATATGGGAAGGTTAAAAATAAAATAATAGAAATTTTAATGATCTTACATGCAAACCGTATGTTTAGGACCTATTCGATTTCTTAATGAGTGTGTTCATCAATGAAATTCTTATGTACTCAATAAGATAGGAGGAGAATATGCAATATTTGAAGATTATGTTCCAGACTTTGAGAGATCATATGCTTCTTGCCAAATTCTCAAAATGTGAGTTCTGGATAAAGTGTGCCATATTCCTAGGACATATGGTGTCTAGTGCGGGATTAAGGTGGACCTAGTAATGATTGAGGCAATTCATGATTAGGATAGGCCTACATCTCCATCTGAGTTTTGTAGCTTCATTAGTTTGGCTGGTTAAGGCAATTCATCAAGGGGAATTCTACTATTTCAGTGTTGATGACTAGATTAACTCGTAAGTAGGTTCTTTTCTAGTGATTCGAGAAGTGTGAGTTGAGTTTTTGGAGGATCAAGAATTTTCTCACTTCAAACTCTATGTTGGCTCTTCCTATTGAGGGTCAGGAACTTAACATATATTGTGATGCTTCTAGTATTGGTTTGGGTTGTATTTTGATGTAGTAGGGTTGAGTTATTTCTTATGCATTGAGATAGTTAAAGGTGTATGACCGCAATTGCATCACTCATGATTTGGAGTTGGTGGCAGTAGATTTTACATTAAATATTTGAAGGCATTATCTTTATGGCATGCATTATAAGATCTACATAAACCATTATAGTCTTCAATATGTTATAACCTTATGAGAGCTAAATTCTAGGCAGCAAAGATGGACGAAGTTGCTGAAGGATTATGAGATCTTTATTTATACCATCAAAGCAAGGCAAACATGGGAGCGGACACCTTGAGCTGGAAACCAGTGAGTATGGGTAGTTTGGCTTCTATTTTGGTTTTAGAAAGGTTGTTGGCATGGGATATCCAATCCTTAGATAACTTGATGGTGCAACTTGAAATTTTATGATTTTAGGAGGACCTTTGCTAGTGTGAAGGCGAGGTCTACCTTATTTGAGCAGATTTGGAGTCGCTAGTTTAAGGATAAAGGAATTTGTGTCATATATGATTAGCTACTGAGTGGTGTATTTAGGAGGAGGGTATTTTTAGGTATTATGGATGTATTTTTGTTCTGAGGTTTGGTTACTTAATTTAGTCCATTTTGTATGAGGCTCATAGCTCAAGATACTCTATCTATCCTGGTGCATCTAAGATTTATAGGGATTTAAGGTAGGATTACTGGTGGATATGTATGAAGAGAGATATGGAAAAATTTGTAGTTTATTGCCTATATTATCAGTAGGTAAAGGCCGAGCATCAGAGGCTTGGTGGTCTAATTTAGAGATTGCCCATTCCTGAGTGAAAGTGGGAGAGGATCACCATGGACTTTGTTACTGGTTTGACTCTTACCTCTTGCAGTGCAAACATTGTTTGGGTTATTGTAGATTGGTTGACCAAATTGACAGATTTCAATTTTATTTAGATGTCCTTTAGTGCTAAGAGGTTGACTTGTATTTATGTTTGTGAGAGAGTTTGTCTACATAGAGAGCCTATATTTATGTTTTAGATCGAGACTCAACATTCATATCTATCTTGTAGAGAGGTTTTTAGAAGGAGTTGGGTACTCAGGTGGATCTCAACATAACTTTTCACCCTCAGACTAGCGGATAGTTAGAGAGAACTGTTCAGGTTCTTATGGGTATGCCCTAAGATTATGTAATAGATTATGGAGGTTAGTGGGAACAACCCTTATTATTAGAGGAGTTTGCGTATAATAATAACTATTATTCAAGTCTTAAGATGGCACCATTCGAGACATTATATTATAGGAATTATAATCTCTGATAGGTTTGTTCAAGATCTCCGAGGTTAAACCCATGGTACTGACTTTCTCTGGGAGTCACTGGATAGAGTTAGGGCAACTTAGGATAGGTAGAGGGAAGCTCAAAGTATGCAGAAGGCTTATGAAAATCATAGGCTTTGTTCCTTGATATTTAGAGTTAGTGAGCATTCCTTCATTTATCGCCCATGAAGGTCGTGATGAGGTTCAAGATGAAAGGCAAGCTCATTCCCAGATATATTGGATATTTTGAGATTCTTCGTGCAGTTAGTTATATGGCTTATGAGTTATCCTTTCCCCTAGATTTTTCCACTATTTATTCTATTTTTTTATGTTTTTATGTTATGGCATTACATTCTGATAGTTTCATCACCTCTGGATGTCAATTTTGAATTCTTTAGAGCCAATTCCATATTTTGAAGTCTTCGTTGGTAAGAATTGGCTATTAAGCATAAACTTTAGTTTAATAGCCTTGTATGCCAATTCTAATAGTTTCATCACCTTTGGACGTCAATTTTAGGTAGGGGACCTTTGGTTTGGGTTGTAAGGCTTCCAAACTCATTTTGAACTATTGGTCAGAATGATAAAAATAAACCTTAGATATGGGTCCACTTTTTATTAAAATGACCTTAGATGGAAATTTTGATGGTGCTGTTGAGTCTGGTATGTCAAATTTCATAGGGTAGCATAGTTCATTTGCATTCACGAGATTCTAGATGAATCTTAAGGGGTCAACAGAGATTTGGAACTTTCCAAGTCAGTTGGTGCATCACTTAGTTGGTGCATCTTCTTAAGCAACCCTTTGATCGCTTAAGTAGCCAAGGCCATCCCATCCACAATGCTTTATCTAAGGACTACTTTTCTAAAGTGGACGTATCTCAGGCGACGTCCTGAGCACTTAAGCGAAGGTCAGGCCCAAGGTGGGGATCGCTTAAGTAATCCGCCAGTCGCTTAAGGGGTGATCGCTTTGGTGGTCACACGGTCAAGTGACCACTTAAGAGACAACTGTAGGGCATTTAAATCCTCATCTTGCCCAATTTTCTCCACCATTTTACATAAGTCTCGAAGAGCCAAAAGCCCTAGTGAGTTTGGAAAGTGGGAGAGTGATTGTTAGGAGATTGTGGGGGTGTTTGTGAGCTCAAATTACTCATTTCCTTATTAAAATCTTGGTAAGTTTCCATATAATTCATGGTTTAATTCCCTAAGTTAGACCCACAACCCTAGATCCTTGTTGGGTTGATTTTTATAATATTTGAGTTGAAATTTATTCATTCTTAAGGTAAATAATCCTTGAGCATAGAGACAGTTTCAAAAGTGTAACTCTGCAAGAAGACCCCACATGAGAGTTTGGACTTCAAGCATAAAAATACAATATGATTGCCATTGTTCTCATATTGAAGAGTAAATTGCCATTTGTTAGTGTGGCATTATGCAAAAGCTTCTCAAAAGGGAAAATCACCGATTTAGCAGATTTCATAGGACTTCCTTCGGCGTCCAGGTAGGAAAGGCTTACTTTGATATTATATTGGGCTTAAATATAGCATAAATATTATATTATGCTAGTTTATGGATGGGAATTAGGTCTTTGAGGTATATTTAGTATGATGTGATCTTTTAGTGAATAAGGGACTAGATTTTGGCATAATTATCTTAATTACTCATTCTTAGATATAATTTCTATCTTAAGAATAAAAAATGGCTTATTTAATATATAGTAGTGAAATTAGATATCTTAGCCTAGTTGGCGGCATAATTTTCCTTAGAGCAAATTTTAGGGTTAGAAGTGGGCCCTCAAGCCTACCTTAGACCAAGATTACTATTAGTTAATTCCTTGTAAAATCAATTGACCTTGCATATTATTTTAATTATATATTGAGCCCAAGGAGGTTTAGATACATGATACTTTATTCTAAATTGATACTTGGGAGATGATATTAGTTCAACTCGAGTCCGACAATTCATGATAGTAAGACTAGTTTGAATCCGGCATTATTCACGATATGAGTTTTGATTCAAGATCGGCAAATGATGAAATGAGTTCAAATTTATGTCCGGTATTGTGAGTTTATTTGTGATGATTATGAAACCAATTAGAGTTTAATGATCTATGATATGGATGGATCCACGATTACAATTTTGGGATATGGTTTATTTGTATACTTCCTATCACTACTTCTCCTTGATTGCACCTTTCGAGCTTATGAGGGCCCACATTGGGTTATTTACTTTATTCACACCTTCTGGCTTATGGCGGATAGTTATGTGGAGATAGGTATGCTTTTCATTATTTTTTATTTGATGTATTAGTCTAGGTTCTCCCTTTTCTCTTGACTTAGTTATTTACCTCGCATTTTATTATGTTTATATTAGATTTAGCTTAGTCGGATGGTGATGCCCACTCAGTACCTGTGGCTTTAGTACTCATACTATACTTTTGTACCTTTTGCTACAGATCTGCATACTAGTATCTGCCGTTGACGGTGAGATTTGTTATGGTCAGAATTTTGAGACATGGTGAGCTCTCAGAGTCGGAGTTGACCTTTTCTCCTTCTATTTTTGTGAGTCTTTCCATTTTTGAGCCTATTGTATATTGACTTTATAATGCTTGTATTATTTTGGATTAGAGGCTCTTGTACTGATATTACTAGTTCGTGGAATGTTATTGTTTCTCTTTATTTCTCTCTCGTTATATTATTTTTCTATTATTTATGGCTTGTAATTATTTACTTGTACTTTGTCAACATTTATGTTATTTCGACCAATTAGCCCATTATTTATAGTTTTGGCTTACCTATTGGTGGGGTAAAGTAGGTGCCATAAAGACTTAAAAATCGGGTCTTAACATATGTAAAATTTGAATTTATGATTATATGGACATTGGGTAGGCTATAAATTAGGGATGGCTTTACATACTGCTTACTTGGCAGCTTTGGTTCAAGGTAGACATCTATTATATGGTTATTATTCATTAGTTCCCCCATTGAGTCTGACATTTTTTATATGGTTATTATTCACCGTTCGAGTCCAGCAATTATCATTATTATTACTACAAATCTAGGATTTGGAATCGGATAGAGACTGATTGGATTTGTGGTTATGGATGAAAAAGGAGTATAAGACATGCATAACACATTCATCAACTTGTTTTACTTTTATTACTGATATACTTTTGTTATATTCTTTGCTAGTACCCACCGTTCTTAGCTCGGATAAGTTTAGTTCTCCTGATTTGTACCTTCTGTGCTTTTGGGGGTCTAATTAGGTAATAACTAGTTTTTTTTCACTTTCGAGTTACTTGTTTCCTGCTTATCATGTTTGCCTAGGGTAACCTATTATTTCCATTTCTGCCCTTTTATTTTCGAATTTAATTTACATACTTACACTTTATTTATACTTTAACTTTAATTAATCTCAGAAAACCTTTGATGCCTACTGAGTACCCATCGTTCTGGTACTAATACTACATTTTTGCATCTTTTTCTCTAATACAGATCCTAGTTTGAGTCATTGCCACTGACATTGACCTCAGGTTGTGCTGTTGATCGGATATTGGGTGAGCTTTTAGATTTCAGAGCTGATCCTCATCTTTCTGCTGTTTTGATAGTCTTATTTTGTATTTTCTAAGACTATGATGTATATTTTGATAGTTTCTAGTACTCTTTTTGTCTTTGTCTTAGTGGCTTTGGGACTGAATTTATTGGGTCTTGGGGATTTGTTTTGGTATTTTATATATATACACACACACATACATATCCCTATTCTCATTGTTTATTATTACCAATGTATCTTTATTTCTCTATCTTTAGCATGTTAGCCCGTTATTTGTCGTTTTGAGCTATGGTTTTCCTTACCTACTGGTGGGTTAAAGTAGGTGCCATCATGATCCAAGAAATTGGGTTGTGATATGTACATAAAAGGTACTATGAGTCACAATAATTAATAACTTAAAATATTCAAAAAATATAGCAAAAAATTTGATTATCGAAATTTCAACCATGCCGCATAAATTAGAATGAAGGGAGTAACTTAATCATTGTCCTTTGTTACAGTAAATTGAAAAGTAATGTTAAGGATTGTATTTAATCTTCCCTTTTTAAAAAATTACTATAAAATTCATAAAATCACTTCTTTGCTTTTCTCATAAATAATATATATATAAATGGCAAAAATTCACATATAGTCTCATTAGAGTATCTATAGCTAACTTCCTAGTCTAAATTTTAATATTTACAATTCATAGACAAAATAAATGACAGTTTTATGTATATATATACAAAAAAAGGAAAATAATGTCCTTAATCTTCTCCAACTTTTCATTTATTTCTCTCATATAACATATCAATAAATATGAATTTATGCATTAATTACTCCCTCAAAAGTTGATAATTTTTTTTTAAAAAAATAATTATGATCTATAGGAGAAAGTTGGTAATTCGTGCATACAAAATTCTGGTATATACGATTTACAAAAATTATTTTTTTACTTGAATTTATTTACTGAAATCCTTTTTTTGAATCTAATACGCAATATAAACTTCAAACACTTTCAAATTGTCAATTTTGTAATTACTATTATTTTTGTATACAATAACTTCAATTGTAATTTTGTGTTTCAATTTTCGTATTCAATTTTTATTTTCGTAATTTTGAATTTTTTTTCACAGAAGTTGTTAAAATGTTATAATCCTTGTTTGTGTTAGTTTTTTATTTTTCTAAATCCCATTTGTAATTGCAATTTGTGTGATATATTCATTTATTACTCTACTGCATATTTCATAATATACATATTGACAGTCTATTAATATTTTTTATGTATATCTAGTAATAATATATTTGAATTTCTGTATTTCTGTTAACATAAGTGTATAATTGTTTTTGTATATCTGTTTTAAAGGTTACAAAGATTGTTTTTATTATTTGTATATCTGTTGTTTGTATATCTGTATATTAGTTTACATAAATTTGATATTTGTATATCTGTTGTTTATATATCTATATATACATATATGCAAATAAAGTATACATATATTCAAATCAAAACTGTTGTTTATTATTTGTATATCTGTTTTTTGTATATCTGTATATACAAATTTAAAGGTTGTTTGTAAACGATATTGCAAACGAAATATACATATATTCAAATCAAAATTGTTGTTTATTATTTATATGTCTGTTATTTGTGTATCTGTATATACAAATTTGAATGTTGTTTGTAAATGAAATATACATGTAAACGAAATATACATATTTGTATATCTGTTGTTTGTATATCTATATATACATATATGCAAACAAAATAAACATATACATATATGTTTATTATTTGTATATATGTTGTTTGTATATCTGTATATACAAATTCGAATGTTTTACATAATAACAAATTTGAATGTATATACATATATGCACTCTAAAACTGTATGTATCTGCATATGTATTATTCTTCAAAATGTATATGTGAAAGTTAACTGTATATACATATATGTAAATTGTATATACATATATCAAAAATACAGACCGTATACACATACATACACTCAAATCTGTATATATATATATATATATATATGCATGTATTATTCTACAAAAAAATAAAATATATACGTATCTACATATATTGAAATAAAAATGTATATTGACCAATAATTCTGTTTCACGAGAATATATACAAAAAAACCTTGTAATCATTGTCAACTTCATTGCTCCCCCTTTTAGATTTAGATACCTTAAAATATTTTTTCCTTTCCGTCTTGCTAAAAGATGAAAAATTCTTTATTTTTTTTGATAAATCATCCATAAAAAAAAATGAGGGAGTGACTTACATAATATATAAAAATTTATATTATAAAAACGAGGGAGTACTCTCCCTTTTCTATTTTTTTTTTGTAAAATAGATGAACAATGAAGAAATTTAACGACTAACTAACAATATATATAAAAATTTAAAAAAATTAAATCTAATGTCAATAAATATCCTAAACTGATTTTCTGTGGTGAAAAATCCGCAAAAACGATTTATCACAGAAAAATCAAGGATTATATTTTGTGATATTAGGGTGACTTTGAGAGAAAATTAGGAGAAGAAAGTTGAAGAAGATCTCTTGAATAATCATGTATTATGATGTTACCAATATTGTCATTTCTTTAATTTAAAATCAAGGATATTAGAGTGATATTGAGAGAAAATTAAGGAAAAAACAGTTGAAGAAGATATCATCAAAAATCTGTGTTTTGATATTCCATTGTTGCCTTTTTTTTGAGCCAATAGGATAGAGATAAAATAGAAAGAAAATACCAAAAATAATACATGAGAGAGAAAATTGATATATACAAATCTTAATATATTTTTATATAGGACCCGTAAAAAAAAACGAACTTTTAACTACCAAATGACTATGAATTGTAATTTTTTATAACATTAACCATATCATGTAATTAATATAGTATTTTATCTATAATATGTAATTTTTCCTATATAAATTATGTGATAGTTTATGGACCACCAATTCTTACACTACTAATGTCTGAATTACAATTCTCACTAATCCTCTACGTAAGAATTACAATTCTCACTAATCCTCTACGTAACTTGTATTTTAAGAAATCAATTACTTAAAATGTAGCTTAGTAAGGTCTTGGTGAAATTTATATCATTTTAGTAAAGTGATATGTAATTCTTTTAACTCCACTTGTACTATAAAATGAACAATTGGAAGCATATTATTTGTAATACTGTACTCCTTGTAATGAAATTGAAATGCATTGAATTTATTAATAAACTTTATTATACTTGAAAAAAATAATTTCTACTCAAAGATAAATAAAAAAAAGATGTCCAAAACTAATATCTGGATGTGGAAAGTTTGTGTAGAGCGAGAGAGAATACAATGAACATACTTATACTTATGGGATGAGGCGCCTCTTTATTGTCCCCAATTCTTATTTTAATGGAAGACATATGTCATGATTAAGAGGTAGAGGTATGGACTGCGTACATCTTACCCTCCGACCCCACTAGGTGGGAATACACTGGGTTTATTGTTGTTGTTTCTCTTCTTCTCCATCTCTCTCTGCTTAACATTTGTGAACTTTCGATTATTATTTTTTGTATTTGATGTTTATCTTAATTACTTGATAATTTGTTGGATTCTCACTTTCTTTATTCTGTTTTTTTTTCCATTTAACAAACTCTCTCAATTAATTGATTTTTTCTTTTTCTTTAGATATGTTTTATTTTGTCAAAAGAAAGTATATATTTTACAATTATCACACATTGATTTTCTAAGTTTTTTCTTAATTTACTTCCACTAAACATTACATATTATATATATACTAGTGTGTGTGGCCCGTGCTTTAAGTAGATAGTAGCTACGTAAAAACAACTGGAATATCTTATTGAGTTGAGGATGAAATGCTACGAAAGTAGAACACAATATCAAGTAATCTCCAAATGACAGTTAAATCTATATTAAAGCTTTTACTTGTATAATATACTAAAAATAAATGGATAATTTTTTTTGGTGGAGCTGGATTCTCAGGCAATTTAAAAGAGGGATAGTTCAAGTATCTTGGGTCTATGATTTAGAAAAATGGAGAGATTGCTAAGTATGTCAAGCACTGTATTGGTGCAGGATGGTTGAAGTGGATGCTCTCTTCGAGAGTCTTTTGTGATAAAAAGGTGTATCCTAAGCTTAAAGGTAAGTTCTACAGAGTGGCTGTCACGACCCATCCCCGGGCCTGACAGTGATAAGTATCTAAAAACCTCCCCCAGAGCCTGTCCAGTCCAAACATAACCATATAGCAACAAGGCAAAAGACAACCAAGAGAATAAGGATAAAATAATTAATGTAACTAAAAATAAGATCTAAGAGTCAACAACATTTTTCAACCCACAAACATGTCCACAAAAGCCTCTAAATTAATTCGAATATCAAACTAGGTCGGGACATACCCCCGACCATGATAGTGACAATGACAATAATAATGTAAATGTGAACTCTTTAATTCTAAAATATGGAAGAAAACCAATGAAATGACTATGTTTTTTGAAGGATGAAAGCTCACCACTTCATCGCGAACCAACCGACGAATCAGATCACTTAATGCTGTATAGGGGTAAAAGAAGTGTCTTCGAACCCTATATTATGAAATAATGTAGTGTCCTAAGACAGTTAGTAGGGTGAGTGATAACATGTAACTCAGGATAGGAATAAAAAAATATCGTTTTAAAATCAAGTCCAAACTCAATGTATATGTTCACATACATGAATACATATATATAAGATGCTGGGATAGGGAACAAGGTTTAACATAATATTTAAAACTATTAATCTGGACTATGTAGCTCTAATCGTCCTAAAAATATCCATGGTCTATATGGGTCCAGTTGCCCCCCGGAAGGGCCCTAGTGCGTGTTAGCCACACAAACTAAAGAAATTCAAGGAAGGGCCAGGGAATCCATGACCCCAGCCATTCCAAAGTATATATATAATGTAAACTATGCACATGGTCATAAAGACCCCCATGCCAGCAAATGTAGTTTACAGTGTTGGTCCCCTAGAGACTTTCACCTTTCATGGCGAGCTACACAACCCTCTTTAAGCCCAAATTAAAATATTTACACATAACCCATACATTTACTTGTAGGGTACATGGGATTCCCCCAAGCCACCATAATAATGGAACACTTATGGGGTACACGGGATACCCCCAAGTTAACTTGCTAATATAATCTATGGGTACATGGGAATCTCTTTAAATAAAAAGGTTAGCTAAGGACATTGCTTGCAAGCTATAGTCGGTAGGACGATACCACTACTCAAAGCCTTGGTTAATAATAATGCATTGATGGTTTGATTGAATGGTAATAGTTTTACTTGGGAAATAATGGTCGGGTATTATATCTAAAAGTGAAGGTGCTAGTCCAATAGACGGACACTATAAACTCATGTTTGCCGACATGAGGGTTGGTCATAGCAACCATATATAATACTATGGGGTACATGGGAATCCTCTAAGTGCACTGTACATTTGTATCATGGAGAGCGAAGGGTACTTGGGAATCCTCTACTCTTATGGTATCTCCGGTTCATGTGGCTACACATATCAGGGGGTTACATTAGACCCATATAGCCCGTGGGTATTTTTAGGATGATTAACCTACACATACCCATGTTAATGGTTTTAAATATATGCTAAACCCAGTTTTCTTTCTCGATATGGTTATTTATGTGCATGGTTTGTATACATATGGATGGTTTACTTGGTTTTACTGGATGACATTATTTTATCCTTATCCTGAGTTTATGCTAGCATTCACCCACTAACCCATATTCAGGTGATTGTATCCCCACACAATGCAGGAATCAACCATTCTACTCCTTCTACTTAGTGATTGGATTCATGATCAACTATGGGATTGAAGTGGTGAGCTTCCATAGTTTGAAAGGCCCCATTTCATATCATAGATGTCTTTAAATACTTTGGTTATTTTATGGATATTGGTTTTGGCTATGGTTGGGGGTATGTCCTAACCGGATATTGTTCTTCTTTTGGTTAGAGGCTTTGTGGAACTACTATGGGTTGGAATGGATGGTGTCGGTATTGTTGTCAGCCTTAGTATTTACATTGGTATTGGGGTTGATACCATTAGACTAAATTTATGATTGTTCCATCCTTTTATAGCATGTTATGGATAGGAACTTGGTTTATATATTGGTTTAGTTATGGTTGATGATTGGTAATGAATGGTTGGACTTGTTTGGGTTGGTCACAGTTATAGACCTACCCATAGTCTTAAATTATACTTATATTCTATTTTGTTACATGGTTGGAATTTATCTGACTTAGGGTATGCATATTTGGAGGTTAGGTTGGGGAACGGGGGTGGTCCTCAAACCTTTTTGGATTTGGGATGCCCATTACAACAAGACCCTAATTTGGGTCGTGTTAAGTTGGTATTAGAGCTTTAGGTTCATGATAAATTTGGAGTCTACAAAGTTGTGTAGAGTAGAGTCTCTTTTAAGGATATGTAGCGCAGTACACTCATAAGAGGGAGGCTATAAGACATTTAGCAAATATTTCACTTTCTTGGTATTCTATTTTCAATCTTGGAGTCTACGTCTTGGAATCTTCTCTAATCCTGGTTTCTTAGCTTTTCAGATCATGCCTCAATAATCTAAGACTCAAGGTAACTCTTCTGTCCTAACTGGGGACAATATTGATGGGACATGATCTACTCAAGGGATCCATACTCGGTCTAGAGGTCCAGTCCCTGATATCTCTAGAGTTCTATTAGTTGTTGCTAGTCCTCCTTAGGATAAGGTGACAAATACAGAATTTCACCAATCGATTTATGTTATTGCTTAGTTGGTTGCTTCTCAGGATGAGCGGGGTGCATCTAGTTTTTCATCTTCTGAGGCTACAAGGGTTGGCCAATTTATAAAGATGAATTCTCCTACTTTTACTGGTGTGAAAGTAGAGGAGGATCCTCAGGGTTTCTTGGATAAAATAGAGAAAATCTTTAGGGTGATGCAAGCCATGAATGTGGAAGGGGTGAATTTTATTGCTTATTAGCTAAAGAATGTGGCATACTAATGGTACGAGGAGTGGGACAGGGCGAGAAGTGATGTAAGGAGTCGAATTTATGGGTGACTTTATCTTATGCTTTTTTGGATCACTTTTTTCCTCAAGAGTTGGGGAAAGAGAATGCGGAGAAATTTGTCAATCTAAGAAAAAGAAAAATGTCTATCAAGGAATGTGCCTTGAAACTTCATCACCTATCAAGGTACAACAACAACAACAAACCCAGTGCATTCCCACCTAGTGGGGTCTGAAGGGGGGGGGGTAAGATGTACGCAGTCCATACCTCTACCTCTAAAGAAGTAGAAAGGCTGTTTCCGATAGACCCCCAGCTCAAGTCACGAGATACCACACAAACTCATAGTAAAGCACTCATCACCTATCAAGGTATGCTCCAAAATTTGTGTATGATATGAGGGAAAGTATGAGAAAGTTCACTTTTGGACTGTCTCAAGATTTTATTCTTAAAAGCAAGACTGCATTGCTGATCAAGGTTAAGGATATTTATAGGTTGGTGGTTTATATGCAACAAGTGGAGGAGAAAAAGAGGAAGCAGGCAGATTTTGGGGAAGATAGGGTAGGAACTCAGGTCTTTTGAATAAGGTGGTGGAAAATAACAAGGTGGTCGAGATGGCGATAAGTGGCCAAAGAAGAAGGGGAGTTCTGGTTCCTTTTCTACATCTAGTTCACCTTACCCAAAATAGTCAGGTGATAGGTTTCATCAAGGTGGCAATAATTTCTAGACACAGGGTGCCCAATATCAGGCAAGTAGGGCTCAGTCAGCCTCATCGTGTCCTCCTTTATAGTTCTGTTATAGGTTGTATAGGGTTTTTTGTGATAAGAGGAGGGACATGTGTTTCAAATATGGTCAGCCAAGCCATATGCTTAGAAACTGTCCGATTGGTAAGGGTGCTTCAGGAGCGAGTAAAGCTATGGTTGCTTCTTCTTCTGCTTCTGCACCAAAGGGTGCTGCTTCTACATCAGTTTCTACTTATGGTACCAGCACAGGTCATAATAGTTATATGCTCTTGCTACTCGATAAGAATATGAGGCATCACCTGATGTCGTGACTGGTACATTACAACACTTTTCTCATGATATGTATTGTTTGCTTGATTCAAGGTCCACTCTCTCTTATGTGACCCCATTTATGGCTGTGTATTTTGGTTTTGATCTCAAGGTTATTTCAGATCCATTTTCTATTTCTACCCCGGTAGGTGACTCTGTGATTTCTAAGAGAGTCTATAGGGGGAGTGTGATATCTATTGATAGTAGGAAGACTTTGGTGGATTTGTTTGAACTTGATGTTTTAGATTTTGACGTTATTCTGGGGATGGATTAGTTATACTCTTGTTATGCGTCCTTATATTGTCGAACCTGTAAGGTTGTCTTTAGGTTCACTGATGAATTTTATTAAGTAGGGCGATGGTTTCCTAGCTCCTAGGGGGAGGTTTATTTCTTATCTTAGAGCTTAGAGGTTAATCTCTAAAGGGTGTCTATCATTTAGTCTGGGTTAAAGATTTTAACTCGGAAGGTCCTTATTTACGTTCTGTTACGGTGGTAAATGAGTTTCCTAAGGTCTTTTTGGATGATCTTCCTGGTGTTCCTCTGAATAGGGAGATTGAGTTTCACATTGATTTGGTTCTGTACACTAGTCCAATATCTATTCCTCCTTATTGAATAACTCTGGCTGAGTTGAGGAAACTAAAGGATCAACTTAAGGATCTTTAGATAAGGGTTTCATCCATCCTAGTGTATTCGCGTGGGGTGCATCAGTGTTATTCATACGAAAGAAGGATGGTTCCCTTTGGATATGCATTGACTATCGATAGTTAAATAAGGTGACGATTAAGAACAAGTATCCTCTTCTGAGGATAGATGTCTTGTTTGATCAGTTGTAACATGCCAAATTATTTTCTAAGATAGATCTTTGGTCTGGGTATCATTAGCTTAAGATTAGGGAGGAGGATATCCATAATATGGCTTTTCGTACTCGGTGTCGACACGTTGAGTTCTTGGTTATGCCATTCGGTTTGAATAATGCCCCGATGGCATTTATGGATTTGATGAACAGGATTTTCAGGCAATTTCTGGATCCTTTTGTCATTGTGTTCATTGATGACATCCTGGTACATTCTAAGAGTGAGGTGGATTATGCCAATCACCTCTGTATGGTGTTGTAAACCTTAAAGGAGGAACAATTGTATGCCGAATTCTCAAAGTGTAAGTTTTGATTGAGCGCTATAACTCTTTTTGGTTATATTATTTCTAGTGAAGGGATCGTGGTGGATCCACAAAAGGTGGCGGTGGCCAAAAAGTGGCCAAGACCCATGACTCCAATCGACATTTGGAGTTTCTTGAGTTTGGCTGGGTATAATAGGCAGTTCGTGGAAAGTTTCTCGACAATAGCTGGCCCCTTTACTAAGTTGACTCAGAAAAAGGTAAAGTTTTCTTGGTCGAATTCTAGTGAGGGGAGTTTTAAGAAGCTAAAGGATAAACTAACTTCAGCTCAGGTTTTGACATTGCTTTAAGGCAATGAGGGGTTGGTGGTTTATTGTGATGCGTCCTGAGTGGGACTTGGTTGGTTTTGATGCAACATGGGAAGGTAATTGCCTATGCTTCTAGGCAGTTGAAGGTACATGAGAGAAATTATCCTACTCATGACTTGGAGCTTTTAGCAGTAGTTTTTGCTTTAAAAATATGGAGACATTATTTAAATAGAGTGCACGTGGACATTTTTTCTGATCATAAAAGTAAACAGTATGTGTTTACTCAGAAGAAGCTAAATCTCAGGCAGAGGAGATAGTTGAAGCTTCTCAAGGACTATGATATGAGTCTTCACTACCACCCAGGTAAAGTTAACATAGTTGTTAATACTATTAGTAAGTTGTCCATGTGGAGTTTAGCCCATATGGATAAGAATAAATGGTAATTGGTGAAGGATATTCATCGCTTGGATAATCCCGGAGTTCGCCTCTTGGACTCCAAAAAAGATGGTGTAATGGTACAAGAAGTGGTTCGGTCATCTCTTGGTGCAGAAATCAAGGAGAAACAAATGCTAAATCTTATTTTGAAGAACATCAACGGTGATTTTGGCAGGTAAAGGGTGATGGTATTAGAGATCAGTAGTGATGGTACCTTGAGGTACTAAGAGAGGTTATGTGTTCCTGATGTCGATGGTTTATGACGAAGGATATTGGCTGAGGCACCTGAATCACGCTATGTGGTTCATCCTAATTCGACAAAAATGTATCATAATCTCAAGAAGATGTATTGGTGGAATGGTATGAAAAGGGATGTGACTGATTTTGTGGCCCAGTGTTTAGTTTGTCTACAAGTGAAAGTTGAACACATGAGTTCTGGGGGCTTGTATCAAGAGATTGATTTGCCGAAATGGAAATGGGAGGTAATCTATATGGATTTCATTACCGGTCTTCCTCGGTCTCAAAACCAATTTGATTCAATTTGGGTTATCATGGATAGAATGACAAAGTCCACTCACTTCTTGCCAGTGCGGACTAACTTTTTGGCTGAGGACTATGCGCGGTTGTATCTTTATGAGATTTTAAAGCTGCATAGGGTACCTATTTTGATTATCTCTGATCGTGGTACACAATTTTTATCTTATTTTTAGTGGTATTTTTAGAAAAGGTTGGGGACTAAGGTTAGTCTGAGTATTGTTTTCACCAGCAGATGGATGGGCAAGCAGAGAAGACTATTCCGACATTGGAGGACACACTTCGTGCGTGTGTGATTGATTATGGTGGCAATTGGATTGAGCATCTACCTTTGGCACATTTTGCTTATATCAATTACTATCATTCTAGCATTGGGATGACCCCTTTTGAGGCACTGTATGGTAGGAGGTATAGGTCTCCTATTAGGTGGTTTGAGCTTGGTTAGGTGGATATGTTTGGCCCAAATTTGGTTTATCTGGCTATAGAGAAGGTAAAGGTGATTCGGGATAGGCTTAAGGCTGCCCAAAGTCGCCAAAAGTCCTATGCGGATGTAAGACCACTATTAGAAAACTGTTAATTACTTGGGGATCTTACCTAGGGAAAAATATCTCAAAAAATATATGCGGATTTATCTGCAAAAATTTTAAATTCCCCAATATTAGAATATGTTACCTGCGGACTATATATTCCTAATAAATTCCACAGGCAAATTTGGCACTATATTGCACAAATTTCGTCCTTGCAATATTATCTGGGGAAATATAGTGACGGGTATTTTATCTCTAGGTAAATTCGCAGATATATATTTTTAATCCAGAGGAAAATCCCCAGGTAATTTATCCAATGGATTTAAATTTTGATAAAAATTTCTGTGGCGGATTTTATTACCTGGGAAATTAGTTGGGGATTATTTTCTATGAATTTAGTTGGGGATTTAGTCTTGGGGATCTACTTACGAAAATTATTACTTGGAAAAATATTAGGGGATTTAGTCCATTTTCACTTATCCAATATATTAAAAATAGTTATTCAAATTTATTTGCCCAGTCTAAAAAATCAAAAAATTTAACCTTTAGTGTCTTTTTTATCTTTACTATTCAATACAAGATATTAGACTTATAACACTTAGATAACTTATAATAATTAATTAGGGATAATTTAGTAAAATTATAAATATTTGTAAAGTCCACACGAGTTTATCTCTTGGTAAACTATATAGGTTACCTGTGAACTATATATTTTCAATAAATTTCGCAGGTAAATTTGGCGCTATATTGCGCAAATTCAGTCCTTGTGACATTATCTGGGGAAATATATTGGCGGGTATTTATCTCTAGGTAAATTCATAAGTATATAGATAAATATATATATTTTTTTAATATGTAGTAAAATGACTTGGAAATTTTTCTTACGGATTTGCATAGAGAAATTTTATTGAAAATTTCTGTGGCGGATTTTATTACCTCGAAAATTAATTGGGGATTATATGCTGCGAATTTAATAGGGAATTTAGTCTTGGGAATTTACCTACTAAAATTATTACTTGGGATAATATTGGGGGATTTAGTCCATTTTAATTATCCAATATATTAAAAATAATTATTCAAATTAATTTTTCCAGTCTAAAAAATTAAGAAATTGAATATTTTGTGTCTTTAGATATCAAATTTTTAATACTTAGATAACTTATAATAATTAATTAGGGATAATTTAGTAAAATTTAAAATACTTGTAATGCCCACACGAGCTTGTCTCTAGGTAAACTATATATTTTACCTGTGAACTATATATTTTCAATAAATTTTGAAGGTAAATTTGGCACCATATTGCGCAAATTTTTTCCTTGCAATATTATCTGGGGAAATATATTGGCGGGTATTTTATCTCTAGGTAATTTTGCAGGTATATATATTTAATCCATAGGAAAATCCCCAAGTAATTTATTCCACAGATTTATATAGAGAAATATTGATTAAAATTTCTGAGGCAGATTTTATTACTTGGGAAATTAGTTGAGGATTATTTGTTGTGAATTTAGTTGGGGATTCAGTCTTGGGGATTTACCTATACAAATTATTACTTGGAAAAATATTGAGGGATTTAGTCCATTTTCACTTATTCAATATATTAAAAATGATTATTCAATTTTATTGGCCCAGTCTAAAAAATCAAGAAATTTAACATTTTGTGTCTTTTTTATCTTTCCTATTTAATACAAGATATCAAATTTCTAATGCTTAGATAACTTATAATAATTAATTAGGGATAATTTAGTAAAATTAAAAATACTTGTAAAGCCCATACGAACTGATCAAGCAGCTGAATATGATATCAAAGATGTATTTGAGCTGATCATCAATCTTAGCTTAAGTCGTTATTAAGATCGAAAAATTAATGGTCATCAGTGACGGATAAGTAATTCATGATTAACTAAAACCTCTACCTAAATGCACGTAAAATAATCTTGCATTTAATCTCAAAACTATTAGTATAAGACAAACAACTCCCTAGAGATAAGTTACTACTATTAATAAGTGTCAAGAAGCAGACATCACATGGTCAACATGCCTGTTTCTTCATCTGCTTCAGCTACTCCGTGATTTTACTATATTACCCTTAATTAATTATTATAAGTCATTTACATAAAAGAAAATTAATAATATTTAATAATAAAAAGTATAATAGACATTTATAACATGTCTGCTTCGGTTCTTAGTGACACCCAATTTTGACCTCCTGATGCTTTCTTACGCTGCTATTTTATCAAAATTATTTAATTTCAAATATTAATATTTTTACACTTTATTCCCATATTATATAAATAACGATGTGTCACATTAATGATTTAAATATTTACAAATTATTTTTACTATTTTTTATATTCATTTTTTTTACAATTTAGTAAGTCGAATATAATATTTTACATAGTTTTCTTAATTAAATCATCTTTCGTAAATATGCATACTCACAATTTACAAATACATTGTCTAGTTTTCATTATTATTATAATTATTATTATTTTTTAATTTTATAACCGATTTATTTTAAATTACTAACGCCAATTTTGTAAAATATTTTTTTACGTAATCTTAATTCTACATGCGTTGTCTATTTTTAAAAGTGACACCTTATTATATTTATTAAATAGCAGCCTAACTTAAAACAATTTTCCTAATTTGTTTAAATTATAGCAATCTTGTACTCAATTAATGTCAATTTTAACCAAATTGACATTAATTCCATTTTCTAACCCTTTTTAAAATAATTTTAATCTCAGTCGTTGATAAAAATGATCCAACGACTGAGATTCACTCATTCTTAATTTCCTTTTGTACACTAAAGAAACCCTAATCTCTTATTCTCAATAATAAGCAACCGCATTTCTCTACCCTTTCTTTATTTTCTCTCCTTTTCTTACTCGAGGCATACTCTCTGTCATTGAACAGTCGCTGCCGGATGTGATTACTGGCCGACCGACCGACAACCTCTGCACTATCAGTGTCACTTTACCTTTACCAATACCCTCCCCATCGAACTATCTCAACGTCTCGACTGATGAGATACCGACCAACGCCACCCTATTCCTTTATTTTCTCTCTCCAGTCCCTTTCTTCCATAAAACTACAAGCTCCAAACCACCACAGGCAACCTACCGTCGGTGGAAAACAACTACTACACCACACTTTTCCCTCTATCTACTGTCCAAATAGAGAAATCGATGGCCTCACACCTTTTTTTCGGCGGACCTCCAGCCAGCAAAGCCGACTGACTGTTATTCTTCTCCTATCGCCGTCAAAACAACCTTCTTCCATGATGACATTAGTCGCCGCTACACATCAATCATATAGCCCGAGAAAACCAACACTGTCTTTTCGGCAACAATCATCCCGCTGGAGAGGATCAGTGCACCGTGCACCAGCCACTATTGCCATCACTGCAACCAGCAACCAGTGTCCTTCCTTTCTCCGTTGATGAAACATCAGAGAAAAAGAAACAATATCAGCCGATTCGCCACCCTTGAACCCGACTGAAGTTCACTGGAAAATTATTTGAAGGGCATGAGGGATTCACAAACGTGAATCCGCCTTAGGTTTGTTTCCCTATTTTTTGTTTTTCCTAAATTATCTTCTACCCTTTTACTTTCTTAAACAAATTCTTGAATTTGAAATTAATAATATTTGATGTTGAATTTTAATTCAATTAGAGCAATGACATGTTTGTTTATGCATCTAGAGCAACATGTGTTAAATTGCCCAACTTCTATTTTTAAATGCTTTGAGTTTGGGGTGCTAATTGTCTGGCTGATTTATGATGAATGCCGCCTGTGAAATTCAATTCTTGTTCATCCTTCTGAATGAATTCTTGATCATCCTTTTGAATCATTTTTTTCATAGCCCTTTTCTCTACTTATATACTTGTGGTGTATCCCTTGCAACTCCACACATCTTCGACAAAATTACTGCTTTTTTTATGTGAAATAAATATGTTTGGTAATGTGAAAAGATCTCTTCTTTGAGAATTTCCCATTGAGTAAATCTTCTTGTATAATCCATTGTAGTGTACCTTGTATAATCTATTTGATCGGGTATGAAGTTTTAAGAAATAAGAAAAGAGTTTTCTTCACATGAAGTGTTAAATACGTGGCACCACTTGAATCCTTCCTCTTGTTCACTTATTCTTTTAATTTCATCCTCTGTTATCTTAACAGAATAAGTCATAACAACAGTCACAATAATTTGAAAAATCAACTTTGAGTTTATGATGCTTTATATGCTAATATATACATGTTTATATTTGTTGATTGTTATGATTTTATTTGATACTATAATGTCATATAATTTATGCTAATAATGTTATTTTAGCACCTTTTATGACCTGAATTAACATATTCTTATGTAGAATAAGTTAGAAAGAAAGAAACAAGAAATATTAGTTGCTCAAGAGGATGAAAAGGGAATTGGATTTTCTGGTGAAGCATGTATACAAGAAATCATCTTCAAATGACGAACGTCCATCTCAAGAAGACAACTAAGCTTATTAGGATGAAAGTGATGATGATGCTGACGACGTGAATGAAAGTGATTCTAACCTCGATAACATGGATGAAAGTGATTCTGTCTCTAATGGTTGGTGGTTTTATTGAGGATTCAAGTTTGAAATATTTTGTTTTGGTTCATTTAAGAATTATACATTATTGATGTGGATGTTATGAATTATGTTTTTTTATTAGCAGTAATGGTTTATATTAAACTTGTATTGAATGATGCTTTTTAGAATTATTGGAGGCTTTGAATAGATTTTTGACTAATTGTAAAATATTTGTTGTAATTTACATGTGAATTATTACATGGGAATTTCCATGTTAATGTACGTGTTAAATATTCATGAAAATTTTCTTGAGAAAATTTGTTCTTGCGGATTTACATGGGGCATTTCATACGAATTTTCTTGCGAAATAGTTTCATAAATATCCACAAGAAATTTTCTTTTATTAATTAGGAATTTTCACCTCTAAAATTCCTTCGGATTTACTTGGGATCTTTGTGGGAAAGAATTTGTGAATTTTTTTGTGGAAATCCACAGGTAAAATCCTTTTTTATGAAATTTTATCAAATAATTCATGCAAAATTTTGATAGTTAATCGCAAATAAATTCACAAATAACTTACCTATAGATTTATTTTCGCAACTAAATTACCTGGAAATTTTTAAATCCACAGATAATAATTAACTACGAAGTTTTTTCTTTGGATTATAATTGGTAAGAAAATCCGCAGATAATAAAATTACTTGGGGATTTTACTGTATTATTCCTATGAAAATTCCTAGGTAATGAGCACTTTTCTTGTAATAGGCGTAGATCCTTGAAGTTTGAGGTTGGGGATAAGGTGTTCCTAAATATATCTCCCATGAAGGAAATGATGTGGTTCGGTAAAAAGGGAAAGCTCAGTCCCCGATATGTTGGTCTTTATGTGGATTTGCAGAGGGTTGGTAGTGTGACTTATGAATTGGAGTTACCTTCTAGTTTGAGCTCCATTTATCCAAAATTTTATGTCTCTATGTTGAGAAAGTTCTTGGTGATCCTTCTTAAAGGTTGGATTGATATTTGAAAATGCAAATGAATCATGTTTGTGTTTGACCTACCTTGTCCGTCATTCGGGAACAAATGATCCTAGTGAGGGAGACTAAAACACCCTAGGTTTGAAACCTTAGAAATTTCCTGGATTTGTGGTTTTTGAACATCATATGACTTATGGGTAACAGTCGTATGATGGGGAATAATTGGTATGCTCTTGGTCTTATGCTAACTAGTGTTGGTTGGTGGGTTAAATTGGTTTCTGGAATGGGTACAACTTGGAGGGATGAGTGGTATGATTAGTGACAGGTCGTATGGTTTGGGTTTTTCCTTTACTTAATTTGAGACTTAGTAACTTAACTTCTATCAGAGTACGAGTGGATCACCATATGCCGTAAGATAGGGTGTGAGTCGTACCATTGAATCATGTGGTAGACAGTGTTCAAACTTTTTTTGGTTTTATTTTGCCAGTGATACAGTTTAGGGTACTAATCATATGGTTGGGTACAACTTGGTTTGGGTTAGTCGTATGGTGGAAAGTGTTGGTTTTAAAGGGGAGGCCTAGGGTACGAGTGGTGGGTACCACTTGTATTGGATGGTACGACTGGTATGGGGAGTCGTACTATCTTACGGGAATATGTAGAAGTTTAAGTTGGGGGTAATCTGGACATTTCCCCACTTAACCTGTTAAGGATCCACAACTTATAATTCTACTGGGAAATCATTTACCCTATTATTCTAATCTAAAAAACTTAGAAACACTCTCTAATTCTCTCTAAGGCTCTTGGGTAAAGGAAGGCCAGGGTTTCATCTAGAGGATCAATTTGGGGCTTGTACGGGTGATTTCTCTCAATCATCTTTGAAATCTAAGGCATGTACTATCACACCCTTTTTTTTTTACCAAAAAGATTTGATTTTGTGTTCGAAAAGGGTTTTATTATTAAGTGACAAAAGATAAAGTTTTTTTTCGAAAAGAACTTCTAATAATAAAAACTCAGAGTCGACACTTGGAAATATCGGGTGTGCAAAGTTACCTTTGGAAATCCTTTTTCAAAATGGTTTTTGACTCTTTCAAAATTGATTCACGAACAGAGATTACAGCTAAGGAATTCTGTTGATCTAGGGGAAGGTGTTAGGCTCCCCTTGGACTCGTGGTTCGACCACGATCGATTTGGAAGTATATCGGCTAGTCTGGCGCTATGAAGTTAATAAACCATATAAAACACACAAGATAAACAATCAAATGAACAAAACAAAATAAGTCCAAAAATATAGTGTCTAGTCCAATTATTACAGTCCGAAACAAAAGATATTGAAATAAACCTACACTAACCTATACTAGTCCTAAATTATGCTTCACCCGATGCCTCAGGCCTTGATAACGAATGTCCTTCGCATACAAGATACTTTGGGGAATACCCGGTGAATAAGTACAAATGTCCTTGCAGCATTCCCCGGCTAAATAAATATATTTACCAATTTCAAGCGACAAAATGAAACAATCTCAAGTACAAATATTCAATCATTCCACAATTGTCAATTTCTACAATTTG
>NC_061121.1:167710851-167789721 GCF_002878395.1 Capsicum annuum
AAGTACAAATATTCAATCATTCCACAATTGTCAATTTCTACAATTTGCATACCCAACTTAGTATTTGCCTACTAGTTTTGGCCTGTCATGGCATTATCACATTCAACGTCATTAACAAATCAAAATATATAATGCTTGCCCTTTATAAATTTTTAATTTTTGCCCCTAAATCAAATTAAACCCCAAATCAAATTGGATTCTCACTTACAGTGATTAACATGACTTCAACATGGAATTAACAATTTGATAATGATAATTAAAATTGCTTTAAACAAAATCACATAAATATCTTCACCATTTGAAAACATTTAAAAAAATAGAGATAAGAGATATAAAATTGGACCTCAATCGATGATTTTATTCTAAATAACAGGATCAGAACTCATGAACCAATGGAACCTCAACCCAAATGGAACCTTAACGCCAAACCTGCTAATTCCAATTGAATTCAACCGTGAACAAAATCAATACGATCCGCCACTGATGGTGTTTTCGATGAGGTTTGGGTTGAAAATAGGGACGAGAGTGGTTGTTGAGCGTGTGTTTGGTCGGAATGAAGCTGGGTTAACCGATTTCCTTTGGCCAAAACTCCAGTGAGCTCGACAGTGATGAAATCTGAGAAAAAAGGTCCCAGTTTTAGAGGCAGTAATGTTTTTCAATGAGAATTCACCAGAAATGATTCTCTCTCCCTTTTTTGATCTAGCTAGTTTACTGTTCACCCTACCAACTTTTCTTTCTTTTTCCTCACTGATTTTTAACTAGTGTGTGCATTTATTCATGGTATAGTATTAGTGTGTATTGTGTGAATTCCCCCCGATTTTGATGTGTGTGATCGGTGAGAATAAGTATCTATATTGTAAGGTGAGTATGAAAAATAGAGTTTTTTCTATTTTCTCCATTTAAAGTGTGAGTGTATATTCATCTGTGTGTATTGTGTATAATTGTTGCTTGGTGAGGTATGTGTGAGTCTATATATGTTTATTATATGTACGTATATTGTGTGTGTCTCATGTATTATGAGTGGGGTGGGGTATGTGGGTAGAAGAAGGTTGGGGTAGGGGGTGTGAGGTGGCAAAATTAGTTAGGTTGGGTGGTGAATTTGTTGAGGGTTTGTTAGGATAAGGTGGTTATAGATTTATTAAAATTGTTACTAGGATTCTTGTGGGGATAATATTAAATGGGTGAGGGTGTATGGTAACGATATGGTAAATTTGATAATGAGATGTTCTGGAGGGACATAATTACATATCTACATTATGCACCTCTTTGGGTGTAAACACAAAATGTTTTCAGATAAAAAAGTAGACAACGAGACAAATTTTGACCCAACCATTATTCAAAAGGGAGACAAATAAAGGCAGAGTACAATCGAGTCTTGATTTAGGACATCCTACTTGCCCAAGTCATGAGGGAATCAAGTCATAGGTATCTCAAAAGGTTGGAAAAAAAGGACTATACTGAGTTGGAGAGTCGAGTGAGGTCCTGTCGAGGTTTCGGTCTGCAATCTTTCTTTACATCAAAAATGAAAATTACAAGTTAAAAACATAAATAAAATTACAAAAGTCCTATCTATGCAACTTTTCTTGACTCTTGCTATTTCATCACCCTATCTTCTAGACGGGTTCCTGACTTGCAATTTCTTTGCTCTGTTCTCCGGGTGAGCTCCCGACTTGCAATTTCATCACCTTGTTGCTTGACTTTCAATTTATTTGCCTTGTTCTCTAGGCGGGGTCCTGACTTGCTATTTCTTTAATCTGTTGACTTTCAATTTCTTCACCTTGTTGCTTGACTTTCAACTTCTTCACCTTGTTGATTGACTTTCCATTTATTCATCCTGTTCTTTAGGCGAGATCCTGAAATCACATCAAAACTATAATGAAAATTGTCCCAAACAAAGATTATTAATAAGAGAGATTTCATTTTCGAAAAAAGTAAAGTTCGATTTTCTAGGAGGGTCCCAAAATTATGCTTTCAATAACATGAATTAAATTTATGCCCGAGTTTATCATCAAAAAACTTTTGTGAATATCAAATCCAATCATAAATACTTGTATGTTGCAATGATGAATCAAGACTCTGACCAAGAAATGCATCTCTTGAGAGTAAAACTAAATGATCAAAACTAGGAAGTGTGTCTCTTAAGAATTAAAGTGAGGAATTTTGACTAGAAAGTGCGTCTTCTAGAGATAAAGATTTAAGTTAGGAAGTGTACCACCGGACAAATGAAAATTGAAAAGGAAGTGCATCTCCTAAGGTTTAAGTGCAATGACTCGACTATAAAGTGTGGCTTCTAGGAGTGAAGGTTAAATTTATGAAGTGCATCACCTAATAAATGAAACCTGAATTACTCAGATAAGGAGGTGCATCTCCTTGGGGTTGCATGGAAGGACTTGACCAGAAAGTGCAACTTCTAGGAGTAAAGTTTTAAGTTAGGAAGTATGTCACCTTGCAATCCAAACTTGAACTACCCTGACAAGGAAGTGTATCTCCTAAGGGTTAAGTGGAATGGCTTGACTAGAAAGTGCTATTTCTAAGAGTAAAGGCTTAAGTTAGGAAGTGAACCACCTAACAAGCAAAACTTGAATTACCCTGACAAGGACGCGTGTCTCCTAAGGGTTAACTAATCAACTAAAAAGTACATTTTGTTGGAGTAAAGGATTAAGTTAGGAAGTGAACCACCTAACAAGCGAAACTTGACTACCCACCAAGGAAGTGTGTCTTTTAAGGGTCAAGTGGAATGACTCGACTAGAAAGTGAATTTTCTAGGAGTCAAGACTTAAGTTAGGAAGTGCATCACCTAAAAAGAAAAACTTTAATTACCCTAACAAGAAAGTACATCTCCTAAGGGTTAACTACTTAACTAGAAAGTACATTTTCCAGGAGTAAAGGCTTAAGTTAGGAAGTGAACCACCTAACAAGAGAAACTTGAAGTACCCTAACATGAAAGTGCATCTCTTAAGGGTTAACTACTCAACTAGAAAGTACATTTTCTAGGAGTAAAGGCTTAAGTTAGGAAGTGAACCACCTATCAAGCAAAACTTGAATTACCCTAACAAGAAAGTGCATATCCTAAGGGTTAACTACTCAACTAGAAAGTACATTTTCTAGGAGTAAAGGCTTAAGTTAGGAAGTGAACTGCCTAACAAGAGAAACTTGACTACCCACAAAGGAAGTGTGTCTCCTAAGGGTCAAGTGGAATGAATCGACTAGAAAGTGAATTTTCTAGGAGTCAATACTTAAGTTAGGAAGTGCATCACCTAACAAGTAAAATTCGAATTACCCAATCAAGGAAGTGCGTCTCCTTACAAATGCCAATTGAATTATCTAGATAAGAAAATGCGTCTCCTTACAAATGCCACTTAAATTATCCAAACAAGAAAATGCGTCTCATTACAAATTCCAATTGAATTACCCAAGAAAGTGTGTCTCTTTACAAATGCCGCTTGAATTACCCAAATAAGGAAATACGTCTCCTTACATATGCGCTTGAATTACCTAAACAAGGAAATACGTCTGCTTACAAATACAACTTAAATTATTTAGGCAAGAAAATGCTTCTCTTAAGATTTAATGGAAGGAATCAATTAGAAAAAAATGACTTCGAGGAGTGAAGGTTCAATTTGAAGGTAACATGTGTTCCTATTTCGTACAAAGAAAACTTATGAGTTCAAAAACATGGTGGCTGGTTTGTGGCTTTGGATTTTAAGGCAACTATTCTTGTGCTGGTCACATTCAATCTTGCTTCCAACCATTGGCATTGTCATTGACTCGCTGTAGCATTGATCTAAACTCAGATCATTAAGAGTGACTCTGACACAAACACAGTATCTCTGTTATTGTTATGTTCCTTGGACACATCCTTTGAACCTTGGTATTTCTATGAATCCCAGACTTGTCTATTAACAAATTTTTTTGCATGCCTGATTTTGGCTCACAATCATGTCTCTTTCATGTGCTGGCCTTTTTGTCTTTCTTTGTGCAATTGAAGAAGTTGGTAGCCAGTTTTGAAATCTTTTTTTTACTTGCTTTGGCATTGATTTGACTCAAAGACACAAGAAAAATGACTTTTCAGTTTTATAATTAACTCTAGAAAATAAAAATAAAAATATAGAGAAGAAAGAACAGATAATGAATATCCCCACTGAAACATAGAAAAGAAAATTTTATCTAAAAAAATGACAGTCAACTCTAATGATTATGATATGCATTTTGGATTAAGCTACTTGATCTTTCTATCCAAACTTTCACTAATTGTTGTTGATTTAATGGATTGAGTTACTTACTTCTGCCAATTATATTTAGAGACCTCATTCGACTAGTGATGCCTTGAAGGGTTTTCACCAACAAGGCTCTCTCATTTTCTTTCTCTCAGCTCACCATTGTTCTATGGTATTCGTGAGGGTTTTCACTAATGAGAATCTCTTATTTTTGTTTCTCTCTACTTAGAATGTCTTATGGTGCCCATAAGGGTTTTCACCGATAAGACTCTTATTTTTATTTTTTTAAACTTACCATCGCCTTAGAGTGCCTGTAGGGTTTTCACCAATAAGACTCTCATTTTTATTTCTCTCCTGATTTTTTATGATAGGGAAGACGAGTAGTTCCCAAAATGCATTATCATATGCATTGAATGCTTAGCCTTATTATTCTCAAAGATTGATCAGAAGGTCTTTATTTGGTTGTAACTTAACTTTTGGATAAGGTTAGAAGAAAGAATGGCATAAGGACCAAACAACACTTGAAGTGGGGTACGACTTACAACTTTTGGAATTGACTCAAATAATGAAGATTAACTCATGCCCCAGTTTTTTTGACTGGGTAATTCTAAATTGTTTATTTGATTGGACCGACCCTGGAGTAGGGAAACCTTTGTATCTCACCCCGAGACAGGAGAATCAGGTCATACATAGTTTTGATAACTTGTTCTTTTGCTAGATACTGATTTTTTTTTCTTTTATTGACTTTTTTTTTTCTCTTTGGGACTTTTTTTGACTCTATTTTCTTGACACTCTTCTCTTTTCTTTCTTTTGGATACCTTTTTTTCTTTTTAAAACTTTTCTAACTTTGTTCTTTTGCTCGACACTTTTCTTTTGAACTTTTTTGACTCTATCTTGATTCCAAAAGGGGGAAATAAAAGAAAATAATACTAAATCTCAAGTGGGGTAAACAAAGGATGACATAATGTTTGGATAGCAGAATGAAATGCCTTCGTTATATCAATCCTTGAAAATACATGTACATATCATGCAATATGACAATGAAAGATGAAGATCATTTGTGTCATTTTTTATAGCACTAACTTGAATAGAGCATCTGCGTCACTACTTCTTCTGCGCTTATCTAGCATACAACTCCACCTTTGTTGTACATCCCTTACATCAAATGACTCATGTTTTTGTGGAGCTGATTTTCTTTATATTTCCCTTGATATAGGATCATGCATCCACTGTTTGACCTAATTGAGAAATGCATTTAAATTGATGATCAAGTTATTCTTGTGATTCTCAAATTAATTGCCTTAATTTTCAAAGAAAGCTTCAATTTGTCACCAAATGTCTCAGCACTCTACCTATTTTCTTAGATGTTTTTTTTCTAACTTTAGCCCTCTGATTCAAAGTTCATGCTTGAACTAGATTTTAAGATATAGCTAAAAATTCCGCCAGCATGTCATATCACTAAAACAAAGATAAAATATATTGGGTAAATAAAACAAACAAACAACAAATATTTAAAACACAAAGGAAAAAAAGAGATACTCCATTTAGTTGAAATGAAAGATAGAAGGGTTTGAACATAAACGACAATGGGACAAAACAAGATAGATCCCAAACTACAACCCTGAAATAATTCGAATAACAGAAAAGAAAACAAAAAAAGCGACCAAACCCCTTCCTAGTAAGGAGAGGACCGAATTCTCAATTGTTGGGCCTGACACCTTTTCAACTAGTTTGCATATTAGCATGACTAGAGCTTTCACCACTGTCAATGTTCTATACCATAATCCATTTATCTTGAATCATCTTTTTTATTTCTCTTTTCAATGCACGACAATCTTTAATACTGTGACCCTGAATATCAGAATGATATGCACATCGTACATTAGGATCAAAACTTCTTAAATGCAGGTCAAGAGTATACCCAAGGACAGGAGTGATCATGATCCACTATACCAATCTCTAGAATAAACTGGCATATGACTCTTCAATTAGTGTAAATTAATCCCTCGACTTTTGCCTTATTTCATTATTTGGCTTAGACCAAAAATCAGGCCTAGAAGGTCTTTGGTGTGTTTGTGGAGTTGAAGGATGACTCTGAGGAGTTGGTGTGTACCATTGTGGGTAAGATAGGTATTGAACATATGGTTGTGCGTTAGATACTAGATATGGAGATGGGGGAATAGAGTATAATGGATTTTGGGAGTGATTTGGGGAGCTTGGGCATGAACTTGGGTTTGAGCCTGAGGGTAATGACAATGTGGTCTTCTTGATTGTGTCCGTTGTCCAACTAAAATAGCAGATGCATCTTCCTTATTTTTCTTCTCTCTAGCTCTTCGCAAACCTTTTTGAATTTCTTGAGTAGTCGCTTTCAATGTTACAAAACTAATAATGCAATCGGTCTTAATTCCATCCTCTATCATCTCCCCTATTTTGAGGACCTCAATAAATGGCGTTCCTAATGCAGGTAACAAGTGTTGATAATATGTTTTGTCCTGTTCTTGAATAAACACCTTCACTAACTTTCTTTCATTGGCAGTTTCACCCTAGTAGCTTGTTTACGCCATCTAATCGCATATTACCTAAAACTTTTAGTACTCTTCTTCTTCATGTTAGTTAGGGATTTCTCATCAGGAATCAATTCCACATTGTACTAAAATTGTTGCACTAATTCATTAGCTTGGTCGTCCCAACTATTCCACTTGTCGATGTCTTGGTCAACAAACCATTCCAAAGCTAGACCCGAAAGACTCTCACCCAAATAAGTCATGAGTAATTCTTCCTTCCCTCCAGTGCCTCTTAGTTGGTTATAATAACATCTCAAATATGCTACAAGATCGCCATGTCCATCATACTTCTCAAACTTTGGCATTTTAAAACCAAGAGAAAGATTAACACCTAGAAACATACACAGATCTTTATACGAGACACTTTTAGAACCCCCGAGTCCTTGCAAGTTCTTCATAGCCACTTCCAAACTTCTTAATTTTTTGGTAATTTCCTCTTGTTCTTCTGTCATAACAGGCTTCTCAGTGTTAAGAGAAAATTCAGGTGGGCGAGTGTATCTATAAGGACCAGTTAACTTAAATGTGAGATCGAGAGCATAATGTCAATCACCGAAAATATTAAATACATGCTCTCTTATACAGTAGGGAGGCACAATCGGTGGATCAACATCAAAAGTACGAGCTTCCGTGGGGGTGGAGCTACAAAAATATGAACAGTAGGTGGACCCGAGTATGTGGTAGTTTTATGTTGAGTATTGAGGAAATGAATATTGGAAGTGTTAGGATAGTATTGACCTAGAATGGACCCTGATACATGTTGTGGTGTGTCAACAAAAATGGGAAATTATGCATGTAACACGGGAGGCATGCTAGAAAGATATTCCAGATTATTAGTGAAAAATGGAGAAAGCGGCAACCCATTAGCCCAAGCTCGATGCATTTCTATCATTTGCTTTCTTAATTTCTGAATCTTTTCATACAATCTCGGTATCCTTGTTGGCCATAACTTTCTCTGTGAGTTGGTGCAATATGGAGGACCAACTAAAATGCCACAATCCAACTACCTTAAACTAACTAAACAATAGAAACACAAAATACGTTAGAGTTCAACACTTTTTTTCAAAATCTCTTTTCTTCTTGAAAAGATCACCGAACCCAAGAAGGGCGCCTATGTATCGCACTCCCGAGAGAGGAGAATCAGGCGTAGTTCGTGAAGTTTTGGCACAACATGGCCAATCGAACTCTTTCTTTTTTTTTCTTGAAACTTTAAGAAGAAAAGAAAATAACAAATTTTCAAAAGAATTGACGAAAATCTTTTTGAAGTTTTTAGCTTTACCATTCCTATACAAAATGAAACCGATGAATACCAAAGAAAAATATTTTTGGGTTTTCAATTTTGAATTTCATCCGAAAATAAAACTTGAAACTACTAAAGAAAAATTATTTTGTAGTTTTCTTTTAAAGATGTATATGACACCTACTCTAAATGAAGAGTGAAGAAAATCTTTTTGGACTTTTTAAATAAGATCACGTAAACCATGAGGGGCTGCCTACGCATCTCACTCCCGAGAGAAGAGAATCAGGTGTGCGTAGTTCATCCAGATTGGACAATTAAAGATTAAATAACCGACTGAACCCTACTTGAAAGACACAGCCACAAACAAACGATGAACAACGTCAATAAAATATTATTTGAGTTTTCAATTTGACACTTAACATAAAAAATGACACCAACCACTATGAAAAGAAAATCTTTTGGTATTTTTGTTATATGAAATGTACCAACTTCTACCATATTTTTCTGAATTCTTCTTTTATAAAAAGCTTCTATTGAAAAACAAATCTTTTTTTTGAAATTTTTGAATTATGAACTCTTGTTAAAGAGTACAAACGAATTTTTTTTCTTATGTTTTTGATTTTTGAGAAAATGAGTGCAAAAGATAAAAGATCTTTTTGAATTTTTGGATTGTGAAAAACAAAAGCCATAAAAAACTCAAAAAAATTATGGAATTCTTTTTTGACTCACTTTTATTTTTTTTTCCTTATTTTTTTCAACCTTTCCTTGCAATACACACTTTCATTTAATTCTAGCACATGCTTTTCCCTAAAATAGTACGTTAAATGATCCTGTTATTCTTAAAGATGCAATAATTAGCACATAAGGATGCTTTAAGCGTGAGTCTCCTACAAAGGACCAAGTACGTCCCACCAGGTCACAATATGATGTAGATAAACATGACCTAAAGGCTGACCTAGGCTGGGGTTCACTAACAAGGCTATTCGAAGGAGTGTATGGTCGATAGTGGTTACGACAGCTTTGCACCCACTCCATACATCTGATGGCCCCCCTTCTAAAATCAGGATGACTCAATTAGAGTTTGTGTACACAACGTGCATTCCGGGACTTGTTGATAAATAAATGACTTGGGTTATGCAAATGATGTCAGATATAAAGTGGTAACACATAAAGAAATACTGTAAACACGTAGGGAATCAACAATGATAAAATAATAACACAAACACTAACACAAACAAATGTCTATACACCTATAGTGTCAAAATAAGCCGATACCACTCAAAAAATATAAGCTCAAATTCTAAAAAATCCCCAGCAGAGTCACTAGAGCTGTCACACCCTTTTTTGATGAAAAAGATTTGATTTTATGTTTGAAAATGATTTTATTATTCAGTGAAAAAGGATAAAGTTTGTTTCGAAAAGAACTTCTAAAAATAAAAACTCAGAGTCACCACTTGGCAAAATTGGGATGCCAAGTCACCTTTGGAAATCCTTTTTAAAATAGTTTTTGACTCTTTCAAAACTGATCCACAAACAGAGATTCTAGCTAAGGAATTCTTTTAATTGAGAGGAAGGTGATCCCTCGGTCCCATGGTTTGACCACGATCGCTTTGGAAGTATATCATCTAGTCTGACACTATGAAGTGAATAAATTGTATAAAACACACAAAACAAACATAACAAAACAAGTCAAAAATATAGTGTCCAATCTAATTATTATAGTTCAAAATAAAAGATACTGAAATAAACCTACACTAACCTATACTAGTCCTAAATTATGCTCTACCCGATGCCTCAGGCCTTGATCACGAACGTCCTTCACGTACAAGGTTCTTTGGGGCATACCCCGGTGAATAAGAACAAATGGCCTCGGGTTATTTCCCGGCTAAATGAATACATTTACCAATTTCAAGTGACAAAATGAAACAATTTCAAGCACAAACATTCAATCATTCCACAATTATCAATTTCTATAATTTTCCTACCTATATTAGTATTTGCCTACTAGTTTTGGCCTATCATGGCATTATCATATTCCACGACATCGATGAATCAAAATAAATGATGCTTGCTCTTTATTAATTTTTAATTTTTGCCCCCAAATCAAATTAAACCCCAAATCAAATTAGATTCTCACATAAAGTAATTAACACAACTTCAACATGGAATTAACAATTAGATATTGATAATTAAAATTACTTCAAAAAAATCACATAAATCTCATGACCATTTGAAAACATTCACAAAAATAATGATAAGAGATATAGAATTAGACCTCATTCGATGATTTTTTCCAAACAATAGGATCAAAACTCATGAAGAAACGTAACCTCGACCCAAATAGCACCTCAACATCAAATATGCTAATTCCAATTTAATTCAATCGAGAATAAACTCAATACGATCCGCCACTAATGCAATTTTCGATGAGATTTGGGCTGAAAATAAGAACATGAGTGGTTGTTCAAAGTACGTTTGGTTGGAATAAGATGGGTTCACCAATTTTATTTGACTGGAGCTCCAGTGAGCTCGGTAGTGATGAAATCAGAGAAAAAGGGGCCCGATTTCAGAGGTAGTAATGTTTTTCGACAAAAATTTACCAGAACTATTCTCTCTCCCTTTTTTCAATCTAGTCGGTTCACCTTGCTGAATTTTCTCCTATTTTCCCCATTGATTCTCAACTAGTGTGTGTGTTTATTCATGAAATATGTATTAGTGTGTGTTGTATGAATTCCCTTTGATTTTGATGTATGTGATCGATTAGAATGAGTGTCTATATTGTAAGGAGAGTATGAAAAATAGAGTTTTTTCTATTTTATCTATGTGGAGTATGAGTGTATATTCATCTGTGTGTGGTATGTATAATTGTTGGTTAGTGAGGTGTGTGATTCTGTATATGTGTATTGTGCATATGTATGTTATGTGTGTCTCGGGTATTATGAGTAGGGTAGGGTATATGGGTAGAAGGAGGTATAAGGTGGGGGTGTGAGGTGGCAAAATTAATTAGGGTAGGTGGTGAATTTGTTGAGGGTTTGTTAGGATAAGGTGGTTATGGATTTGTTATAAATTATTACTTAGATTCTTGTGGGGACAAATATTAAATGGGTGAGGCTATATGGTAACGATGTGGTAAATTTGATAATGTGATGTTCGAGAGGGACAAAATTATGTGTCTACATGTACTCCTCCCTCATTTTTAGTTCCAACTAAAAGCATGTTTTGTAAAATATTTTCATGGCATGATTATTGTATGGTTTTGGGGTTTTCAAACATATGTTGGGGTTTTGGTATTAAATGCTTGATTATGTTTTCACATGTTTTGATTCTGTTTTACATTCTTTGATGATGGTTTTGACAATTGGTTGCATGGGAATATTAATTGGTAATTGGATTTGGTTTGGAAATACTACGCCCCCAACATATTTGATAAAATGCCTCTGATAATGCTTTTACTATGTTATTGGTCTTTTAATAGAACTATTGCATGATATGGTTTGGTAATGGAACCCTAAATGGCATAAATAGTTTAAATGGTTTGGAACGGTTAAATAGTAAGGTTGGGTGGTCATGGTTATGGTTAATTAGGTAATCCTCTAAGTAAATATGTAAATGACCAATTTGTGAGGTGCATGGGATTCCCCCAAGCCAACATAATCATGAAAAACTTGTGGGGTACATGGGATTCTCCCAAGTTAACTTGATAATGTAATCTATGGGTACATGGGAATCTCTTTACATAAAAGGTTAGCTAAGGGCATTACTTGCAAGCTATAGTCGATATGGCGATACCACTACTCATAGACTTGGTTAATAATAATGGATTGATGGTTTGGTTGGATGGTAATGGTTTTAATTGGGGCAATTATGGTGGGTTGTGATAGCTAATCATAAAGGTGCGATTCCAATAGACGAATACTGTAAACTCATGTTTGCCGACATGAGAGTTGGTCATAGAGACCGTATATGATACTATAAGGTACATAGGATCCTCTAAGTACACTATACATATGTATCATATAGAGCGAAGGGTCCTTGGGAATCCGCTACTCTTATAGTATCTTCGGTTAGTGAAGCTACACATATAAGGGCCCATTCAGGAGGGTTACGCTGGACCCATATAGCCTGTTAATGGTTTTAAATAGATGCTAAAACTGGTTCCCTTTCCTGACATGGTTATATATATATGTATGATTTGTATGTATATAAATAGTTTACTTGGTTTTACTGAATATCATTATTTTATCCTTATCCTGAGTTTGTGTTAGAATTCACACGCTAACCCATCTTTGGGCGGCTATATCCCTACACGATGCAGAAATCGACCATTCTACTCCTCCTACTTAGTGATCAGATTTGAGATCATCTATGGGATTAAAGTGGTGAGCTTCCATATTCTAGAAGGCTCCATTTCATATTGTGGATGTCTTTACACACTTTAGTTATTTTATGGATATTGGTTTTGGATATTATTAGGGGTATATCCCAACCGGATATTTTTCTTCTTTTGATTAGAGGCTTTGTGAAACTACTATGGGTTGGAATAGGCAGTTTCGGTATTGGTGTCAGCCTTAGTATTTGCATTAGTATTGGGGATGACACCGTTGGACTAAATTTATGATTGTTCCATTCTTTTATGTTATGTTATGGACAAGAACTTAGTTTACATATTAGTTTGGTTATGGTTGATGGTTGGTAATGAATGGTTGGACTTGTTTGGGTTGGTCACGGTTATAGACCTATCCAAGAGTCTTAGGTTACACTAATACACTATCTTGTTATATGGTCAAAATTCATTCGAATCAGGGTATGCATATTTGGAGGTTGGGTTGGGTAACGGGGGTGGTCCCCGGTCCTAATTAGACTTGGAATGCCCATTATGACAAGGCCCTAGTTTGGATCGTGTCATAAGAGGACATCGCTTTAATGGCCAGGAGATCGCTTTAGTAATGCCAGCATCCCTGGTGCCTAACCGCTTTAGCAGACTTTTGCCGTTAGAGCGGTAGCCACTTAAGAAGACAAGTGGCCGCTTTAGTGACACTTAGGGATTGTTAAATCCCCTTTCTTCATCTAATTTCTTCTCATTTTCTCCACCATTTTCTACTAGGAGCTTGAATAGATGGAAAGAGTGGGGAATCATACATTGAAGCTAAAGTAAGTTAGCCTAACACTCCTTGGCCAGTTTCCAATATTTTCTCTATCAAATTACATCCTATTTTATTGTAAATTCTTAGAAATTTAGTTCCTTAAAATTCTAGACCTTAGGGGATGATTTGGGCCTCTATTTGTAAACTATTTGTGCTTAACTTTTGAGTACACATTTCTTACTCTTTGAGGGACCTAGTGATAGATTCAATTTTAGATTTCGTTTGTAGGTCCTTTAAGTCCATTCTTGACTCAAACTATGACCTTTGATGTATAAATTATGGGTCTCATTCTACTTTTAATGATGTATAGATTATTATTTTGATAGCATGGCGGTATTTCAGGATTGTGGAACAAAGACAGGTGATTTATTGGATGATTCAAGGACTGCAATTTGATATCGAGGTAGGATTTGGTCTACTCTTCTTTATGATATAGTGTATGATATATATTTCAAGATAGGTAAGGATGATAGGATATGATTATGGGTAGAATACCATGAATTAGCCTAATTTTAAAGCTTGGGGATAGAAAGGTGAATTGACCCTTATGATAAACTACTTGTTGTGGCTATAGGTTCCAATCACCCTAGATTCTTAGCATGCTAATCATAGTTGATTCTAAGGACCGTTAGTATAAGGTTTGCTACTTGACTTATTGGAATCTTATAGTTTCTTGAATTATAATATTATTCTTATATTAGTCATATACTGTTAGGCCCAAGGTCGTAGTTACGATACCAGTTGGACTCTAGGTGAGTATTATATCCTGGCTTTAGTCTATAGAGGCTTGGCCGGTCATGATTGTATTTTTTGGATACTGTTGATGGAATGCATAGATCTCGGTACATTCATTCTCACTTAGTCGTCAGATTCCAACTAAAATCATAATTTTACTATCACTTTTTAAATGGATTCTTTCATATCAAAAATCATACCACCTTAATAGATGATTTGTGTGCTTTTGGAACTAAAGAATATATTTTGGAAATTAGTCCAAGATTGATTTAGGTCAATGGAATATCCAATCTTTGATCACTACTATTTACTTTGGTCTCGAGAGATTCTAATCCTTTCTACTCTCTGATATAGACTTAGTCCCAGATTGATCTTGGGAAGTAGATTAACAAACTAACACTCTTTTAGTCATGGTTTGAGTTTGTGCATTTATTACATACATATATATTCGGTATTGGATGGAGTAGATTGATTATGATAATGATTACAAATTTTAGATTAGGACTAGGTTGGTAAATACAGATATTGTCAAACCCTTAGGGTCCTGGTCGTGTTAGAGAAGATAGGTTTCCATAGGTCCTTCGTTGGCAAGCTGTTGAGCTGGAAGAGGTTTATAGACTTGGTATGTTATGACAGTTAGATCAATTATGGTACTAGGGATTTACTTTTCCTTTATCATTTATTCATATGCATTATGTCTCACCAGTATATTATTTAGTGCTCATATTTATCAACTTTATGAGGGGTTTCATAGGTATAGTCTATGGTTTTATTTACTGTGTTTTGATTGGATCTTTTGGGTTTATGGGACCTGATTAGGTCTTTTTTTGGACTAGCCGGTTACTTTATTGTCATTATCATGGTTAGTTCATGGCAGGCTGATTATGGACTGATACTAAGGTTGCAGGTATGATTTTGATCCCTTTTATTTTTATGGTAAATTACATTATGGATAATGTGCTCATGGTTAAATTTGACTATAGGCCCAGATCATGCTAGTATTAACTAATCCTATTTGGTTAGGATTTCATAGAGAGGTTAGGTTGGCTACCCTAGGTTATACCTTTAAATTAACCTTATATACCTTTGTGTAGATATATATATATAGCTATGGTATTACTGTATATACCTCTGTTCCCTCATTTATTCATATTATATACGTATTCCTAAGATCGGTTTTCATTCCCGGTATGGACACTTTGAGTTCTTGGTTATGTCATTTGGTTTGACTAATGCCTTAGTGGCACTTATAGATTTGATGAGCAGGGTTTTCAGGCACTTTCTAGATCTTTTTGTCATTGTGTTCATTGATGACATCTTGATATATTCTAAGAATAAGGTAGATCATGCCAATTACCTCTGTGTGGTGTTGCAGACCTTAAAGGAGTAGCAGTTGTATATCGAATTCTCCAAGTGAGAGTTTTGGTTGAATGCTATAACTTTTCTTTGTCATATTATTTCCAGTAAGGGGATCATGGTGGATCCACAAAAGATGGCAGTGGCTAGAAGGTGGCCTAGACCCATAACTCCAACTGATATTTAGAGTTTTTTGGGTTTGGATAGTTATTATAAGCGGTTCATGGGAAGTTTCTCGATGAGAGTTACCCCATTATCTAAGTTGACCCAGAAGAACTTAAAGTTTTCTTGGTAGGATTCTTGTGAGGGGAGTTTCGAGAAGCTGAAGGATAAGCTAACTCATCTCAGGTTTTGAGATTGCCTGAAGGCAATGGGGGTTTCTGGTTTATTCTGATGCATCCCAGGTGGGACTTGGTTGGTTTTAATACAACATGGGAAGGTAATTGCCTATGCTTCTAGGCAGTTAAAGGTGCATGAGAGAAATTATACTACTCATGACTTGGGGCTTTTAGCAGTGGTTTTTACTTTAAAAATATGAAGGCATTATTTGTATGGAGTGGACGTGGACATCTTTTCTGATCATAAGAGTCTATAGTATATATTCACTCAGAAGGAGCTAAATCTCAGGTAGGAGATAGTTGGAGCTTATCAAAGACTATGATATGAGTCTTCACTACCACCTAGGTAAAGCTAACATTGCTTTTGATGCTCTTAGCAGGTTGTCCATGGAGAGTTTAGCCCATGTAGATAAGAAGAAGCGGGAATCGGTGAATGATATTCATTGCTTGGCTAATCTCGAAGTTTACCTCTTGGACTCTAAGAAAGATGGTGTAATGGTACAAGAAGTGGTTTGGCTGTCTTTGGGTGTAGAAATCAAGGAGAAGCAAATGCTAAATCTTATTTTGATAAAAATCAAGAATGATGTTTTCAGGCAAAGGGTGATAGTATTTGAGATCAGTGGTGATAGTACCTTAAGGTAATAAGGAAAGTTATGTGTTCTTGATGTTGATGGTTTACGATGAAGGATATTGGCCGAGGCACCTGTATCACACTATATAGTTAATCTCGATTTGACAAAAATATATCATGATCTCAAGAAGATGTATTGGTAGAATGGTATGAAAAAGGATGTGGCTGATTTTGTGGCCAAGTGTTTAGTGTGTCAACAAGTTAAAGTTGAACACATGAGGTCTGGGGGCTTATATCAAGAGATTGATTTGCCAGAATGAAAATGGGAGGTAATCAATATGGATATCTTTACCGATCTTCCTCGGTCTTGGAACCAATTTGATCTAATTTGGGTCGGATAGAATGACAAAGTCCGCTCATTTTTCGCCAGTGCAGACAAACCTTTTGGCTGGGGACTATGCGCGGTTGTATCTTCTAGAGATTTTAAAGCTACATGGGGTACCTTTTTCGATTATCTCTGATAGTAGTACACAATTTTCATCTCATTTTTGGTGGTCTTTTCAGAAAGGGTTGGGGACTAAGGATAATATGAGTATAGCTTTTCACCTGTAGACGGATGGGCAAGTAGAGAGGACTATTCAGACATTGGAGGACATTTTTTTGTATGTGTGTGATTGATTATAGTGGAAATTGGGTTAAGCATCTACCTTTGGTAGAGTTTGCTTACATCAATAACTATCATTCTAGTATTGGGATGGCCCCTTTTGAGGCATTGTATGGTAGGAGGTGTAGGTCTCCTATTGGGTGGTTTGAGCTTGGTAAGGCAGATATGTTTGGCCCAAATTTGGTTTATCAGGATATGGAGAAGGTAAAGGTGATTTGGGATAGGCTTAAGGCTGCCCAAAGACGCGAAAAGTCCTATGCGGATATAAGACCACTATTAGAAAATTGTCAATTACTTGGGATCTTATCTAGGGAAAAATATCTCAAGAAATATATGCGGATTTATCTAAAAAATTTTTAAATTCCTCAACATTAGAATATGTTACCTGCGAACTACATATTCTCAATAAATTCCGCAGGTAAATTTGGCGTCGTATTGTGCAAATTTCCTCCTTGCGACATTATCTGAAGAAATATATTGGCGGGTATTTTATCTCTAGGTAAATTTGAAGGTATATAGATAAATACACACACACACACACACACACATATATATATATAATCCATAGAAAAATTCCCAGGTAATTTATCCTACGGATTTACATAGAGAAATTTTGTTGAAAATATCTGTGGCGGATTTCATTACCTAGAAAATTAGTTGGGGATTATTTGCTACGAATTTAGTTGTGGATTTAGTCTTGGGGATCTACCTACAAAAATTATTACTTGGAAAAATATTGGGAGATTTATTCCATTTTCACTTATCCAATATATTAAAAATAATTATTCTAATTTATTTGCCCAGTCTAAAAAATCAAGAAATTTAACATTTTGTCTCTTTTTATCTATTCTATTCAATAGAATATATAAGATTTTTAACGCTTAGATAACTTATAATAATTAATTAGGGATAATTTAGTAAAATTAAAAATACTTGTAAAGTCCACACGAGTTCATGTCTAGGTAAACTTGTAAGACCCCACAAAATGCTAAGCTTAACTCAGTCCTTTAGAGCATAAAAAGAGGCCACAGATTAGAAATTATAGCTAAGATTTTTTACATAGAATTATTTTAGCCTTCATAATTTGACGATCTTATTTTATGACCCTTAGGACCTTAAAATGTCGATCCTTGGATTGAATCATGATCAGGTGTGTTAATAGGTCACTACGGGTGAGTTTCAAATTTTTTAGACCTCGTTTGAATCATATTTAGGTGACCAAAATAGTGGATCGACATGATCTCGATGCGTCATGTGTCCCATTGCGTCGATGGATATTTTTCCCATCTTCTAGTGCAAATTCCAATAAACCATTGTGAATTTGATGCGGCGCATTAGTCATCGCGTCGATTGCATCGATGCGGCGCGTTGGCCTGTGCGTTACTGGGCACAGTTTTGGCTCTTTTAATTCCGCGTCTATAGGGGTATTTAGGTCAATTTTTTCACCTTATTTCAGCCCCAAAACATGAGATTAATCCTTTCTAAAGGCAAAACCGACTTATTATTTAAAAATCCTCTTAAGAACAAACCCTAACCCATCAAATTCAAGATCCAAGTCTTAAGAAATTTACCACAACTTTCAGAGAATTAACAATCAAGGTATGTTAGGTGTTCATCCAAGGGTTTCCTTCCACCTTTGGAGTTCAAGAACCCTTTACAAATTAAAACATGATTGTCTTTATAAATTTTATGTTGAATTAATTGTATCATGATTATTATGTTATTTAGGTTTTAAGTCCATAATTTATTATAAGTTTTATCTGAGGTAATTTACATGCGTGTAGGGTTATGTGGATTTATGTTAAAAGCCCTTCGAATTTGTGAGTTGGAATTGTAATTATGATGCTTGCATGCTGATTATTATTATGTGCACTGATTATGTCCCCAAGTGTTTGATAAAATGTTCATGTGAGCTAAGTATTGCAATCATATCATGTTAGAATGTATAAAAGTTTATACCATGAAAGTGTTTGATAAAATGCTTCAATGAATAAATTGTGACAAGGGACTAGTTATCATGTTTTACAAGACTGTGTTATGTTTTTACTATCTATGCTATGAGTCCTGGGGGTATCTAATACCCGAAAATCTGCCTGTTTACCTAGATTTACAGTTGTTTCAGAATAGTCTTAGTGATGTCAAGTTCAGTAGTACTCAGTTAGTTTTAGAACTCAGTATATTCATCCAGTTAAGATAGCTCAGTATATTCAGCCAGTTAACAAAATTCAGTGTATTCATTCAGTTAAAAGAACTCAGTGAACTCAGTCCAGTTCAGTCAGTTAGCATGATCAGTAATAGTGTAGTCAAGCCTAGTACAGTCTAGAAATCAGTTCAGTGTCTATTCAGTTGGGATTAGGAATCAGCACCGAGCAAATCTTGGGATGAGGGCATTCTTGTCAGTAAAGAGTTTGGCCCCAAGTAGTAATTCCTGCGTTACAGAACTACATAGCCAGCATAGATTTAGATATCCACCTACCAATCTAGGGTTGATATATCTCATACGAATTTTTATACCAGCGAGGGTTGACGAAATGTCTTCCTGCCAGAGAGTTTTAACTCATAGCCATTGATAGTATTCCTTGGCAAGGTGCTAACACCCTTCCAACTGGGGTCACAGGTTGGACCCCAACTCAGTTTATAATCGGGGTATGTTGGTTAGATGAACACTCCCATAATTTTAGTTTCAGTTTTAGACTCAGTATAAAACCTCAATTCAATTTTAGAATCAAGACTGTCCGATACAATCACCCAGCTCAGCACATAACTCAGTTTAATTCCACAGAATTAGGACTATCAGAAATAGTCACTCAGTTAATAGTAATACAGTATTACTAAACTCATATATCAGTTATTCAGTTTTCAGAATTCATTAGCCAGTGTTAATGTGATCTCATTTACAGTGTATGCAGTTCTGTGTATAGCATTGCATAATCAGTATTTACAATAACTTCAGATATACATGTACTCTCATTCAGTTATACTCATATCATTCAGTAATTTATTGTTCATGTATATGAACCCATGAATTCAGCCTTACCTCATCTAGCATACCACTACATTCAAAGTACTGATGCATAGCTTTCTTTTGTGCTATGATGTCTTATATTATAGGTTCAGATGCACGAGCTCCTGACCGTACTTATCAGCCTAGATTATCAATAGCAAATTTAGTGGTGGTTCCTCACAGTTCGAGGACATAGTCATCTTTTTAGTATTTTAGTTTATTTTTTAGTAGTCGGAGTTAGTTGGGGACTTGTCACTACAACTCCACTTTCAGACAGTTAGAGGCTTTTGGACTAGATTATTTCAGACAGATGTTTGGCTTTTTTAGTATTTATTTATCAGTATTCAGTAGCTGATTTTAGTTATGAACCTTATGGAAAATTCAACCTAATTTCTACACTTATTTTAGTATATTATTTAGTGATCACAGCAGGTACCAATCATGGGTTAGCTTATGGTTTTTCAAGGTTGCAAGCACCATGTGACGTTCGGGGTACAGACTCGGGGTGTTACAAACTTGGTATTAGAGCCTAAGGTTCAATAGAGTCCTTGGAAGTCTAAAAGCCACGTATAGTAGAGTCTTGTGCATGGGTGAGTAGCGCGCCACACTTATGGACAAGAGGCTATGAGGCGTTTTACGAAAAGTTTCCCTTCTTTCAGTATTCATATCGTGCGAGTAAGCATGACTCAAGATAAAATCTCTATCTAATTCAAGTTTCCCTTCCGTTTACAGAATATGCCTACAAAAAAGATTAATGGAAGAAGAGCGGGAAACCAGCTAGCACCTCCACCCATCCAGCCAGATCCCCTAGATGAGCATGTTTCCCATGTAGAATTCAGAGCAACTTTCACCACCTTAGCTCATTCTATGGTAGCCCATAATGAATGTCCAGTTGCTGCACAGGCCAACCCAGTGGCCAATACTATTGTAGCTAGAGTTTGGGACTTCACCCGAATGAATTCTCCATCATTTACCGGGTTTAAATCAGCTGAGGACCCACAAGAATTCCTTGATTAGGTGCAGAAAGTCACAGATATTATAGGGTAACTGCTAGTGAGAGTATTGAGTTGGCCATATATCCATTGCAGGATGTGGCTCACTCATGGTTCAAGTAGTGGAAGGAAGAGAGGGCCATAGATGTGGGGTCCATAGAATGGGAGGAGTTTTTCACTATTTTTCTGGATAGGTTCTTCCCACTGAAATTGAGAGAAGAGAAGGTTTTGGAGTTTATTAATCTGAAGTAGGGAAACATGACAGTGAAGGTGTATTCTCTCAAGCTTACTCAGTTAGGTATATATGCCCCTTATGTGGTAGTAGATAGAAGATCTAATATGAGTAAGTTTGTGTCGAGTCTGTCTAGTAGTGTGGTCAAAAAGTGTAGAACCACAATGTTGATTAAGGAGATGGACATATCCAAGCTCATGGTCCATGCTCAGCAGATAGATGAGGATAAAAATAAAGAGAAGGAGAGGGAGAACAAAAGATCTAGAACAGGTATCTTCAACTTCCCTTAGCCCAAGTTAGAGAGTGGTAAGTGCTCTTAGTTCTGCCTAAAGTCCTAAGATCCAGCTCCGTCCTCAGCTAATGGTCCAATTCTAAAATTCAGAGATGACAATAAAGATAGGGCACCAGGCCCTAAACCTTAGAGTAGTGTTAGCAGTGCCCGAACAAATCCCTTTTGCCATAAGTATGGCAGAAACCACCAGGGTGTCTGTAGAGCTGGCAGTGATGTATATTTTAGATGTGACAAGCCAGGCCACAGGGTCAAAGAGTGTTCTCAGGTAGGTTTGCAGAGTCAGCACAATCTCCCTTAACTCAGTCCTTTCACCCGAATTATCTAGGTGCCGCTTCTAGTTCCACTATTGGGCAATCCCCAAACAGGCTTTATGCACTCCAGTCTTGACAGGATCAGGAAATTTCTCCTGATATCTTCACTGGTACGTTACAAGTTTATCATTTGCATGTTTATGCTTTGCTAGATCTAGGAGCTTCTTTGTTCTTTATAACTCCTTATATAGCTGTTAACTTCAGAGTCAGTCCCAAAATCCTAGTAGAGCCCTTCTCAATCTCTACCCCCATGAGTAAATCTATCAAAGCGCAACGGGTATACAGGAACTGTCCGGCTATGGTCAGAAAGTCACTTGAATAGACTTAGTAGAATTAGAGATGATGGATTTTGATGTCATTCTCTACATGTATTGGCTTCATTCATGATATGCTTTAGTTGATTGTAGAAATAGAGTTGTCCATTTTCAATTTTTGAATGAACCTATCCTTGAGTGAAGGGGTAGTACTTCAACACTTAGGGGTCAGCTTGTTTCCTACCTTAGGGAGAGGAAAATAATATCTAAGGGGCATGTTTATCATCTCGTTCGAGTTAAAGACTCTAGTTCAGAGGCCCCTAGTCTTGAGTTAGTTCTAGTAGCATGTGAATTCCCTGATGTGTTTCCCAAAGATCATCCCGGAGTCCCTTCCAAGTGGGAAATTAACTTCAAAATAGACCTTTTTCCAGATACTCAGCCCATCTCTATTCTGCCATATAGAATGGCACTAGGAAAATTCAAAGATTTAAAAAAATAGTTAAAAAATCTTCTAGATAAGAATTCATCAAACCCAGCATATCTCCTTGGGGTACACCAGTTCTATTCATGCGTAAGAAAGATGGTTCTCTTAGAATGTGAATAGACTACTGTCAGCTGAATAAAGTCACAATAAAGAACAAGTATCCACTTCCCAGAATTGATAACTTTTTTAACCAACTTCAGGGTGCCAGTTACTTTTCTAAGGTAGACCTCAGGTCAAGCTATCATCAGCTTAGAGTCAGAGAACGTGACATTCTAAAAATAACTTTTAGAACTCGGTATGGTCACTTTGAATTCCTAGTCATGTTATTTGGCCTTACCAATGCTACAGTATCCTTCATGGACTTGATGAACATTGTGTTCAAGAAGTACTTGGATATGTTCATTATAGTCTTCATTGATAACATTCTTGTCTACTCCCACAGTGAGCATGATCATGCAGACCATCTCAGAATAGTATTACAAACTCTCAGAACCTATCAGCTGTTCGCCAAATTCAGTAAGTACAAATTTTGGCTAAGGTCAGTAGTTTTCCTTGGTCATATAGTTTCTAGTTATGGCATTAGAGTTGATCCTCAAAAAACCAAAGCGGTAAGAAACTGGACCAGGCCTATCTCTCTATTAGATATTAGGAGTTTCTTGGGTTTGGCTGGCTATTACCGATGGTTTGTTAAAGGATTTTCATCCATTGCATCCCCCATGTCCAGATTGACTCAAAAGAAAGCCAAGTTCCAGTGGTCAGATTCTTGTGAGAAGAGTTTTCAGGAGTTGAAGTCTCGACTCACTACAGCCCCAGTTTTGACCTTACCAGATGGTTCAGACGAATTTATTGTATATTGTAATGCTTCTAGAGTTGGTTTGGGTATGTTTTGATGCAGAAAGGTAAGGTCATAGCCTATGCCTCTAGGCAGCATAAGCCCCATGAAAAGAATTACCCCACTTATGATCTTGTGTTAGCAGCTGTAGTGTTTCCCTTAAAGATTTGGAGGCACTATTTTTATGTGGTTCATGTTGATGTGTTCACAAACCATAAAAGACTGCAGTATGTATTTTCTTAGAAAGATTTAAACCTATGCCAGAGGAGGTGGTTAGAGTTGTTGAAAAACTATGGCATGAGTGTTATGTATCATCCGAGCAAGGCCAATATAGTAGCTGATGCTCTCAGTAGGATGTCTATGGGTAGTGTTCCTCACGTGGATGATGGTAAGAAGAAGTTAGTTTAGGAAGTTTATTAGCTTGCTCGACTAGGTATTCGCTTAGTCAATTTAGCAGAGAGTAGTGTATGTGTGCAGAATGGTTCAGAATCCTTTTTGGTTTCTGAGGCAAAAGAAAACCAGAACACAGATCCCAGTTTCATTAAAATAAAAGAGTCAGCCAGAGATAAAAAAGTAGAGATTTTCTCCCAAGGAGGAGATGGTGTGTTGTGTTGCCAGGGAAGACTATGTGTTCCATGTGTGGATGGCATGAGGTAGAGGATTCTTGCAGAAGCTCATGGTACATGCTACTCGATTCACCCAGAGGCCACTAAGATGTACCATAATTTATGGGAGGTCTATTAGTGAAGTGGGATGAAAAGAGATATTGCAGAGTTTGTAGCTAAGTGATCGATATGTCATCAGGTTAAGATCGAGCATCAGAAGCCTAGTGGAACTATGCAGGAGTTCAGCATTCCTTCTTGGAAGTGGGGAGAGGTGAACATGGACTTTGTGACAGGTTTCCCTCATACTCGCCGCTAGCATGATTCGATTTGGGTCATTGTGGATAGGATGACCAAATCATCCCATTTCTTACCAGTTCATACCTCTTATTCAGTTGAGGATTATGCCAAGCTCTATGTTAGAGGGTTGGTTAGATTGCACAGAGTTCCATTGTCCATCATTCAGATAGAGGTACGCAGTTCACCTCTTACTTTTGGAAAGCCTTCTAAAAGGGTCTTGGTACCCAAGTTCACCTCAGTACATCCTTTCACCCTCAGACAGACGGTCAAGCATAAAGGACTATTCAGACTTTAAAAGATATGTTATGAGCGTGTACCATTGACTTTAGGGGTATTAGGGATGATCACTTGCCCTTGATTAAGTTCCTACATAATAACAATTATCATTCTAGTATTCAGATGGCTCCATTTGAGGTGCTTTATGGGAAGAGATATAGATCTCCCATTAGTTGGTTTGAAGTGGGTGAGGCCGCAGTAGTAGGGACTGACTTGGTATTTGATACCTTAGAAAAAGTTCAGTTGATTAAGGAAAGGCATAAGACAACTCAGAGCTGATAGAAATCGTACACAGATGTGCGAAGAAAAGATCTCAAGTTTGAGATTGGTGATTATGTGTATTTTAAAATCTCTCAATGAAGGGAGTGAAGAGATTTGGCAAGAAGGGAAGCTTAGTCCCAGATATGTCGATCCTTACCAAATTCTCATCCGTTATGAAAAGGTAGCTTACGAGCTTGAGTTACCTTTAGACTTAGCTTCAGTGCATCAAGTATTTCATGTCTCCTTGCTAGAGAAGTGCATAGGTGACCCAACAGTTGTAGTCCCGATAGAGGGAATTGATGTCTAGAACAACCTCTCTTATGAGTAAATCCCAGTCAAAATTCATGATTATCAGGTTCGCAGACTGAGGTACAAAGAAGTTCCTCTAGTCAAAGTTCTTTGGCAAAATTAGTCCGTTGAGGAAGCTACTTGGGAAGAGAAAGCAGATATGCAAACCAAGTATCCCCACATCTTCTTCGAAAACTCAGACTCAGCTCAAGTTAATAGTTTTCCTTGAATTTACTCAGTTCCATGCTCAGATTACCTTTAAAAACTCTGTATCAGTTCAGTTACATAACATTCTTATATCATGCATACCTTCATGAAATAGCTTAGTTATGTGTCATACCTTCAGAATTCAGTCATGCTTCAGTTATGCATGTTCAGTATGATAACTCATATATCAGTAGTTTCAGTCATGAAATCATGCTTCAGTCAAGCATGTTCAGTATATAAACTCAATCTATCAGTATTCTTAACTTAGTCAGTATCATTCGAGGATGAATGTTTTCAAGGGGGAGATATTGTAAGACCCCGCAAAATCCTAAGCTTAACTTAGTCCTTTAGAGCATAAAAAGAGGTCCCAGACTTAGAAATTTCACCTAAGTGCTTGTACTTAGAATTATTTTAGCCTTCACAATTTGGTGATCTTATTTTATGACCCTTAGGATCTTAAAATGTCGATCCTTGGATTGAATCATGATCAGGTGTGTCAATAGGTTATTTCGGGTGAGTTTTAAACTTTTTTGACCTCATTTGAATCATATTTTGATGACCAAAATAGTGGATCGACATGATCTCAACGCATCGCATCGCCCATTGTGTCAATAGATTTTTTCCTAGCTTCTAGTGCAAATTCCAGTGAACCAATGCGAACACAACACGACACATTGGTTATCACATCGACCCCATCAATGCCGCACGTCAATCTGCATGTCACTGGATACAGTTTTTGTTCTTTTAATTTTGTGTCCACAGGGGTATTTAGGTCAATTTTCCCACCTTATTTCAATCCCAAAACACGAGATTAAACCTTTATAAAGGTAAAATCAACTTATTATTCAAAAATTCTCTTAAGAACAAACCCTAAGCCATCAAATTCAAGATCCAAGTCCCAAGAAATTCACCACAACTTTCAGCAAATTAACAATCAAGGTATGTTAAGTGTTAATCTAAGGGTTTCCTTCCACCATTGGAGTTCAAGAACCCTTTTTAAAATACAAGATAATTCTTTTTATGAATTTCATGTGAATTGATTGTATTCATGATTATGATTTTATTTGTGTTTTAAATCCATAATTTATTACAAGTTTCATGTGACGTAATTTACATGTGTATAGGGTTATGTGGATTTATGTTAAAAGCCCCTTGAATTTGTGAGTTGGAATTGTGAGCATGATAATTGCATGTTGATTATTATTATGTGCACAAATTATGTCCCCAAGTGTTTGATAAAATGTTCATATGAGTTGAGTAGTGAAATCATATCATATTAGCATGTATACAAGTTTATACCATGCAAGTGTTTGATAAAATGCTTCAATAAATGAATTGTGATAAGGGACTAGTTATCATGTTTTTCAAGATTGTGCTATGTTTTTACTATCTATGCTATCGAGTCCTGAGGGTATCTAATACCCGACAATCTAGCTGTTTACCTAGATTTACAGTAGTTTCAGAATAGTCTCAATTATGTCTTGTACAGTAGTACTCAGTTAGTTACAAAAATCAGTATCTTCATCTAGTTAACAAAACTCAGTATATTCAGCAAGTTAACAAAACTCAATGTATTCAGTCAGTTAATAGAACTCAATGAAATCAATCCAGTTCAGTCAGTTAGCATGATTAGTAACAGTACTTTCAAGCCTAGTACAATCTAGAAATTAGTTCAGTGTCTATTCAGTTGGGAGTAGGAATCACCACCGAGCGAACCCAAGGATGGGGGTATTTCTGTCTGTAAAAGGTTTGACGCTTAGTAGCAATCCCTATATTACAGAACTATGTAGCCAACGTAGGTTGAAATATTCTCTTTCCAGTATAGGGTTGATACATCTTGTATGAGTTTTCCTATCAGCGAGGGTTGATGAAATATATTTTTGTCAGAGAGAGTTAATTCATGTAAATTGCTTAGTATCCCTTGGCAAGGTGCTAACACCCTTCCAACTGGGGTCATAGTAAATCTTCTTGTATTATCCATTGTAGTATTCCTTGTATGATCTATTTGGCCGGGTACAAAGTTTTAAGAAATAAGAAAAGAGTTTTTTTCACATTAAGTGTTAAATACATGACACCACTTGAACCCTTCCTCTTGTTTTCTTATTCTTTTAATTTCATCCTATGTTACATTAATAGAATAATTCATAACAACAACCACAATAATATGGAAAATCAACTTTGAGTTTATGATGTTTTATATGCTAATATATACATGTTTATATTTATTAATTGTTATGATTTTATTTGATACTATAATGTCATAATTTATGCTAATAATGCATTTTAGGACTTTTTATGGCTTGAATTAACATATTCTTATGCAGAATGAGTTTGAAAGAAAGAAACAAGAAATATTAGCTGCTCAAGAGGATGAGAAAGGAATTGGACTTATTGATGAAGCATGTATACAAGAAATCATCTTCAAATAATGAAAATCCATCTCAAGAGAACAACCAAGCTTATTATGATAAAAGTGATGTTGACTCTGATAAAGTGATTCTAACCCTGATAATGTGGATGAAAGTGATTCAGATCTCAATGGTTAGTAGTTCTGTTGCGGATTCAAGTTTGAAATATTTTGTTTTGGATCATTTAAGAATTATATATAATTGATGTGGATGTTATGAATTATGTTTTTTTGTTAGCTTTAATGGTTTATATTAAACTTGTATTGAATGATGTTTTTGATAATTATTGGAGGTTTTGAATAGATTTTTTAACTAATTATGAAGTGTTTGTAGTAATTTACGTGTGAATTATTACTTGGAAATTTCCGTTGCGATGCATATGCTAAATATTCATGAAAATTTTCTTGAGAAAATTTGTTCTTGCGGATTTACTTGGGGCATTTCATTCAAATTTTCTTGCAAAATAGTTTCATAAATATCTGCAAGAAATTTTCTTTTGTTAATTAGGAATTTTCACCTCTAAACTTCCTTCGGATTTACTTGAGAATCTTTGTGGGGAATAATTTGTGAATTTTTTCGTGAAAATTCGTTGGTAAAATCCTTTTGTATGAAGTTTTACCAAATAATTCATGCAAAATTTTCATAGTTAATCATCAATAAATCCTCAAATAACTTACCTACGGATTTATTTTCTCAACTAAATTAGTTGGGGATTTTTTAAATCCGCAGATAATAATTACCTACGAAGGTTTTCTTTTTTGGATTATAATTGGCAAAAAATCCACAGATAATCAAATTACTTAGGTATTTTACTGTATTATCCCTATGAAAATTCACAGGTAATGAACACTTTTCTTGTAATAGGCGTAGAGAATTGGAGTTTGAGGTTGGGGATAAGGTGTTCCTTAAGGTATCTCCAATGAAGGGAGTGATGCAGTTTGGTAAAATGGGGAGTCCCCGGTATAGTGGTCCTTATGCGGTTTTGCAGAGGGTTGGTAATATGGCTTATAAATTAGAGTTGCCTTCTAGTTTGAGCTCCATTCATCTGGAATTTTATGTCTCTATGTTGAGAAAATGTCTTGGTGATCCTTCTTCGGTGGTTCCTTTGGAAGGATTAGGTACCTTAGATTCTCTGTCTTATGAAGAGTCCCCAATTGAGAGATTGGATTGATAGTTCATCAGTTACGGTCAAAGAATATGACCTCGGTTAAGGTTTATGGTGGAACCACAAGGTGGAAGAGGCTACATGGGAAGCAAAAATGGACATGAAGTCCAAATATCTGTATTTGTTTGTTGTTCCAAATATTCATGCGGAGGGTATGTGTTCTTGATCACATCTTTATTTTCTAACTTGGTTAAAGGTTGGATTGATATTTGATAATTCAAATGAATTGTGCTTATGTTTGACATACCTTGTCCGCCATTCAGGAATAAATGATACCTAGTGGGGGAGACTAAAACACCCTAGGTTAGGACCCTTAAAAAATTTTCTGGATTTTTGTTTTTTGGATATTATACGACTTGTGGGTACCTGTCGTATGATGAGGTATGGTTGGTATGATCTTAGTCGTATGCTAACCAGTGTTGGTTGGTACATTAAATTGGTTTGTAGAATGGGTACAATTTAGTGGGACGAGTCGGATGGTTGGTGACGATTCGTATGGTTTGGGTTTTTTCTTCACTTAATCTGAGACTTAGTAACTTAACTTGGATTAGAGTATGAGTGGCTTACCATGTGCCCTAAGATAGGGTATGAGTCATACCATTGAATTGTATGGTAGATAGTGTTCAAACTTCCTTTGGTTCTATTCTACCAGTGATACAGTTTAGGGTACTATTCGTATGGTTGGGTACGACTTGGTTTAGGTTAGTTGTATGTTGGACAAGGTTGGGTTTAAGGGGGAGGCCTAGGGTACAAGTGGTGGGTACCACTCGTACTAGAGGGTATGACTGGTATGGGGGAGTCGTACCATCTTACAGGAATTTGAAGAAGTTTAAGTTGGGGGTAATCTTGAAATTTCCCCACCTAACCTCTTAGGTTAGTGTAGGTTTATTTTAGTATCTTTTATTCCAGACTTTAATAATTGGACTGAAAACTATATTTTTGGAATTATTTGGTTTTGTTCATTTGATTGTTTGTTTTGTGTGTTTTATATAGTTTATTTACTTCATAGTGTCAGACTAGCCGAAATATTTCCAAAGCAACCATGGTCGAACCACGGGACCAAGGGGTGCCTAACACCTTCCCCTCATTCAACAGAATTCCTTAGCTGGAATCTCTGTTAGTGGATCAGTTTTGAAAGAGTCAAAAACTATTTTGAAAAAGAATTTCCAAAGATGACTTGGCACACCCGATTTTGCCAAGTGGCGACTCAGAGCTTTAATTGTTATAAGTTCTTTTTGAACTAAACTTTATCTTTTTTCACTTAATAATAAAAACCTTTTCGAATATAAAATCAAATCTTTTTGGTAAAAAAGGAGTGTGACAATACATGCCTTAGATTTTGAAGATGATGGAGAGAAATCACCTGTACAAGCCTCAAATTGATCCTCTAGATGAAACCCTTGCCTTTCTTTACCTACTAGTCCTGAATTATGCTCTACCCAATGCCTCGGGCCTTGATCACGAACATCCTTTGTGTACAAGATACTTTGGGGCACACCTCGGTGAATAAGTACAAATGGCCTCGGGGCATTCCCTAGCTAAATGAATACATTTACCAATTTTCAAGCGACAAAATGAAACATTCTCAAGAACAAACATTCAATCCTTCCAGAATTGTCAATTTCTATAATTTGCCTACCCAACTTAGTATTTGCATACTAGTTTCGGTCTATAATAGCATTATCACATACAACGACATCAGCGAGTCAAAATAAATAATGCTTGCTATTTATCAATTTTTAATTTCTGCCCCTAAATAAAATTAAACCCTAAATCAAATTAGATTCTCACTTATAGTGATTAAAATCACTTCAACATGGAATTAACAATTAGATAATGATAATTAAAATTACTTCAAACAAAATCACATAAATATTATCACCATTCAAAAACATTCAAAAAATAGAGATAAGAGATATAAAACTGAACCTCAATCAATGATTTTATTCCAAACAATAGGATCGAAACTCACAAAGCAATGAAATCTCAACCCAAATGAACCTCTATGTCAAACCTGCTAATTCCAATTGAATTCAACTGCAAACAAACTCAATGCGATCCACCACTGATGTTGTTTGGGCTAAAAATAGGGACGAGAGTAGTTGTTTGGCATGTATTTGGTCAGAATGAAGATGGGTTCACTGATTTCCTTTTGACGAAGCTCCGGTGATCTCGACAGTTACAAAATTAGAGAAAAAGAGGCCCAGGTTTGGAGGCAGTAATGTTTTCCAGTGAGAATTCACCGGACCGTCTCTCTCCCCTTTTCCAATCTAGCCGATTTACTATTTACCCCACCGAATTTTCTCTCTTTTTTTGCACTGATTCTTAACCAGTGTGTGTGTGTATTCATGGTATGTGTATTAGTGTGTGTTGTGTGAATTCCCCTAGATTTTGATGTGTGTGATAAGTGAGAATGAGTGTCTATATTGTGAGGTGAGTATGGAAATTAGATTTTTTTCTATTTTCTTTATGTGGAGTGTGAGTGTATATTCATCTGTGTATGTTGTGTGTAATTGTTTCTTAGTGAGGTGTGTGTAATTCTGTATATGTGTATTATGTGTATATATTTTATGTGTGTCCCATGTATTATGAGTGGGGTGGGGTATATGGGTAGAAGTGGGTATGGGGCAGGGGTGTGAGGTGGCAAAATTAGTTCGGGTGGATGGTGAATTTGTTGAGTGTTAGTTAGGATAAGGTGGTTATGGATTTGTTACAAATTGTTACTTGGATTCTTGTGGGGAGAACATTAAATGGGTGAGGGTGTACGACAATAATGCGGTAAATTTAATAATGTGTTGTTTGGGAGGGACAAAATTACGTGTCTTCATGGACTCCTCCTTCATTATTAGTTCCAACTCAAGGAATGTTTTGTAAAATATTTTCATGGCATGATTATTGTATGGTTTTGGGGTTTTCAAACATATGTTGGGGTTTTGGTATTAAATGCTTGGTTATAGTTTTGCCATATTTTAATTATGTTTTTACATGTTTTAATGGTGGTTTGGATAATTGGTTGCATGAGAATGGTTAATTGTTAATTGGATTTGTTTTGGAAACACTACGCCCCCAACATGTTTGATAAAATGTCTATAATAATACATTTTCTATGTTATTGGAATTTTAATGGAACTATTTGTAATGCCCCGAGAGTACACCCTGGATGCCACACCTGGAAATGCCACAAGGTTTTTAACTACTAAAAATATATACTGAATTATAGTTTAACACGTCTAAAACATACTGTTAATACTGATAAAACAACTGATAATACAATTGAAAACTGACTATCTGTCTGTACTAGTGTAAAATCCTCTATATAGACTGACTTTGGAGTTGATGGGACAAGTCCCCAACTAACTCCGGCTGACTACTGAACTAAAAAAATGCTGACATAAACATCATTGGTCCTCAGAGTATGAGGACTTACCATTACTACTGCTGTTGATGCACTGGGATGTCTAAGTGCGGTCGGTAACCTGAGCATCCGAACCTATGATATAAGACATCATAGAATAAGAAACGAGTATGCGATCAGTACTTTGAATGTACTGGTATGCTAAATGAGGTTAGGCTAATATGCATAGGTTCATGAACATGAATAATACACGACTTAATAAATAGCATGAGATAACTGATACAATAGTATACGTAAAAGCTAGAGAATCTGGGGATGCAGGACTAAGAAGATAACATGATACTGAAATAATCTATAAACTGACATACTGATACTGAATAACAGATAATTGTATGTTATGGTCAAGCAAATTTGAAGCTTTACTTTGTATTGAATACTGAACTGAGACTGTGGGAGCTAACTATAACCGACATGCCCCAATGTACTATCAGGGTCCAACCTATCACCCCAGTTGGAAAGACATTAGTACCGTGCCATGGGTACTAACAATGGATGGGTGCATCCACTAACTGATGTCCCGAAGGACCAGGGTTTAAGCCTAAACTGACCGGTGACCCCTGAGAGGTAGTCAAGCGTAAACTGATATTTGACTCCTTATATCCTGCACTGGCTACATAGTTCTAGAATACTTGGACTTCTACTAATGACGCTGCCTAACTGACGTGGAATCCATCATCCCTGCATTCACTCGGTGCTAAATCCTACTCCCAACTGAAAGACACTGAATACTGGACTGAACTAAGTTTAGCTATTTATGGTGACTGATTGAACTGAAAATGGTCATAACTATCCTAAACCATTCTATAGCTACTGAAGACTATATAAGCAGCTAGATTTTGGGTATTCAAAACCACCAGGACTCGATAGTAATAATAGCAAGACCATACAAAACCTTAAGGACATAATAAGTAACCATTATCCAAAACTCATTTCTTTGGGCATTTTATCAAACACTTACAATTCATAGTTTAAACATAGGAATAGTTTTAAACATATAGTAATATCATGATTTCAATACTAAATCACAATTTAAGGTACAAATCAATGAGTAAGCATCATTCAAATATGTAGGGTTTAACTTCAACAACAAATCATGTATAAACATATTATAAAATCGAAACTCTTGGGAATTCATGGTTAAAATTCATGATAACATTTAAAAATCATTCTTTTAAACTTTAAATTGGGTTCTTGGATTCCATGGGTGAAAAGAACCCATGAATGAACATCTAACATACCTTAATTGAAGAATTCTTGAAGGTTCTTGGTTGTTTTCTTGAACTTGAGTTTGAATCTTTGAAGGGCAATGGTTTATTCCTGAGAGAGAATGGTTTTAAATTGAGAGAATTTAAATAAAAGATGACCAAATGTGCTTTTGGGGTCTTTAATCTCGTGTTTTCACAGATTGGGGCCAAGGAAAAAGACCAAACTGTCCTTGGGAAATTAAAATTTGTAACTGAAACCCAAATTAGACCCTCACCGCGACACGCCAAGGCTGTCGTCATGATTTCCACCACTACACGGTGCAATTACGGTGATTAACTGGAAATTGGACCATTGCCAAACTGACTTTCACCATGATGTGGTGACCCCCTCATCGCTATACTCACCGTGATGCATTCCAATTGCGGTGAGCTGCTGGTTTGGGAAACCAAACTGGGTCCAAACCTCATCTAAAAAATCTAAAACTTACCCGAGACATGTTACTTACACCCCTGAACATGAATCAACTTTAAAACTTACGTCTCGGGGTTGGGAACATCACTTTAATAATCCTCAAAGTTGGGAACCTCAAAAACAAGACTAAGTCCTAACACTTAGCCAAATTTTTTAGGTTCTAAGCCTTTTGTACATGTACTATGAGCTGGACTGAATTTAGAATAGTGCGGGATATTACAATATCCCCCCCTTGTTATCATTCATCCTTGAATGATACTGATCAAGCAGAGAATGCTGAAGTACAGAGATTACATCCTTAACATGCATAACTGAAACATAATTACATAACCAAATTAATTCATGAATTCATGAAATGACATAAGACTAATTACATGGTTGGAAATGAGAATGCAATAGAGATAATCAAAGAAAAATTGTTACCCTGAGCTGAGCCTGAATTCATGGTGAAAAGATGAGGGTACTTGGTTAGCATATCGGCTTCTGCTTCCTTAGTGTCTCTCTCAATGGACGGGTTCTACCAAAGAGCTTTAACTAAGGAAACTTCTTTGTTCCTTAGTCTACGAGTTTGATAATCGAGGATTTCTACTGGAAAATCCTCATAAGAGAGATTGTCCTTAACGTCTATGCTTTCTAAGTGCACTACAACAACTGGGTCCTTAATATTCTTCTTCAGTAAAGAAACTTGGAACACGGGGTGTACAAAAGCCAAATCTGTAGGCAAATCAAGTTCATAAGCTACCTTTCCAAAGTGGCCCAAGATTCTGTAAGGACCAATATACCAAGGACTAAGCTTCCCCTTTTTGCCAAACCTCTCCACTCCCTTCATAGGAGAGATTCTCAAATATACAAAATCAGCAATCTTAAATTTGAGATCTTTTCTTCTCACATCTGCATAAGATTTCGTCGGCTTTGGGCTGTCTTAAGCCTCTCTCTGATCAATTGAACTTTCTCCAATGCATCATATACTTACTCAAGACTTATAAAAGTAGTCTCACCTACTTTAAATCAACCAATTAGAGATCTACATCTCCTCCCATATAAAGCCTCAAATGGAGCCATGTGGATGCTAGAATGACAGCTGTTGTTGTAAGCGAACTCAATTAACAGCAAATGATCATCCCAACTACCCTTAAAATTGATAACACATGCTCTCAACATGTCTTCTAGGGTCTGAATGGTCCTCTCTACCTGACCATCTGTCTGAGAGTGAAAGGCTATACTAAGGTGTACTGGGGTACCAAGACCCTTCTGAAAAGCTTTCCAAAAATGAGAGGTAAACTGAGTACCTCTATAAGAAATAATGGACAATGGAACTCTATGCAACTGGACTAACTCTCTGATATAGAGATTGGCATAATCCTTGGCTGAATAAAAAGTATGGACTGGCAAGAAATAGGCTGATTTGGTCATCCTGTCTATAATGACCCAAATCGAATCATGCTGATGATTAGTACGGGAAAAATCCACCACAAAGTCCATGTTCACCTTTTTTCCACTTCCAAGTGGGAATGCTGAACTCCTGCATAGTGCCACTAGGCTTTTGGTGCTTAATCTTAACCTACTGACAATTAGAGCACTTAGCCACAAACTCTACAACATCCTTTTTTGTACCACTCCATCAATAGATTTCTCGTAACTTACGATACATCTTGGTAACTCTTGGGTGAATGGAATAACATGCATCATGTGCTTCTGCGAGAATTATCTGCCTTAATTTATCCACACATGGCACACACAGTCTCCCCTGACCACACAACACACTATCTCTCCTTGGGAGAAAACTTCTACTTTCCGATCTATGGCTGACTCCTCTAACTTAACTAGACTAGGATCCCTATCTTTCTTTTCTTTCACTTTGGAAATGAAAGAAGATTCCAAATTATTTTGAACCCAAGCCCAACCCTCAGCTAAATCAACCAAACGAACAGCTAATTTGGCAAGTTGATGAACTTCCCTAACTAACTTCTTCTTATCATCCTCAACATGTGCAATACTACCCATAGTCAATCTACTTAGGGCATCCGCCACTACATTGGCCTTTATTGGATGATACAAAATACTAATATCATAGTCCTTCAACAATTCTAACCACATTCTCTGGCGGATATTTAAATCTTTCTACGAGAATACATACTGCAAACTTTTTGGATCCATGAACACATCTACATGCACCCCATACAGATAATGCCTCCAAATTTTCAAGGCAAAAACAACAACTACTAATTCAAAATCATGGGTAGTATAATTCTTCTATAGGGCCTAAGCTATCTAGAGGAACAGGATATGACCTTTCCTCTCTACATAAGAACATAACCCAAAACAACTCTAGAAGCATCATAGTAAACAAAAGACCCATCTACACCATCTGGCAGGGTCAAAACTGAGACTGAGATAAGTCAAGTTTTAAACTCCTGAAAAATCTTTCCATAAGAATTTGACCATTGAAACTTGACTTTATTCTAGGTCAATCTAGACATAGGGGATGTAATAGTTGAAAAACCTTCAACAAACCATCGGTAATATCCAGCCAAACCCAAGAAACTCCCGATATCTAATGGAAAAATAGGTTTAGTCCAGTTTCTCACAGCTTCAGTCTTTTGAGGGTCAACTCTAATGCCATCTTTAGAAATAATATGGCCAAGAAAAGCTACTGATCTTAGCCAAAATTTGCATTTACTAAATTTGGCAAACAACTAATGGGCTCTAAGCGTTGTAATACTATTTTGAGGTAGTCTGTATGATCATTAATGTTATGGGAATAGACAAGAATATAATCAATGAAGAATTTGACAAAAATGTCCAGGTACTGCTTTAAAACTCTGTTTATCAAGTCCATGAAAGCTGCCGGAGCATTGGTAAGACCAAAATACATGACTAGTAATTTGAAGTGACCATACCAAGTTCTAAAAGCTATTTTTTGAATGTCACATTCTCTGACTCTGAGTTGATAATAGCCTGATCTGAGGTCTATCTTAGAGAAGTAATGGACACCTTGAAGTTGGTCGAACAAGTCATTAATTCTGGGGAGTGGATATTTATTCTTGATGGTGGCTTTGTTTAACTGACAGTAATCAATGCACATCCTGATAGAACCATCTTTCTTACGCACGAAAATAACTTGTGTGCCCCATGGGGAAATACTAGGACTAATAAATCCCTTATCTAAGAGGTCTTTTAGTTGTTCCTTCAATTCTTTAAGTGCGACTGGAGCCATTCGATATGGAGGAATAAAGATAGGCTGGGTATCTGGAAGAAGGTATATTTCAAAATCAATTTCCCTTTCAGGAGGAACTCTTTGAAGGTATTTAGGGAGCACATCAGGAAATTTCCTTACTCTAGACACCGACTCGAGACTTAGAGTTTCAAAACTAGAGTCTTTGACTCACACAAGATGGTAGACACACCCCTTGGATATCATTTTCCTTACTCTAAGGTATGAAATAAGGTAACCCCTAAGCATTGTGTTACTACCCCTCAATTCAAGAACTGGTTTATTTGGAAACTAAAAGTGAATGATTTTATTTCTAAAGTCAACAAAAGCGTAGATGGAATGAAGCCAATCCATGCCGAGAATGACGTCAAAATCTGTCAACTCTAGTTCTACAAGGTCTATTGATGTAACTTTCTAAGATACTGTAATCGGAAGGTTCTTGTATACCCACCGAGCTATGATAGACTTACCCACTAGGGTAGATATTGAGAAAGGATTTTTTAAGTTTCGAGACTGACTCAAAAGCTAACAGCTATATAAAGGGTTACAAAAGAAAGGGAAGCTCTAGGATCCATCAAAGCATAAATATGTAAATAAAAGATCTGTAACATACCAATAACCACATTAGGAGAAATTTCCAGATCCTATCAGGACTGCAGTGTATAAATCCTATTTGGACGTTGATCGCTGGTAGCACTAGAAGTGGTGCCCTGCTGAGTCAGGCAACCTACTGGTGCTGATGACAAATGAGACTAGCCCTGGTGGCGCACATCCCTACCATTTCGCGCCACCACTCGACACTTTCGAATTTTATGGCCTAGCTTGCCATACCTAAAACACACATCGCTGCCATCCCTGCATTTTTCCTAATGGTTTGTATTATATTTCTATACAAAAAGGATTCGTACGACCACTGTTAATACTACCCTGGGACTTAGAGCCTGGTGCCCTATCCCAATTATCATTTTTGAATTTGGGCACTGGTGTATTAGCCTAAGATGGAGATAGGACTGAAGATTTTTGATGAAATTGAGAATGGTTACCACCCCCTAACTTTGGCTAAGTAAAATTAAAGCTACCTGTTCTAGCCCTCTTATTCTTCCTCTCTCTCTGTCCTTAGCCTTCTCTTCTTCAATCTGCTGAGGATGGGACATCAACCTAGACAAGTCTATCTCCTTAATCAACATTGTGGTCCTTCACTCTTTAACCACATAATCAAATACCTCAGACACAAACTTTCTTATTGTAGACTTGTTATCAGCCACTACATGAGGAGCATATCTGGCTAGCTGAGTAAACTTAAGAGAATACTCCTTCTCATTTATGTTCCTCTGCTTTAAGTTAATAAATTCTACACATTATCTTCCCTCAGTTCCAAAGGGAAGAATCTATCTAAGAAGGTTATAGCAAACTTATCCCATTTTATAGGCCCTGTATTGGTGTCCCTAATCTTTTTTCACTGCTTAAACTAGGTGTGAGCTACATCCTATAACTGGTAAGTAGCCAATTCAACACTTTCGCTAGAATTCATACCCATAATGTCTGTTACTTTCTAAATTATGTCAAGGTATTCCTACAGATCCTCGTCAAACTTGGATCCCAAAAATAAAAAAGGATTCATTCAGGTAAAGTCTCGAATCCTGGATGCGATAGTATTTTCCATAGGAACAGAAGCTGGCTGATTATTATGGGCTCCTACTGAGCGAGCTAGAGTAGTGAAAGCAACCCTAAACTCGACATGCAAAATATGCTCATTCAAAGGATCTTCCTGAATAGACGGAGGAGCTGGCTGGTTTTTGTTTCTTCTTCTGTTAGCCTTTTTGGGAGGCGTGCTCTATAAATGGAAGGAATATTGAGTTTGACAGAGAGCTTAACTTAGGATCATGCTCATTCGCATGATATGAATATTGAAATAAGGGAAACTTTTCCTCAAACGTCTTATAGCCTATCCATAAGTGTGGCACGGTTTACACACATACACAAGACTCTACTAAATGTAGCTTTCAGACTCCCTAGGAAACCTAAAAACTCTAGGCTCTGATACCAAGTTTGTAACGTATCTAGAGTACAAACTAGATTCCATATGGTGCTTACAGCCTCAAAGGACCACAAGCTTACCCATGAGCTGTACCTGCTGTGAGCACTGAATAAAATAACAAAGACATGTGTGGAACTTTAACTGAAAATGACATAAGGTTGTTAACAACTAAAAATCAATAATAAATCATAGTTTAACACATCTGAAACTTACTATTAATGCTAATAAAGAAAGTGATAATACAACTAAAAAACTGACTATCTATTTGTACTAGTCTGAAAGTCTGTAGATAGACTAACTATGGAGTTGATGGGAAAGTCTCCAACTAACTCTGAATGACTACTAAACTAAAAATAAATACTGACATAAATATCATTGGTCCTTGAAGTATGAGGACTTACTATTGCTACTTCTGCTGATGCACTGGGATGTCTAAGTGCGCTTGGGAACCTGAAAGTTCGAACCTATGATATGAGATATCATAGCCCAAGAATTAAGTATATGGTCAGTACTTTAAATGTCCTGGTATGCTAAATAAGGTTAAGCTGATATGCATGGGTTCATGAACATGAATAATACATGAATTAATAAATATCATGAGATGACTAATACAATAGTATACGTGAAAGTTGTAAAATCTAAGGATGCATGACCATGCATATAATATGATACTGAAATAATCTATAAACTAAAGTACTGAAATACTAATGCAGATTAATGGATAACTATATGCTATGGTCAAGCAAATCTAAAACTATACTCTGTACTAAATACTAAACTAAGACTGTGGGAGCTAACTATAACCGACATGACCCAATATATTATCAGGGTCCAACCTAAACTATAGTTGGACGAGCGTTAATACCATGCCAGGATACAAACAATAGCTAGGTGGATCCACTAACTGATGTCCCGAAGAACCAGGGTGTCAAGCCTAAACTGACGGGTGACCCTTCAAAGGTAGTCAAGCCTAAACTGACAGGTGACTCCTTATGTCCTACGTTGGATACGTAGTTCTAGAATACAGGGACTGCTACTAACAACTCTGCTTAACTTACAGGGAATCCATCATCCCTACATTCACTTGATGCTAAATCCTACTCCCAACTGAAAGACATTGAATATTTGACTGAACTAAGTTTAGCTATTTATGGTGACTAACTAGACTAAAACTACTCATAACTATCCTGATCTATTCTGTAGTTACTGAAGACTAGATAAGTAGATCGATTTTGGGTATTCAAAACCCCCAGGACTTGATAGTAATAGTAACAAGACTGTACAAAACCTTAAGAACATGATAAGTAACCATTATCCAAAACTCATTCCTTTGGGTATTTTATCAAACACTTGTACTTTATGGTTTAAACATAGGAATAGTTTTAAACATGTTGTAATATCATGATTTCAATAATATATCACAATTTAAGGTACAAACCAAAAGGTAAGCATCATTCAAATGTGTAGGGTTTAACATCAATAGCAAATCATGTATAAACATAATATAAAATCGAAATTCATGGGAAGTCATGGTTAAAATTCACGATAACATGTAACAATTATTATTTTAAACTTGAAATTGGGTTCTTGGACTCCATGGGTGAAAGGAACACATGAATGAACATCTAACATACCTTAATTGAAGAATTCTTGAAGGTTCTTGGTGGTTTTCTTAAACTTAGCTTGAATCTTTAAAGGGCTAGGGTTTGTTCTTGAGAGAGAATAGTTTTAAACTGAGAGAATTTCAATAAAAGATGACCAAATATTCTTTTAGGGTCTTTAATATCGTGTTTTTCATGGATTGGGGACATGGGAAATGACCAAACTATCCCTAGGAAATTAAAATTCATAACTGAAACCTGAATTAGACCCTTACTGAAATGCTCCAAGGCTGTCAATGATATTTCTACCTCAATTGTACCAAGAAATTGGATAGTTACTGAATTGACGTTCATCGCGATGTGGTGACTCTCTTCATATCTATACTCACTGTGATGTGGTACAATTATAGTGAGCTGTATTTTAGGAAACCAAACAGGGTCCAAACCTCGTCTAAAAAATCTAAAACTTACCCAAGATATGCTACTTGCACCCCTTAACATGAATCAACTTAAAAACTTACATCTCGAGGTTAGGAAGGTCACTTTAAAATTCTCAAAATTGAGAACCCTAAAAATAAGACTAATTACCAACACTTAGCCAATTGTTTTAGGTTCTAAGCCTCTTGTACAAGTACTACGAGTTGGACTGAATTTAGAAAAGTATGGGGTATTACATTATTGCATGGTATGGTTTGGTAGTAGAACTATAAATGGTTTAAATAGTTTGGAATGGTTAAATAGTAAGGTTGGGTGTCATGGTTATGGTTAATTAAAATTCCTCGTGGGGTACAAGGGAATCCCCCACGTAAACATGTAAATGAATAACTTATGGGGTACAAGGGATTCCCCCAAGCCAACATAATTATGGAACACTTATGGGGTACACGGTATCTCTCAAGTTAACTTGATAATGTAATCTATGGGTACATGGGAATCCCTTCACATAAAAGGTTGGCTAAGGACATTAATTGCAAGCTACAGTCGGTATAACGATACCACTACTCAAAGACTTGGTTAATAATAATGGATTGATGGTTTTGTTGGATAGTAACGGTTTTAATTAGGTAATAACGATAGAGTGTGATAACTAATTATGAAGGTGCGAGTCCAATGGATGGACACTTCCAACTCATATTTGCCAATATGAGGGTTGGTTATAGAAACTACATATGATACTATGAGGTATAAGGGAATCCTCTATGTACACTGTACATATGTATCATGGATAGCTAAGGGTACTTGGGAATCTCCTACTTTTATGGTATCTCCAATTTAAGTGGCTACACGTATCGGAGCCCATTCAGGGGGTTACAATAGACCCATCTACCCCATGGGTGGTTCTAGGATGGTTAAGCTACACATACCCATGGTAATGGTTTTAAATGGATGCTAAAACCAGTTCCCTTTCTAGGCATGGTTATATATATGTATGGTTTATATGTATATGAATGGTTTACTTAGTTTTAATGGATGTCATTATTTTAACCTTATCTCAAGTTTGTGCTACTTCTTACATACTAACCTATCTTTGGGCAGCTATATCCCCACGCGATATAGGAACGGACCATTCTACTCCTCCTGCTTAGTGATCGGATTCTGGATCGGCTATGGGATTAAAGTGGTGAGCTTCCAAATTATGGAAGGCTCCATTTCATATCATGGATGTCTTTACATACTTTAGTTATTTTATGGATATTGGTTTTGGCTATTGTTGGGGGCATGTCCCAATCGGATATTGTTCTTTTTTTGGTTAGAGGCTTTATGGAATTACTATAAGTTGGAATGAGCAGTGTTAGTATTGGTTTTAGCCTTAGTATTAGCATTGGTATTGGGGTTGATACCGTTGGACTGAATTTATGATTGTTCCATCCTTTTATATTATGTTATGGATAGGAACCTGGTTTACATAATGGTTTGGTTATGGTTGATGGTTGGTAATGAATGGTTGGACTTGTTTAGGTTGATCACAGTAATAGACCTATCCCAGAGTCTTAGGTTACACTAATACACTATCTTGTTATATGGTCAGAATTCATCCAACTTAGGTTATGCATATTTGGAGATTGGGTTAGGTAACGGGAGTAGTCCCCGATCCTGGTTGGATTTGGGATGCCTATTACGAAAAGGTCCTGGTTTGGGTCGTATCATAAGAGGACATCACTTTAGTGGCCAAGAGATCGCTTTAGTAATGCCAGCGTCCTTGGTGCCTGACCGCTTTAGCAGACTTGTGCCGTTAGAGTTGTAGCCGCTTAAGCAGAAAAGTGACTGCTTTAGTGACTCCTAGGGATTGTTAAATCCTCTTTCTTTATCTGATTTCTTCTCATTTTCTCTACCATTTTCTAGTAGGAGCTTGAATAGATAAAAAGAGTGGGGAATTATCCATTGAAGCTAAGGTAAGTTATCCTAACACTCTTTGGTCAGTTTCCACTATTTTCCCTATCCAATTACATCCTATTTTATTGTAAATTCTTAGAAATCTAGTTCCTTAAATACTAGACCTTAGGGGCTGATTTGGGTCTCTATTTGTGCACTATTTGTGCTCAACTTTTGAACATACATTCATTTCTCTTTGAGGGACCTAGTGATCTATTCAATTATGGATTCAATTTGCAGGACTTGTGAGTCCATTCTTAACTCAAACTATGACCTTTGATGTATAAAATATGGGTCTCATTCTACTTTAATGACATATATATTATAATTTTGATAGCATGGCGGTATTTCAGGATCGTGGGACAAAGACAGGTGATTTATGATGATTCAAGGACTGCAATTTGACATTGAGGTAGGATTTTCTCTACTCTTCTTCATGATATAGTGTATGATATATATTTTAAGTTAGTTAAGGATGATAGGATATGATTATGGGTAGAATACCATGAATTAGCCTAATTTAGAAGTTTGGGTATAGAAGGGTGAATCGACCCTTATGATAAACTACTTATTGTGGCTATAGGTTCCTATCACCCTACTTAAAGTGCTAATCATAGTTTCTTCTAAGGACCCTTTACTATAAGGTTTACTACTTGACATTGGATTCTCATAGTTTCTCAAATTATAATATTATTGTTATATTAGTCATATAATGTTGGGCTCAAGGTCGTAGTTATGATGCCAATAGGACTCTAGGTGAGTATTATATACTTATAACGGGTGTGGATTTAATCTATAGAGGCTTAGCCACTCATGATTTTTTTTGGATACTATTGATGGAATGCATAGATCTCGATACATTCATGCTCACTTAGTGGTAGGATTCCAACTAAAATCATAATTTTACTATCACTTTTTAAATGGATTTTTTCATATAAAAAATCATACCACCTTAATAGATGATTTATGTACTTTTGTAACTGAAGAATATATTTTGGAAATTAGACCAAGATTGATTTGGGTCCATGGAATATCCACTCTCTGACTACTACTATATACTTTGGTTGAGAGAGATTCTAATTATTTCTACTCTCTGATACTGACTTAGTCCCAGATTGATATTGGGAAGTAGATTAACAAACTAACACTCTTTTAGTAATGGTTTAAGTTCATACATTTATTACGTACTTATATATTTGGTACTAGATGGATTAGATTGATTATGATGATGTTTGAAAATCCTAGATCAGGACTAGGTTGGTATGTATAGGTATTGTTGAACCCCTAGGGTCCTGGTCATTTTGGAGAAGACAGGTTGCCATAGGTCCTTCCTTTGCAAGCCATTGAGCCGGACAAGGTGCTTACACTTGGTGTGTTATGACACTTAGATCAGTTATGGTACTAGGGATTTACTTTTCATATATTTATTTATTTATTCATATGCATTGTATATCACCAATATATTATTTAGTTTTTATATTTATCAACCTTATGAGGGGTTTCATAGGTATAGTCTATGGTGGCTGTTTGATAAGTGTTGGGATATTTTGGGTTTATAGGGCCTGATTAGGTTTTTTTTTGGACTAGCCGATTACTTTATTGTCATTATCATGGTTAATTCATGGTAGGCTGATTATGGACTGATACTAAGGTTGGAGGTATGATTTAATCCTTTTTTATTTTTATGGTAAATTACATTATGGATAGCGTGTTCATGGTTAAATTTGACTATAGGACGAGATCATGCTAGTATTGCTATCGTACTTGGTTAGGATTTCATTGAGAGGTTAGGTTAGCTACCTTAGGTTCTACCTTTAAGTTAAACTTATATACCTTTATATATACATATATATATATATATATATATATATAGTTATGTCATTACTATATGTACCTCTCTTCCCTCATTTATTCATATTGCATATGTATTCCTTGGACTTGTATACTACAATATATCCTTCTTACACTCTTTATTTGTATATTGGCTAGTGATATATAGTATAGTACTTTAGTTCCTGGATACTACTAAAATAGTATAGTTATCCTTATTGCCTTTCTAGATTTATATATTAAATTCCTAGATAGTTGCCTATAGTTTATATTCCTGCTTGTATGTTATCAATATTTGGATTATCCTTGGGTCTCAGTCGGTAGTTGCCTACTGACTACCACATGTTTGGTACTCATTCAACATTTCTACAGCCTACAAATCATAGTATGACTTCTTATCACTGGTGTGTGCACCATGTAGAGCATCTATGTATTAGAGATTTGGGGTGAACTCCTGACGTTTAGAGCCTTACTACTCTCCTTTTTATTAATTAAGCTGGTCTCTATGTTGTATTTATAGATGGTTTGTACCTATATATTTATTCAGTATTTAACTTTGTACTTTTATTGTATTAAAAGGTCTCATACTAACTTCATCAGATCTTAGGGTCACTTTATATATATTTGCCTTTTTGTTTCCATTATTTTCATTCATTTCTCTTACTAGTCCATCTAGTTTTGGACTACTGGTTTGCTCACCTACTGATGCATTATAGTAGGTGCCACATGACCTGAGTAACTGGGTCATGAAAAATTGGAATCAAAACGTAGTTTTATCAATATGTTATTACAAGAGCTAGTGTCCATTAGAGCACTATGGATCGATGCAACATCTTCTTTATCCTATCTTTAGGAGGATACAAGTCATTCTTAGGAAAATTTATTCTAGACTCTTTGTCGTGTGTCCGTTTTGTGAACCTCTTGTACATTTTTTTTCTTTATTCTATTTTATATAGATGATACGAGGTTATTGATAAATGTAAATAGGACTTTGACACGTGTTTCTAGAGCTTCAACACAACGGACTAGGGAGTCAGAGATTAATGTCAAAGATCTTTTATGTCAGCCAAAAGATTTGGGGCCAGCCCAGGCTTTGGTAGGGTTTGTGACTACTTTGGCCTTTCAAGATTCAGCATTGGAGATTCTGAGCCTCTTCTATAGATACCTCACAACCAGAGATGATATCCAGTTCATCAAGAATCTCTCAGGCTAGAGTTGGGTTTATTGGTGTTCAAAAGGGTTCCTTATCAGTTTCAAAGTATGAGAGTGGGTTTCTTAAGTTGGTAAGACTTACTCCTATGCTATATATTTCAAGCATGAGATGGTGCGTAGATTAGCTTTGCTATTTTATTTGGCATCAAATCATTTGATAGTAGGTGTGTCTTCTTTCTCCCACATTGCTGATTGATATCACCCAAAAGTACACCTCTTTAGAAGTGTAAAACAAACACTATCAAAATAAAGTAACCCAGCTAGGTGGGTTCGAACCCACAGGGAATACGTAGAACTATCTCTCGAACTTCGTGAAATCACCGGGCTATGTAGAAAAGTAAAAGAGGGCATTTACTGGATTAGTAAGAAGAAACAAAAATTGGATTCTTGTGGTATTAATCAATCTAAGACAAACAATAGGCTTGCATTTCCCTTGGCTTCTAGCTTCATAGATTTATTCATGCACTTTCGAACTATTCCAATACCTCACATGCATAATCCGACAAGTTATGTATCACCAACTGTCTTGTGGACTCATTCGCATATCTCACTCTTTACCTTGTGAGTCTCAGAGTGTCACATTACTAACCTTTGCCTTGGATCCTAGATTAACAATTACATTATGAGCCTCAAAAGTGCTAGCTTAGATCGACAATTAACTTAAATCACTATTATGATCTCCTTTTCCCAATCTCTACCTCTCTTTTGAAGTAAGTAGTGAATACAGGCAGGTTTTTAACGTTGGCTGCTGCTAAGAAATCAATTAAATAAAAAAACCATAATACATGCAAGAATCTTAATCTAGAATGACTTGGTAGTTCCTTTACTTTGTTAATTCGCTAGGGTTCCAAAACCCTAGCTAAGGGGTTAGCCGTTCATAGTTGCGAGATACTTCATGGAATTCATAGATAAAATCATAGAATTAATATGACAATAATAAAAGAATAAAACCCAAAGTCTCAGATCAATTATTAAGACAAAAACTAAGAACACATGAATCCCAAGATTAAAGATCAATCTTGGAATCAAAATATGTTTATGAATGATGTATATGATGTAAACTTAGCCTCAAAGGAAATATATGAGCCTCTACAAGCATATCCTCACTAAAAAACATAAAAAGGGTATTTATAGATTACATGGAAACCCTAGAAATCAATTCCTAAGAAAAGAGGAAAACTTGAGTAAACGTACATAATAATACCTAGAAACATCATAGGAGTCTATATAGGTTACATGAAAACCCTAGAAAATCAATCCAAAATAATCCGAGAAAAGTGAGTCGGCGACCACCTATGGACCAACCTACGGGGCATAGGTGGTACCTACGACCAGTAAGTGGGTTGTCGTAGGTGGTGCCTCAAAAATTGCTCACTAAATTTTAGTTTCTGATACCTACGCCACTACCTACACCCTATAGGTGGTACTTATGGGGCGTAGGTGCCTAGGTAGGTGGTCATTTTTCAGCTTTTCATTCCATTTTCTTCCGGTTAGCTTCCAACACCTAGTTTCCTACAATATATCTCCAAAAATACATCAAATCCAACAAATAGCCTTAAATACATGCATATTCTCTAAGTTTAAGCATAATAAGTGCCATAAAACCATGGCATATCAAGATCCTCAACTTAAAACGTTGAATGTTCTCAGGCAACAAAAACACAACAAAATAATATAACGATGCTTAACATAGAGAAACCTAAGATACGTATGGCCGTCAACCTCAAATTTAGCTCTAAAAGATCACCCCTATAAAATTTTAACACTTCTAAACCAATTGTGTGAATTTATAAGGCACAATAATATGACATGAGGGGATCAAGATATGGAATTACATTAGAAACAAACGGTTATGCATATGTACAAGTTACACTATCCAAAAGAGTAAGCAACTAGGGACACAAACCAAGTTCCTTCACATCAAAGAAGTCCCAATCTCTCTTATGGAATTATGCATGTCAATGCAGGGGCGTATCAAGAGACACTCACACTCACAAAGAAGTTCCAATCAATGTGCATAAAATATCATAGACTTGCACTTATTTTCTTTAACTTAGCTTTCATACAGTTGGGTTAGGATCATTATAGGAATTTACTTAGATTGTAATGTAGGCTTGGGGACTAGTTTGGTACATATGGGAATTTTAGTGACTAAGCCTCCCCGGCACTACACTTACTTTGGGGGTCCAATTATCAACCAACTCTTTTATTCTACCCTTATTTCTCCCTTTTATTCCTTTATTGCACATTCAGGTTGGGTGTGGTTTCTTTTATTCTTCTTCTTTCTCTTTTTCATTTCTTTTTCAAATTTTTCTTTTTCTTTTTCTTTTTCTACCACACCTATCCCTACTTTCTTTTCTCTTATTTACTCTTATTCATACCTACTTTACATTATGCACCCCTATGATAGCCACCCTCAACTTAGGCAATTTGCTTGAGTTAAGGTGCATAATGTCCAAGGAGAACCAGGGCCAAAATAGGTTCATTATAAAAAAAAGGAAAGGTGAAAGGAAAAACAAGATAAATAGGCTATACAGGCTCAAAAAAGGGACCAAGGGATACTTATTCACATTTGGAAGGCCATTTAGGCTAAAAATGAACTTATTTCAAGAACGACCTATGATCCTTCCTAACCGACTATCCTACAACCTAGGAAAGATTAACTGGAAAGTTTTGGATTCAACACACAAAGAGAACAAAGTAGTATCTTACACACACATAGCATAGGATTGCATTATAAAGTACTATCTATCTGGTTTATGTAATTGTTTGCTATGATTATTATGTCCCTAATTCTAATGCCATACCGAGATTCACAATGACCATATATATATACACATCACACAATTCAAAACATAATTTTTTTAGGGGAATCATTTTTCTCAACAAATCAAAAGAAAGTAAATCAACTGCCTTAAGTACTCATTTTATCCTAGTAAAACATCAGCAACACAATACAAAACAAAACACAATACATCCTAAATATATCAGCTCTACTAGGAACAAGATTCCAGGGAAATGAGTAACAATAACAAAAACCCCAAGACAACATCAATACCTATAAACTATCCCACCCCTATCAAAAAGACATGAATTATCCCCAATTCATTAGGCTGTTTCAAAGAAAGAGAGTTAGAAACATACATGTGAGACCATAGGTACACAAATATGACATCTATCATAATAACATGAATGAATTTACAAATAATAAAATACTTTAGATTGCCTCCCAAGCAACACTAGATTTCATATCGCGGTATGATGTGGCTATGTTGGTTACTCAGACTTCACCAACAAGCCCACGGGTACCTTGATTATTCAGAATTCATCAAGGTAGCCCAAGAGTTGGCCTTCAATTTTCTCTTTCAATTTTGAACTTATGAATTTCACCCCTAATTGTTTTTCTAGTTTCCTACTATGCCCATGAGGTAGTGGTATAAAAATAAATGAACTAAGCAATAGATGTAGCATGTTGCAGCTTTTGTCCCTCAAGTGAGAAATGTAATTATTTGATTCTAGCTCAATAAATTGAAGAATATAGATATTTTTTTCCTACTTCTTTCACTCTTCTATGGGTATGGATGGCTCGACTAATGTCGTACTGTCAAAATATAATGTCAAAAAGTGATTCAAATGAGGTCTAATATGTCTCAATCCATGAATTTCATTATCCTTGACATTCTTACATAATTCTAGTGTACTTTTTTCAACAGTGAAAACATCCACAAAAGTATGATCAAGTGTTGACTCCTATAATTTTAGCTCCTCAATTTGGCTTATGAGAATTTTTTTAGCCTCACACAACTCATAACTAAATTGGTGTTCATTACACATATGAACCTTTACATTCAATTCTACTTGTAAGTTATAAATATCAAAGCCAAACCTGTCAAACTGTTGACTAAACTCCTCTTTTTATTTTGCTCGAAGCATCAACATGCTTAGCATGCTCTTATTATGCTCCAATAATATATTGATCATGCTCCTGGAATAATGCACTATATCAAAAGGGTAAGGATCAACAAATAAGGAATCATCATCAATCCACCCTTCCTCTTATAAATATGTCATACCAAAAGAGTAGGAAAATATAAAAAAATAAAACCCCAAAATCTCAACAAATCCAATCAATAATTCACAACTGTATTCTCTGGTAACAATGCCAAATTTTTGTTACTTACCAAAATTAACCTCCTTAGAAGTATAAAGCAGTCACTGTCAAAATATAGTAACCCAACTAGGTTGGGGTCGAACCCATAGAGAATACATGGAACTATCTCTCAAACTTGCTTAAATCACTAGGCTTTGTAGAAAAGTAAAATGGGGATTTGCTGGAAGAGTAAAAAGTAACTAGAATTAGATGCTTGTGGTTGTAATCAATCTAATACAAACACTAGGCTTGCGTTCCTCCTAGAAGATAACTTCATAGATTTATTGTGCATCATCGAACTATTCCAATACCTCACATGCAGAATCTGATAATTTATGTATCACCAACAGTCTTGTAGACTCATTGGCAAATCTCACTCCTTACCTTATGAGTCTCAGAGTGTCATATTACCAACTCTTTCCCTTGATCCTATAGTAACTATTACCTTGTGAGTCTCAAGTTATTAGATAAAAGATAATTATCTTAAGTAGATAAAGAAGACTAGCTTAAATTAATAATTAACTTCAAATCACTATTGTGATCTCCCTTTCCCAATCTCTACTTCTCTTTTAAAGTAAGTAGTGAATACAAGCAGGTTTTTAACATTGGACACTGCTAAGAAATTCATTAAATTAAAGAAAACCACAATACATGCAAAAATCTTTATCTAGAATGACTTGGCACTTCTTCTACTTTGTTAATCCACCAGGGTTCCTACAACCTTAGACAAGGTAATTTGACACTCATAGTTCCAAGGAAATTCATGGAATTCATAGATAAATCATAGAATTAATCTTACAATAATAAAATAATAAAACCCTGCGTCTTAGATCAATTATTCAAACAAAAAACCAAGAACTCAAGAATCCAAAATCAAAGATCAATCTTAGAATTGAAAGATGTTTGTGAATGATGTATATTATGTAAACTTTTCCTCAAAGGGCATATATGAGCCTTTAAAAGCATATCCTCACTAGAAAATATAAAAAGGGTATTTATAAATTACATGGAAACCTAGAAATCAAATCTTAAAAAAAGATGAAAACTTGAGTAGCCGTACATAATAATGACTAAAAAGATCATATGAGTCTATGTAGGTTACGTGGAAATACTAGAAAATTAATCTAAAATAATCCAAGAAAAGTTAGTCGATGGCCACCTACGGAGCATAGGTGGTACCTACAGCCAGTAGGTGGGTGTCCATAGGTGGTGCCCTAAAAATTGCTCTCTGAATTTTAGTTTTTGACACCTACGTCACTACCTACGCCCTGTAGGTACCACCTATAGGTCGTAGGTTCTAAGGTAGGTGGTCATTTTTTAGCTTTTTGATCCATTTTCTTTTGGTTAGTTTCCAACACCTAGTTTCCTGCAAAATCACATCAAATCTAATAAAATAGAACTAAGTACATGCATAGTATCCAAGTTTAATCATCATAAATGCCATAAAATCATAACATATCACTTATCATATGAGGGACATATAAAGAGCATATATTGAGACTTATGGATGTGGTGTCAAGAGTTCTTGTCACTAGTATGGGGCTTTTCATTTTTTATTTTTGAGTAGGGATACCCTCAGTATGGTTCAACTTTTATTGCAACTTGTTAGTTCCATGCAGGTAACGTCTTAGGCTATAGGTTGCTCTCAGATTAGTTATGGTGGTCATAAGAGGTAGAGTTCTCATTAGACCTTATAAAGTATTCAACATAGAACTTTAGTCCCCATGGACCCATTTTTTATTAATGGGTACAGTACCTCAAAGTATTTTGAGAGATTGCTTTAGCTGGGGTGAGATTGGTCTTTGGTTTAGGGAGTGCCCCAGATGTGAGTTGGTTGTTCATATAGAGTTAGCATGTGTTATTTTCTAGCCTAAGGATCCTAAGGTATGTCATGATTACAAAAGAGATGCTCATTTCAGTAAGGAGTGTCCCTAATTTTAGTTGGTCAGCCAGTTGGGGTCAACCCGTGTTGCTCACAAAGTTAGTGCTTAAAGAGTTTTTTATGACTGTAGAAAGATTGGCCATTGGTCTAGAGAGTGTCCCTGATATAGGATTATTAGTAAATCATCTCATTTAAATTATTATCATAGAGATGTAGAGCCTTTGATTAGAGATGGGTGCTTATTACCGTAATTAATAATTCAGATAGTGTTCAAGCTTGGTCATGCTCAAATTTGTACTCCTTTTAGCACATCAAGCTTATGACTCTAAATTTCCACTATGATAGGTACACCTTTTATTTCTTTCCATTTTCTTTCTATTTGAATAAATTAGGGTTTTCGTACCCATCAGTGATTATATTGTTTGTTGTATACCTTATTGTAGAGTCCACAATTATGTGGCTACCTCGGTAGATGATTTTTAAGGAGTGGATAGAGTGGATCAATATTGATATGTACTTAAGGGTGTAGTATTTGGGTTCGAGTCTTATTTATCATGGCATATTAGCTTTCTTATGGCCCTGGAGTGTACTTGTCATTGATTTAATTTTTGGTACCACCTACTCTATATATAGATGTTTGTATTACTGTCATTATCTGATGTTGATTTATTCTTGCTTGATTAGCATCTAGACTAGCATTATCTAGGTAGAATTTCCTTCCTCGAGATTTTTATTTGTTAGACTAGGCGTCTGGATTGGTTGGAAGAATTATCTCTTTTAGTTAGGTTAGGTGGGTCATTTTCTCTTCTATTCATGATGGTAGATTGGTTGTTATGTGGGCTATAAAAGTGAAGGAAGGTTAGTCTTCCATTGTTTAGAGTTGGTTATTTGTTGCCCGTTTTTGAATTTGAGATTCTAGGACTTTACTTCTAGTTTGACAAGGTTTCAACATTGGCTATCCTTCTTTATAGCCATTTTTGAAGTTGATCAGCTTAGGATTCGTTCTTTTGATTTTTCCATTACATCGCCCATAGTAGTCATGACATTGACGTGAGAGGTCTTGGGCTTGCATTTTAGGTTTCTTAGGTTTATCTCCTTGAATAGTTTGATTGTGGAATTATTGTGGAGTTGGATACTCTATTTTTTTCAGGATATGGTTGTTGTTCTAGTGAAGTTAAGGGAAGTGGAGATAGGAGATCTTTTCTTGTGATTGCTTCCTAATTAGAGAATTGGGGATTTGTTACCTTGGGTTACTTGGTTTATTTTCTAGTAGTGGCCTTGACCTTTGAATTGGTGTTGATATCGTTATTCTATTCTTTGGCTATATGATTCATAGGTTGATTGGGTTAAGGTTGTTTTCATAGGTGGATTCAAGAAATTCTTATTTAAATTTCTATTTGGCCTAATAAGATTTGGTGGAGTGATTCTCCTTGTTGATATGTGCGTACAGGTATTAGTTGCTTTAGGTGGAGCATTGGATTGACCAGTTTCTGGCTAAGGTTCACTTCTACGAATTGCTAGAGTTTTGCTTATCACTAGTACTATTTGCAGCCTTGATGAATTCCTGAGTATGCTTTGATGTTTTATGCCCTCCAACAAATACGAAGTTGATTGCTGATGTTTTTAGCTTTTGGTTTATCCTCTATTGTGAGTTTGTTCTGTAGCTATGCTTCAATTTCAGCTCTGGTAGGAAATAGTGGGGACATGTCTAATTTATGATAGTAAGGCCAATTTGGGTATTTGGCCTTAGTTCAAACGTGTTGACTTCATTTTTGGATTTTGACACCTTTGAATGGCGGCTTGAACGTTATGATAGATTTGGAGTATGAAGGCTTACCCATCCACAGGACTGGTTTGGCTTGTTGAGATTTAGTGGTTCAGCCTTGGTTTTAGGATTTCAGCTGAGTTGTAGAGCTTGAGAGAAGCCTCCATTTCCAGGTTTGAATCAGTAGGGCATTCTTTTATAGGTTGGCTCAGCCTGCTTCTTATCTACCAATTCGGTCTCCTTTAGATCTATAAATTGTGGATGATTGATGCTTGGATAATAGCCCATTATCACTTGATGATGGTTCTCAGTTTTTACCAAAATTTTTTATTGTCTGCTCAGTAGATGTGTGAGCTCTAGTTGGATTTAGCATGATTTCATCCTTAGTTGGTAGGACATTTTGGGGAAGATTATTTTGTTGTAAGAGTTGTGCTTCTGTCATGACCCGACCCCAGGCCTAATCGTGATAGGTATCTCAAGCCTGCTGAGTGCCGAAGACCACCCACATAGCCTATCCAAAACATAACCTAAACAACATCCGAAGATAGCCAAACATGATGTTAAGATAATTAAAGTAACTCAAAGGTAAGCTCTAAGAGTCAACAACAACCATTTCCACAATCTTTTCCACAAAAAACCTTTAAATAAAACCAAACATCAATCTAAGTAAGGACATGCCCTCGATAATAGACAAAAGAACCCAAGGATATAGTCTAAGACATAAACCAATCAAAAGAGTAACGAGCCTTCCGAAAGAAGGAGGCTCACCACTTCAAGCTGTTCGATTGATGAACTGAAATCACCTCACACTGTGAAAGGAAGTAGAAGTGTCCTCAAAACCTACATTAGGAAATAATGTAGTTTACTAGGATGGTTAGCAGGGTGAGCGCTAGTATGTAACTCAGGAATAAGGGATAATATAATGCCATTTCAAAATACTCAATGTATATGTTCACATACATGCAAATATACATATATACATAATGCTAGGATATGGAACAAGGTTTATTATGAGATTTAAAACAATTAACCTAGACTGTGTAGCTCTACCATCATATAAACACTCACAGGCTATATGGGTCTGGCTCCCCCACCAGAAGGGCCCTAGTGCGTGTAGCCACATAAATCAGAGATATACATAGAAGGCTAGGGAATCATGACCCTACGCCATTCCGGATACAAATATATAAAGTGATTCATGCACACGATTATCAAGACCTCAACATTGGCAAATGCGGTTTCCAATATTGGTCCTCGTGGGACCTTCATTTTTTTACGGTGAGCTATACAACCCACTTTAAGACTAATTAAAACATTTACACATAACCTAACTATTTAATAAAGGAGTTATTCATCAAGGCATTACCAAATGGTATCATCATACCAATTCAATTTTGCAAGCAAATTTCAGTATGCCATCCTCTTGGGGGAATCCACAACCCTCAGACTCCATAATCTATTAATTTAGGGAATACATGATCCCTAAGAATTTAATTAAAATCATATCATGGACTCCATGGCCTTTCAAAGACATTTATAGTCCTTTAGCCTTTTATGCAATGCATTAGTTTAGAAAAGTTGGCAAAACTATATTTCAAAGCCAATTATATAAATGGATCAAGGTTATTAACAAATTCTAATACCAAAATCCATTTATTTGGGGGAATCCAAGACCCCTCATAAATTATCAAATCAATTTCATAAAATTGGTGGAATCCACAACCCCCATCCCATCTACCACGCCCATGCATCCCAATGGTTTTCAAAATCCATCAACAAAGCATAACAAATGCAAGTAAATCATGAGAATACCATTTACAGAAATATAATCAAAAACCCTCAACCCAACATTCAAAACCAAATATTTAAAACCATGGATATACAAAGCCATTGCATACAATAATGAAAATACAAGTTTAGGGAGAGAGACACATGCCCAAGACACCAATAATTTTGAGAAGAAACCATAATTGAGCCCTAGGTGACCAACCCTTAGAAAAACCTTAAGAGAGATAAGAGGTGTACTTGATTTTTGTTGGGATAATAATGAGGCTACAAAGATATATTATGGTCGTGATTCTTAATTGGGGAAAGAGTGAAATGGCCAAAGTGGCTCCAATTAGAATGCAAGAAAAACTGTCGCTAGTGACTACGAGTCAACTTATGACTCGTTACGAGTCATCACCACGAATCATGGTCTGAACAATAACTCAGGGCAAACTTACTGCTAGGGTCCCGGTCCCAGTCTATGACTCATGACCAGATCTGATGACTCATGAGGTCCAAGTCGTGACCTCAACAGAAATCATGGACCATCATACTGGTTGGACCACAAGTCCCACCTTATGATTCATAATATCTCATGCTGACTCGTGAGGTATTAGTCGTATTCAGGACAAAAAATTTAGCCAAATTACTAGTTCTGCTATGATTAGAACCATACGATGCATGAGGAGTCTTCATGACTCATTACCTAAGTTGTACCCTGGACATGGAGCTAAGAACTCAGTAATTTTTTAGGGTCACAAATATTACATTACCCCTCCACCAGATCATTTTCCCCAAATAATGAGTCAATGCACCCAGTAGAATGAATACAAGATAGAATAAACCACAAAACCATGCATAATTCACAAAATGGTAAGAAAAAAGAGAACTCGTACTTCAAACACTTTCATCCAGCACAGGGAACAAGAATAGATATTTGTACTTCATGTCCTCTTCAGCTTCCCAAGTGGCTTCCTCTACCTTTCGATTCCTCCAAAGAACCTTTACCGAAGCCACATCCATAGTCCTTAATCTACAAACTTGCCTATCCAAAATTTCAATCGGGACTTCCATATAAGATAAGGCATCTAAGATACCAACATCCTCAATAGGTACAATCAGAGAAGGATATCCCATACACTTTTTCAACATTGACTCATAGAAAACTAGATGAGTAGAAGACAAACTTGCAGGTGATTTTAACTCATAAGAAAAATTCCCAACTCTTTTCAAATTATATACGAAATGAAGTAATAGGGACTGAGCTTCCCCTTTTATCCAAATCGTATTTCTCCCTTCATAGGAGAAACTTTTAAGAACCCCAATCATAAACTTTAAACTATAATTCCCTTTGCCTCACATCCGCACAAGACATTTATCGACTTTAGGGGGTCTTAAGCGTATCCCTAATCACCTTTACCTTCTTTATGGCTTGGTGAACCAGGTCAGGACCAAACAACCTAGTTTCACAAACCTTGAACCACCCAATAGGAGACCTAAACCTCCTACCATAGAGAGCCTCAGAAGGATCCATATAAATACTAAAATGATAATTATTATTATATGCAAACTCGATGAGAGACAAATGATCCATCCAACTACCTCCAAAATCAATCACACAAGACCTTAACACATCTTTCAACATCTGAATAATCCTTTCTACTTGTCCATCCATCTGAGGGTGGAAAATGGTGCTAAGGTTCACTTTAGTCCCCAAACCTTTCTACAGCAAACACCAAAAATAAGATGAAAATTACGTACCTCAATCCAAAATGACAGACACTGGCTCACCATGTAATCTAACTAATGAATAACTTGGCGTCTTCTCCTAATTAAGTAGTCCTCACAGGTAAGAAGTGAGAAGACTTAGTCATCCTATCCAAAATGACCTAAATTGAATGATACTAATTGCAAGAACATAGAAGATCGGTAACAAAATCCCATATTGACCATCTCCTACTTCTACATGGGCAACTCTATCCCTTGAGATAATCCACCAGGCCTCAAATACTCAATCTTCAGTTGCTGACAAACTATGTACTTGGAAGCAAAATTTTTCACACCCCTCTTCATATTGTTCCACTAATAAATTTAATTCAAGTTGTGGTACATCTTTATTGAACTAGGATGAATAGTAAATCTTGACTTATGAGCCTTATAAAAAATCCTTTCCCATAGTCCATCAATATTTGGAACACACAATCTACCTTAATACTGTAACATACTATCACTGCCAATATCAAAACCCAAAACTGTTTGCTGACCCACATCATCCTTAATCTATATAAGAATAGACTCTAAAACCCATTTCTCCTACACCTCAGCACCAAGAAATCACTTAACCACCTCTTAAAAAATAACCTATTCCACATTAAAATTCAAGAGATGGACTCCTAAATTAGCCAACCGGTAAATATCATTCACCAATACTTGCTTGTTCTCTTCCACATACAATAATATCCCCATAGATAACCTTCTAAGAACATAATCAACCACATTAGATTTACCTGAATGGTAGTGAAGGATCATGCCATAATCCTTTAGCAATTCAATCCATTACCTTTATCAAAGATTTAAATCCTTTTGAGTAAACACATACTGTAAGATTTTATGATTGGAATAAATGTCCACATGCACCTCATACAGATAGTGGTGCCAAATATTTAAAGCAAATACCATAGCTAGCCTTTCTAAGTCATACGTCCAATAATTTTTCCATGAACCTTAAGCTACCGAGAAGCATAAGCTATAACCTTACCATGCCATATCAACAAACAACCCAGTCCCATATGGTATACATCACAATAAATGACAAAACCCTTTGCACCCTCAGCTAGGGTCAAAATAGGCTTAGAAGTCAACTTATCCTTCAACTTCTCAAAGCTAAGCATCAGACCATATGTAATGACTCTTCTAGTTATTATCTATAATCTTGCTTATTTTTGCTGATAGAGCTTCTCCATAGCATCCCAAATCATTAGTGACTTGAGGGGACCGATAGTGCAATTACCTGGTGGTTCGTTTGGGGTTTTAGAATACCTTTATCAATTTAAAGTCTTCGTTAATCCTAATTAACCATAAAGCAAAAACTTTAGTAAAATAGTGTTGTAAACAAAAGTTGACTTTGCCAACTCATCCAAAATGTTGAAAACTATGGGGTTTCAAACCTTATTTGTTTGAAAAGGAGCCCGAATACATCTTGAGGAATTGGTCGAAGCTCGAAACTATGTTTCAAGCTCTAGACATGCATGGCATGCACCAAGTCCTGCGACCACAGCAAAGGAGGTGCGACCGCGAAGCCGCGACTGCGGTGAGGTAGGGGCTATGACCGCGCCATCAAAGAGCTAGTTGGTCCATATTTAAGTATTGTCTTTCATGAATTTTGGATATTTTATGCATCCCTCTTAACCTATAAATCCTAATGGAGTGTAAAACCTTCTAAGTGTGTCTTTTGGGTTAAATTGGATCTTAAACAACTTGTGTGCTTGATTCTTGCCACAATCTAAGGTAAGAATTCATCTAATTTGGTATTGTTTTCATGGTTTCTTGACTTAAAACCCCAAAATCATTGAGGGTTAATTGTACCCCTAAAATTTAGTGATTGACTCAAATTACTTGAGAGTTTTAACTTCCTAAAGATAGTTAGGTAATGGGTTGATCATGGAAACTCCTTTTGCAAGGGTGAAACTTAATTAGAGTTTTGGTTTCCATTTGAAACCCATGGCATAATGGTGCCATAATAGGCATTGTAATTCTTGTTGTAATGCTTGGATTGTACTATTGATAACATTGTTTATGGAAGAGGAAGCTTCACGAAAGGGATAGAAAAAGCTCATCAGTTCGTATGTTGCTTGGAATCAAGGTAGGTTAGGCTTACTTGTAGACTAGAATGAGATTGTTTATAATATAAATATTCATATCTTCTAAGATTGGGTGAGTATTTTAGATGATAGTTGATTAAATGCTGAACCTTGAGATTAGTTGGTTGATTAGACAATTTAACTTGTATAGTGTAATATAGGTTCCTTAACTTAGAATCCTTAGGTAGTTCACTTATAGTTTTATATCTATTATAAGGATGCTATAGTCACTATAATAGATGAGAATGGTGATCTACACTAATATTAGTGGTGATGTTGACTTATATATATGTTGTTTAAATAGAAAGTGACCTTGGTGTTGGGTTGACTAAGAAAAGATATTTGAAGAAGTTTCTGCTTTAGGTTTAGTAAGGATTTATAAGCCCTTATGAGGTGACTTAGATGACATAGTCTAACCCCGGGTAGAAGCTAGTCTTATATTTATAAAGCTTTTGCTTTCTTGGGGATTTAGAAATGGAACTTGACCTACCTTAAGCATGAACTAGGTAAATGCTTAGTGACCTAGATATGTGGTAATTGTCTATACTATATTTATAGGAGATGTGATAGTTCAACTCGATTATCGGATTATCTTGTGATCATGAGTTAAATAATCTTGCTAAGTGATTATCAAGTATGTCTTATAAATACTCATGCTCTTGTTTATGCTTATATTATGTGTGAAGCTTATTATCAATGTAAAATGGAAAAATGTTATCCTACAACCATACTTCCTTATATTGTGAACTTTTGTGTATGATTATTAGTTCGGCTATACATGTAGATATATGTTATTATATTTGGGACTTGTTAATATTATGATGATGTCTGGTGAATCCAGAGGAATATATTGATATTATGATGATGCCCGTTGAATTCAGAAAAATATGTTGATATTATAATGATGTTCGATGAATCTGGAGGATATATCGATATCGTGATAATATCTGGTGATTCCAAAAGATATGTCAATGTCGTGATGATGCTCGATGAATTCGGACGATATGTTAATGATATGATAACACCCGCTGAATCTGGAAGAGAAAAGAATATTATGATGCTATGTGGGGAAAATTACTTATATGCATTTATATTTGTAACGTTAGGCTGTGTGGGGCCAACCCTCTATGTGCTTGAGATATGAGGTCTCTCTTAGTAAATTGCTATTCATTTCTTGTTCCTAATCACTAAATAGGAGGTGTTACCCTTGTTGATGCTAATTAGCAACAAGAGGAAATCTATGCCTAATATTAAGTTAAGACTTGGTGGTATGTGTAATCTTGCGTAGAATCACCAGCTAACCTAAATAAGAGGTTATATTATTAAATCTTGCCAAGTAAAGTGGCTTATGTGACAACTAGTTACTTATAAAATATATGATTATAATTTGAAGGCTAGAAACCTAGTAACTAGTTGGTGGACCTTGCTTGATTAAAATATAGAAACTAGTCCTTAAGGTTGGGACATGCTTAGTGATGATGGACCTAGTATTGGATGATGGTTAATTAGATTATCTTCCAATATATGAGGTTGAGATAGCTTAATTGATGACTTATATCATGAAGATTCTAGCTAAAGAATGGCCTTATAATAGATGAATAACCTATAATATGGGTGGCTTGTAGTTTTCCCCAAATTGATGTCTAGTAATTATAAGACTTGTAATCTATTGACTCATGGTAAATAAGGTTAAATAATATGTACTTCACGTGGTGTTTATCTAAGAATTATAGAATTAGTGACTGTATATATATGCTATTCCCATATTGCTTTCATTTATGTTAAATTATGATATGAGTATTTGGATATGAATTTCGGTAATAAACCATGGTGGGGTTGAGCTAACCACAGTTTTGGTTAATTGATGGAGTAGCTATGCTTTATTGTATTATTGGTTGTATTCTTTTGGTTTACTCTCTAGTTGTATGGGACACCATGATGGGTTCTTGTTTGATATTCTTTTGTGTACTCTCCAATGGTATAGGACGTCATGACGAGTTCTTTATTGTTCTCTCTTTCGTGTACTTCCCAGTGGTATGGGACGTCATGGTAAGTTCTTGTTATTTATGTTCTGAGGATGGTTGATAATAATTATGGTGAGTAGATGTTTTGTTATTTTGTATATAGCTTTATGCTTCTGAAATGACACTCAGTTGTTATGGTGAGTATGGAGTATATTGAGATAGTATGTCATGTTATTACTTTAGTAGTATAGATGTTATTACAGTGGTATCAAAGCAGATTCAGGTTCAATCCTATCCCTTGACTTTAATATTATAGTCTTACTTTATATCATCTTTACATTATATTTAAGCTCAGTCGGCCGATGATGCCTGCTGAGTACCCATGTCTTGGCACTTATGCTACAATTCTATGCTTTTTAGTGTAGACCCAGATTCTAGTTGCCGCCATTAAGCTAGTTCATGTGAGTTGACTATTTTGAGGTAGGGTGAGCTCTTGGAGATTGAGTTGCCCTCTTTACCTTTTATCTTTATTTGTCTTTTGTTTTTGAGACAAATGTATGAGATTATCTTAGACATTTTAGACTTTGAGATTGTAAACTTTTACGATCAAGATTAGATGCTCTTGTATTAATACTATCAAGTCGTGTGATTGGTATTTGAATATCGATTATTTTAGTTGTGAAATGTTGTTGTTATATCGTATTCACGCATAGGGTCTATGCTGGATGTTCCTACCAGGGAAACTAATTGTATTAGCTTTGGGTTATGGTATCGACTTACTTACAGGTGGGGTAAGGTAGGTTCTGTCATAACTCAAAAGTTGAGTCTTGACAAATTGGTATCAGAGCCTAGGTTTCACCAATATTATTAATACAAGAGCAAGTGTCTAATAGAGCCATGCAGATCAAAATGTTGACATCCATTTCCTATCTTTGAGAGGCTATGAGACATTGTTAGGAGTCCTTCACTTATTTTATTTACATCGTGCTAAGAGTTTGAGTTGGTTTGTAGGATATTTTATTGATTGTACTTTTTTACAGATGTCTAGGACACGTGCTTCGGTGATATGTGAGGTGGGTCCTGAGATCCAAACTCGTGATTTATCCCCAGTTAGGGACCAAGATGTACCTCCTCAGACCCTATTTCTTCTTTCAATGTAGAGACTTCTCCACCTCAACCAACGATGGGACAGGGACCTACCTAGGTTCCACCAGGATTCATTCCCTCTTCTTTCCTTCAAGATGCTTTGGTTTAGTTGCTGAGTTTTCTTGATGGTTCACAGAATACTGGACCAGGAGTACAACTTGCAATTGCAGCTACTAGATTTGAGGTTCCACCTATTCTGGTAATTGTTTATCTAGTTGGCACCCAGCTTGTTATGTCTACCGAAGAGGAAAAAATGCTGGGTAGGTTCTTGAGGTTGGCTTTGCCTAGATTAGTAGGGCTCTTGGAGAGGATGAATTGGAGTTTCTGACTTTTTATAAGAATAGGCTTCATGGATTAGTCCTTATGGATACTCGTGGTATGGAATACACCATATTTCAATTGGACTTGTATGCTAGATACTGGTGGAAGGGTTTTATGAGTTCTAGACAGTTGGATCTTTCCCTTTTTTGGGGCTCAGTTCTCCGAGATGTTCTTGGAAAAGTTCATGCCGCATAGCCTTAGATATCATTTAAGGAATCAGTTCTCTATATTAGAGCAGGGTTCTATGATAGTGGCTGAGTATGAGGCTCATTTCCATGAGTTGTCTAGGCATGTGACTGCTATCTTTGATATGAAGTATGAGAGGGTTCACTGCTTTATGAGAGGATTAAGACTTCCTATTAGGATGGCTACTCAGAGTTTGGTTGCTGTTGGTAGGACCTTTACTGAGGTTACTAATCATGCTAAGGTGATAGAGAACTTCCAGTGTGAGGGCCATGATAAGAGGCCTAAGTATCAGGGCAAATTTGGTGGGAGCCGTAGTATTTCCCAATTCAGAGATGATGTTCCTTATGTTAGACATCCTCTACATCTATACTTTTAGCCTCAGGGTTGACCAGTTCAGGTAGCTCTTTAGACAGTTGATGGATATTAGTTTATTTGTAGTGGGTGCCCTGGTAAGGGCGGTGATCAGTCAATGAGAGGTTCATGTGTGAGCCATTCTAGGCGTGGTAGTTATGCCAGATCAGTTAGTTATGTAAGTTCTGCTTCTTCTCATGAGTCCTATTTTACTTGTGGACTTCCTTGTCATTTCTCTAAAGAGTGCCCTGATCATGGGGCGATGGTTATTTTAGCCCAGGGAGCTACTCCTATTAGGGAAGTTCATCTCTTAGGTAGGGGTAGTTCACGAGGCTGTAGAGATGGTTATTAGGGTGCTCTAGGTGGTACTTAGGTAGGCAGGGCACATGGTTGTTCAGGTACCCAGCCAGGTGGCGGGCATGGTCAGTTATATGCAGTGCATTGTAGGCCTGAGTTTGAGACTTCAGATGCAGTAGTCACAGGTGCAATTTTAGTATACTGTAAGTCGGCTCTTGGTTTATTTGATCCTGGATCCACTTATTCTTATATATCTGCTTATTATGTACCACCGCTGAGTTAACTAGTAATTTATTATCTATGCCATTGCGTTTATCTACTCCCATAGGTGATTCTTTAGTAGTGGATCAGGTATTCAGATCATGTGCCATGAAAGTTAGTGATGTTGATACTTATGATAATCTAATTATTCTGGAGATGTTAGATTTTGATGTGATTTTGGGCATGGACTGGTTATCCCACTATCATGTGGTTATGGATTGTTTTGCTAAGACCGTTACCTTAGCCATGCCTAGTGTTCCCCAGTCATGTGGTAGGGAGAGATTGGCTATGAGCCGATGGGGATTATTTCTTATATTTATGCTAGATGGCTTATGTCGAGGGGTTGTGAGTTTTATCTTACCTATGTATGTGAACCCCATGTAGAGAGTCTGGCACTTGACTCTGCTCCTATTGTGTGTGAGTTTCCTGACAATCTGCCTGGTCTTTCTCCTGACCATGAGATCGAGTTTGCTATTTACCTTAATCCTAGTACCCGACCTCTTTCTATAGCACCTTATCATTTGGCTCCCACAGAGATTAAAGAGATAAACTCTTAACTCCAGGATCTTCTTGCCAAAGGGTTTAATAGCCCGAGTATGTCCCCATGGGGAGCCCCTATTTTGTTTATAAAGAAGAAAGATGGATCGATGCATATGTTTATTGATTATAGAAACCTTAATAAGGTGACGGTGAAAAACCATTATCCTATGCCTTGTATTGATAATTTGTTTGACCAGCTTCAGGGCATAATAGTATTTTCCAAGATAGATTTGAGATCCGATAAACATCAGTTGAGGATTCGGGCTGAGGATATCTTGAAGACAACCTTTAAGACCCGTTATGGTCACTATGAGTTTTTGGTGATGTCTTTTGGGCTGACTAATGATCCAGCCAAATTTATGGACTTGATGAACCATGTGTTCAGACCTTATCTAGACTCCTTTGTCATAATGTTCATTGATAATATCCTTGTGTATTCGAGGAGTAGTGAGGAGCATATGCAATATTTGAGGGTTGTGCTCCAGGTTTAGAGAGAGCATGTGCTTTTTACCTAGTTCTCCAAGTGTGAGTTTTGGCTTGAGTCAGTATCTTTTCTCAGACATGTAGTGTCCAAGGTGAGTATTATGGTAGACCCAACTAAGATTTCAGCGATTCATGATTGGGCAAGGTGTAGGTCCCCAACTAAAGTTTGCAATTTTATTAGTTTGGATGGTTATTATAGGTGTTTTGTTGAGAGCTTTGCTACCTTATCAACCCCTATAACTAAGTTAACTCTGAAGAAAGTTTCTTTCCGATAGTCCGAAGAGTGTGAGTCGATCTTTGGAAATCTCAAGAATTGTCTCACTTCATCCCCAGTATTAGCTCTTCTAGTTAAGGGTAAGGGTTTTACTGTGTTTTGTAATGCTTATGGTGTTGGTATTAGATCTATTTTGATGCAGTAGGGTTGTGTCATTACCTATGCTTATAGACAACTTAGGTGCATAAGTACAACTACCCCACTCATGATTTAGAGTTGGTGGTGATAGTTTTCATACTTAATATTTAGAGGCATTATTTGTAAGAGTTTCACCTATCATCATAGTCTTCAGCATCTTATCACCGAGCGGGAACTTAATGCTCACTAGAATAGATTGATGGAGTTGCTAAAGGACTATGATATTTCTATCTTATACCATCCGAGTAAGGCTAATATGCTGGCAGATGCCTTGAGTTGCAAGTTGGTGAGTATGGGTAGTTTGGCATGTATTTTAGTTTCTTAGAGGCCATTAGCATGGGATATTAAGTCCATAGCCAATTTAATGGTTTGCCTCGACATCTCAAATCCTGCGAGAGTTTTGGCTTGTGTAGAGGCGAGGTCCTCCCTATTTGAGCAGATTTGTGATCGTCAGTTTAAGGATGATAAGTTTTTCCTTCTCCATGATTGGGTAGTGAGCAGTGAGTCTGGGAGAAACATCATGGATTCTGAGGGTATGTTGAGATTTTAGGGTTGTATTTGTGTTCCCCGATTTGATGATTTGATTCTATCTATTTTTCATGAGGCTCACAGTTATAGATATTTTATTTATCCCGGTACAACCAAGATGTATAGAGATTTGAGGTAGTTGTATTGGTGATATGGTATGAAGAGGGATGTGGCATACTTTGTAGCCCATTGCTTGTGTTGTCAGTAGGTTAAGGCCAAGCATCTGTGTCTCAACGAATTGACTCAGAGATTGCCCATTCCCAAATGGAAATAGGAAAGGATCACCATGGACTTCATTAGTGGTTTTCCTCATACTTCCCGTGGTTACGATGTTATTGTGGTTTTTGGGGATCATTTGACCAAGTCAAGACATTTCATTCCTATCCAAATGACCTTCGGTGCCGAGACATTGGCTTAGAATTATGTTCGGGAGATCATTTGCTTGCATGGGGTCCTTGTGTATATCATATCAGATCATGGTTCTGTGTTCACTTCGAGGTTTTGGAGAGCATTTCAGGAGGAGTTGGGTACTTGAGTAGATTTGAGAACAACCTTTCATCCGCAGACGGATGGTCAGTCTGAGCGGACTATTCAGGTGCTTGAGGATATGTTATGATCCTGTGTTATAGACTTTGGAGGTCAGTGGGATCAACGCTTAGCTTTGACAGAGTTCACCTAGAATAACAGTTATCATTCGAGTATTGAGATGGCACCTTATGAGGTATTGTATGGTAGAAGTTATTGTTCTCCTATAGGGTGGTTTGAGTCCTTTGAGGTTAGACCCTATGGTACAGATTTGCTTCAAGACTCATTAGATAGAGTCAGGGTGATCCAGGATAGATTGAGAGTAGCCCAGAGTAGGCAGAAGGCCTATGCCGACCTAGATTCCATGCCTTGAGATTCAGAGTGGGTGACCAGGTATTCCTTCGTGTTTCCCTTAGACGAGGTGTGATGAGATTTGGAAGGAAGGGTTAGCTTAGCCCTTGTTATATTAGTCTTTTTGAGATTCTTCATGTAGTTGGTGAGGTAGCCTATGAGTTGGCCCTGCCTCCAGACTTTACCACCATCCATCCAATTTTCCATGTGTCTATGTTGCAGAAGTATATTCCAGATCCTTCTTATGTGCTTAGATGGGACTCAGTCCAGTTGGATGATCAGTTGACCTTTGTGGAGGAGCCCATGCTTGTATTGGCTAGTGATGTGAGGTGACTGCGTACTAGAAAAATTTTGGTAGTCAAGGTTCAATGGAGGCATCGCCTAGTAGAGAAAGCTACTTGGGAGATCGAGAGTGAGATGTGGGCCCAGTATCATCACTTGTTTGAGACTTCAAGTACTTGCTTCTCTTTAACTTTTGGGGATTTGGATGTTGTAATGACCCTTCAGGTCATTATCTGTACTCTTGCTTATTTTTGCTGATAGAGCTTCTCCATAGCCATCCCAAGTCATTAGTGACTTGCAGGGACCGATAGTGCGGTTACCTAATGGTTCGTTTAGGGTTTTAGAACCCCTTTGCTAATTTGAAGTCTTTATTGGTCCTAATTGACCATTAAGTAAAAACTTTAGTAAAATAGTCCCATAAGAAAAATTTGACTTTGCCAACGCGTCCAAACGTCAAAAACTATGAGGTTTCGTACCTTCTTTGTTCGAAATAGAACCCGGATGCATCTTGGGGCATTGGTTGAAGCTCTAAACCAAGTTCCAAGCTTCGTCTATGCATGATATACACCGAGGCACTGCGACCATGGTGAATGAGGTGCAACCGCGATGCCGCGATCGTAGTAAGGAAGAGCTCGTGACCGCGCCATTGGAGAGCTGGTTGGTCCATATTTAAGTGTTGTTTTGCACAAATTTTGGCTATTTTGTGTTTCTCTCTTAACCTATAAACCCTAATGGTGTGTAAAACCTTCTAAGTGTGTCTTGTGGGTTGAATTGGAGCTTAAAAAACTTGTGTGATTGATTCTTTCTAAAATCTAAGGTAAGAATTCCTCTAATTGGGTATTGATTTCATAGTTTCTTGACTCAAAACACCAAAATCATTGAGGGTCAATTGTAGCCCTAAAATTGAGTGATTGTCTCAAATTACTTGAGGGTTTTAACTCTCTAAAGATAGGTTATAGGTTGGTCTTGGAAACTCCTTTCCAAGGGTGAAACCCAATTGGGGTTTTGGTGTCTAATCGGGTAGAAGCTAGTCTTGTATTAGTAAAGCTTTGTCTTTCTTGGGGATTTGGAAATGGAACTTGACTCACCTTAAGCTTCAACTAGGTAAATACTTAGTGACCTAGATATGTGGTGATTGTCTAAACTATATTTATAGGAGTTGTGATGGTTGAAATCGATTATAGGATTATTTTGTGATCATGACTTGAATAATCTTGTTAAGTTATTATTATGCATGTATTGTAAATACTCATGCTCTTGTTTATTCTCATATTACGTATGAAGTTTATTAGCAAGGTAAAATGGCAAAATGTTATCCTATATCCCTACTTCCTTATATTGGGAACTTTTGTGTATGATTATTATTTCGGCTATTCATGTGGATGTATGTTGTCGTATTGGGAGACTTGTTGATATTATGATGATGTCTGGTGAATCCATACGAATATGTTGATATTATGATGATGCCCAATGAATTCGGAGGAATATGTTGATATTTTGATGATGTCCGGTGAATTTGGAGGATATGTTGACATAGTGATGATGTCCGGTAAATCCGGAGGATATGTCAATATCGTGATGATGTCCTGTGAGTCCGAAGGATATGTTGATGATATTATGATGCCCAGTGAATCCAAAAAATGGTAAGAATGTTACGATGCCATGTGGGGAAAATTACTTATATGTGTTGATATTTGTAAGGTTAGGCTCTGTGGGGCCAACCGCCTATGTGCTTGAGATATGAGGTCTCACTTGGTAAATTTCTATTCATTTGTTTTTCCTAATCACTAAATAGGAGGTGTGACCCTTGTTGATGCTAATTAGCAACTAGAGGAAATCTATGCCTAATATTGATTTAATACTTAATGTTATCTGTACGTAGAATCAAGGGCTTACCTAATATATCTACTTTACTTGAATAAGAGGTTATATTATGAAATCTTGCCTAGTAAAGTGGCTTATGTGACATCTAGTTACTTCTAAAATATGTGATTACAATTTGAAGTATAGAAACCTAGTAAACTAGTTGGTGGATCTTTCTTGATTAAAATATGGAAACTAGTCCTTAAGGTTGTGACATGCTTAGTGATGAGGGACCTCGTATTGCACGATGGTTGATTAGATTATCTTCCAATATATGAGGTTGAGATGGCTTAATTTATGACTTATATAATGAAGATTCTAGCTAAAGAATAGCCTTATGATAGATGAATAACCTATAATATGGGTGCCTTGTAGTTTTCCCTAAATTGATGGGTAGTAATTATAAGACTTGTAATCTATTGATTCATGGGAAATAAGGTTAACTAGTATGGACTTTACGCGGTGTTTATCTAAGAATCATATAATTAGTGACTGCTTATCTATGCTATGGCCATACGACTTTCATTTATGTTAAATTATGATATGGGTATTTGGATGTGGATTTCAATAATGAGCCATGGCAGGGTCGAGATACCCGCGGTTTTGGTCAATTGATGGAGTAGTTATGCTTCATTGTATTATTGATTGTATTCTTTTGGTGTACTCTCCAGTTGTATGGGAAAATGTGATGGGCTCATGTTTGATATTCTTTTGTGTATTCTACGATGGTATAGGACGTCGTGACGAGTTCTTTATTGTTCTCTTTTTCGTGTATTTCCCGATGGTATGGGACATCATGGTAAGTTCTGATGATGGTTGATAATGATTATGGTGAGTAGATTCTTTGTTATTGTGTATATGGCTTTATGCTTCCGAAATGATACTCAGTTGTAATGGTGAGCACATAGTATATTGAGATAGTATGTCGTGTTATTACTTTAGTAGTATAAATGTTGTTACAGTGGTATCAAAACAGATTCAGGTTCAATCCTATCCCTTGACTTTAAGATTATTGTCTTACTTTATATCGTCTTTACATTATATTTGAGCTCAGTCGGCCGATGATGCCTACTGAGTACCCGTGTCTTGGTACTCATACTACACTTCTATAGTTTTTTGGTGCAGACCCAGGTTCTAGTTGCCGTCGTTGAGCTAGTTTGTGCGAGTTGACTATTTAGAGACATGGTGAGCTCTTGGAGATTGAGCTACCCTCTTTCCCCTCTATCTTTATTTGTCTTTTGTTTTCGAGACAATCGTATGAGATTATCTAAGACAGTTTAGACTTTGAGATTGTAAACTTCTATGGTCAAGATTAGAAGCTCTTGTATTAATACTATCAGGTCGTGGGATTGGTATTTGATTATCTATTGTTTTAATTGTGAAATGTTGTGGTTATATTGTGTTCACGCATAGGGTCCTTGTTGGATGTTCATACTAGGGTGACCTATTGCATTAGCTTCGGGTTACAGTATTAGCTTACCTACCGGTGAAGCAAGGTAGGTGCCATTATAACTCGGAGGTCGGGTCTTAACACCATAAGAAAGTAACTTTTTTCTTGGTCAACTTGATCAACAGAGCAACTATAGAAGAAAAACTCTCCATAAACCTCTTATAATACACAGCCAAGCCCAAGAAGCTCCAAATATCTGTTGGAGTCGTGGGTCTAGGCCACCTCTTTACCGCCTCAAATTTCCGTGGATCTACTTTGATCCCCTTGCTAGAAACAACATGCCCAAGGAAAGTCACAACATTCAACCGGAACTCATACTTAGAAAATTTCACATACAACCATTGATCCTTAAGAGTCTGCAACACAGTCCAGAGGTGATTGTAATTGTCCTTCTCACTCTCAGAATACACCAAGATTTCATCAATAAAGACTATCACGAACAAGTCCAAGAAATCCTAAATACCTGGTTCATGAGTTCCATAAATGTAGTTGGAGAATTAGTCAATCAAAATAATATAACCATGAACTCGTAGTGACCATACCGGGTATGAAAAAGAGTCTTAGGGATATCCACCTCCCTAATATTCAATTTGATGATAGCCTGAGTGAAGGTCAATCTTAGAGAAACATCTAGCACCCTAAAGTTGGTCAAAAAAATCATCAATTCTAGGAAAAAGATACTTATTTTTCATCGTAATCTTATTCAATTGATGACAATATATGCACATCCAAAGAGACCTATATTTCTTACACACGAAAAATACAGGAGCACCCTACATAAAAACATTAGGGTGAATGAAGCCCTTATCAAGAAGATCCTTTAATTGCTTCTTTAACTCCTTCAATTTATCCAGAGCCATTCTATATGGAGGAATAGAGATATGGCATGTATTCGTTTGAAGATCAATCCCAAATTCTATTACCTTATCAGCTGGAATACTAGGAAAGTCCTAGGGAAAGACCTCACAAAATTCGTTAACCACGGGGACAGATTGCATAGAAGGAGCCTCAGAACTAGAATCTTTAACCCAGACCAAATGATAGAGACACCCCTTGGAAATCAGCTTTCGGGCTCTAAGATAAGATCTGAACCTTAATTAAGGTACTAAGGAACTCCCTTCCTATTCTATTATTAGCTCATTAGGAAATTAAAAGCTAACCTTACAGGTTTGACAATATAGAGTAGCATAACACGAATGGATCTAATCCATCCTCAATATCACATCAAAGTTCATTATTTCCAAATATATCAAATTCATCAAGGTCTCTTTATGAAAGACAAACACCACACAACCCCAATAGACCCTTGTAGCCATAATAGAATCACTCATCCGAAATGGGCTTAGAAATATATTCAGGACCAAAAATAAAGTGCAAGGCCACGTAAAAAAGGGTAGAACCTGGATCAAGAAGACAATACACATCACAAAAAAAGAGCTTAAACATACTAGTAACAACATCATGAGATTCCTCAGATTCTTGAAGGGTGCAAAGAGCATAAAGATGATTTTAGCTAGTGTTGGTACCAGATGTAGATTCCTTTGGTGCAGGAGCTGATAAAATAGCAATCGGGTCCTTATTAGATCTTGTAGCAATCCTATCAGAAGTGCAATGTCTCTACATATGCCCTGGCTGGCCATAATTATAGCACCAGTTCTTTCGCTCTTCACACTGACCATGATGGAACTGACCACAAAACCAACAAGGTGGATTCGGTGGGGTTGACTGAGCTTCATTAGCCTGACACTAGGCACCCTGTGCCTTAGGACCACCACCTTGCTAAAAATGATGATCATCTAAAGATTTGGATAAGGAGCACTAGTCTTCTAATAGGATTTAGAACTCCCCCAACTCTTCTTACTGGACCATTGCCTCCCATCTCTACCATTGTTCTTCTTTCTACACCCTAGTTTGAACACCTGAACTTCTTATTTTGCCTCTCTCCCATTTTTGCCAGCTTCTTTTTCTCATCCTCAACTTGCTACATATATACCACAAGTCTACAGATATCCATATCATTATTCACCATAGTATCCTTACACTCCAAAACCAAGTACCATGTCAAACTCGAAGAAAATTTCCTCATCCTAGCCCTCATGATAGACACTAACTCTAGAGCATAGCAAGATAACTGTTGAAATTTCAAAGCATACTCCTTCACACTCATCCTCCCCTGCATTAGGTTCATAAACTCCTTTGCCTTAGATTCCTTCAACTCCCGAGGAAAGAAACAATCAAGGAAGGAACCAAAAAACTCATCCCATAATTCCGGCTCTGCATTATTGCCCCTTGACTTCTCCCATTCCTCATACCATTAATATGCGATATCCTTCAATTGATATACATCAAACTCTATACCCTTTATATCAGTAGCATGTATTGCCCAAAGAATATACACCATATCATTAACAAATCCTTGAGGATCCTCCTCAACCTTAGAGATAGTAAATGTTGGGGGATTCAACCTCATAAACTGCCCAACTCGAGTTACCTCATAAGAAGGAGCAACAGAACCGACATGATTAGACTAGTAAAACTGAGATGTAACCAACTATGTCAACAAATGAATAGAATGGCCAAACTCTAAATTAGAGATGCCTCTCTATGGTAACTTAGCATGAGTGTAACCAAATAGAGAAGGATTAGTCGGGACCGTTGGGACTCCAGATGGAGCAGTACAATCAAGAGCAGGGACCCTCGACCAAGTTTATACTCCATAAATAGGTTGAGTTCTATTCATATTGCCCTCAGGTGGGGCAGAGGTGCCAGAAGAGTTTCTACGAACATCAGATCTTTGGGAAGGCATGATCTAAAATGTAAGCAAATTAGGAGTTAGAGAATTCTCATACCCTAGACTCAATAGCTTGAAATAAAACATAAGAGATAGGAAACATTCCTAAATGCCTTGTAGCCTCCTTCTTATAAGTATGTCACACTACACACCCATAAAATAGACTCTACTCGACACATTTTTGTGGATACCCAATGACCCTGAACCTATGCTATAATACCAAGCTTGTCATGACTCTACTACGGGTCTAGTCATGATGGGTATATCAAGCCCTCCATGGATCGTAGACCACACTCATAGTCCATTCAAAACACAACCTAAATAACAGCAGAAGATATCCAAACATGATAATAAGATAATTAAAGTAACTCAAAGGTAAGCTCCAAGAGTCAACAACAACTATTCCCATAATTTTGTCCACAAAAGGTCTCTAAATAAAATCGAACATTAGTTAAAGTTGAGACATGCCCCCAAAAATAGCCAAAAGAACCCAAAGAGATAGTGTAATACATAAACCAATCCAAAGAGTAATAGGCCTTCCGAAATTAGAAGGCTCACCACATCAAGATGACTGACTGATAAACCAAAATCACCTAACCTAGTGCAAGTTAGAAAATGGGTCCTTGGACCCTACATTATTAATCAATGTAGCATACTAGGAAGGTTAGTGGGGTGAGCTCTAGCATGTAACTTAGGGATAAAGGATAAAATAATGCGATTTCAAAACCAAGCTCAATGTACATGTTCACAAACATGCAAATATACATATATATATATATATATTTATAATGTCGGGATAGGGAACAAGGTTGAACATGATATTTAAGACAATTAACCAAGGTTGTGTAGCTTTGCCATCATAAAAACATCTATAGCCTATATGGGTCCAGCTTCCCCCATCGAAAGAGCCCCAATGCATATAGCTGCACGAATTAAAGATATCTATGAAAGGAGAAGGAATCCATGTATGCCATTCTAGATACAAATATATAAAGTATAATGCATGAACACTATCATCAAGACCCTCACCCTGGTAAATATTATTTCTAATATTGGTCCTCTCGGGGCCTCCACCTCCATGACTAGCTATACAACCCCCATTAATCCCAGTTAAAACATTTACATATAACTCAACCATTTAATCAAAGAGTCATTCATCAAGGAATTACCAAATGGTATCGTCATACCAATTCAAGCTTGGAAGCAAATTTCATTATGCCATCATCTTAGGGGAATCCACGACCTTCCAGACTTTATTATCCATCAATTTGGGTGAATCCAAGACCCCCATACTCCCTTATCCATTAATTTTGGGGAACTTAAGAGCCCCAAACATTTAATTAAAATCATATCTTGGCCACTAGGACCTTTAAAAGCCATTTATAGTCCTTTAACCTTTTATGCAAGGCATTGGTTTAGAAAACTAGGTAAAACCATATTTTAATGCCAATTACGCGAGTGGATTGAGATTATTAACAAATTCCATTACCAAAGTCTATATTTTTTGGGGAATCCACAGCCCCTCATAATTTATTGAATCAATTTCATCAAATTGGGGGAATCCACGACCCCCCATCCCATATACCATGCCCATGCACCCCAATGGATTTCAAAATCTATCAACAAAGCATAACAAATGCCAGTAAATCATATGAATACTATTTAGACAAATACAATCCAAAACCCTCAACCCAACATTAAAAACCAAACATTTAAAACCATTAAAATAAACAACCATTGCATCCATAATGAAAATATAAATTTAGGGAGAGAGATACATGCTTGATATACCAAGAATTTTGAGAAGAAATCACACTTGAGAGACCAATTCTTAGAAAACCCTAATTGTTCTTGCTTAGGGATTTGAGAGAGATGAAAGATGTATTTGATTTGTGTTGGGGTGATATTGAGGCCCTAAAGATGTTTTATAGTCATGAGTATTAATTTTGGAAGAGAGAAATGACCAAAGTGCTCCCAAATAAAATGTTGGAAAAACTATCGCCAGTGACTATGGGTAACCTTACGACTCATAAAGACTCGTTACAAGTTTTCACCATGACTTGTGGTTTGAGCAATAACTCAACGAAACCTTACTACTAAGGTCATAAGATCTACACCACGACTAGTGACTAAGCTTGATGACTCGTGAGGTCCAAGTTGTGACCTCAGTAGAAACCATGGACCATCATACTAGTAGGACCATGAATCCTACCATACGACTCGTAGTGTCTCACCCTTACTCGTGAGATCTTAGTCATATTCAAAATAGAAACATTGGTCAACTTACTGGTATGGCTATGATTGGAATAATATGCCATGTAAGGAGTCTTCACGACTCGTCATCTAAGCCGTAACCTATATAGGGAGCTCAAATATATGAATTTTTTTAGGATTGTACAACTTTGGGCTTCTAATTATAAGCTTCGACGGTCATCTGGACAACTTATATCCTTAGTAGTAGATTTTAGACTTCGGTCATCATTATTTGTGTACCTAGGTACCTCCTTATGGGCTTATCCTTGTACTGAACATTACAGATTTTGGTGGATCAACTTTAGTTCTCAAAATTTGGTATGATGGGGTTGCACGAACATGAATCGTAGAACCTTTTATTTGGTTTGGAATAGATAAAAAGTTTAGAAAGCATAAAGAAAGTTGTATTTGGATATTGAAGTTGGTTTTATGATTTATGCCTTGTATTGACATTGGCTTGGATGATTTTTTGCTTGGTTGTGCTGGTATCATTGTGGTATCTGATCTTAGGTGTATTTATACACCTAAGAGTCATTATCTAAATGTGTTTATCCTAGATTTGAGGACTTTGTGTGTGTTTATTGAGTTAATAATGATATAATTGAGCTTCCATGTGTTAAATTACTTGTTTATAATGTTTATGTTATGTTTCAAACATGTTTAGAATCAAATTGGTCACTTAGAATTTAGATGAGAAAACTAGTGTTACTAGCATAACCTATGTGTTGTTCTAGTGTACCTTAATGGATTCTATTGTGTTATTTGCACTAATTTGTGGTATTTGATACTATAGGAGACCATGTGAGATGTTAAAATCAATGTTTGGGAGCATGAAAAGGTATAATAATGTTGGAAATACATCCACTAAGTGAGGAAATCAACGGTGAAAGGAAAGAGTTTACTATTACAAAATATGGAATTTTTTAGTCCATGGGCGTGCCATGCCCTCTATCATCTGAGATAAGGGTGTCCCATGACCAAAGAGACAAATTAACATGTAAATAAATAGTGAGAATCCATCCTAAGGGTGTGAGACAACCTAAATGCACCACAACATGGGCGTGCCACACCCAAGGGACAAAAGCGGGCAACTTCATCCCAGTATAAATCGAACACTTATCCCTTATTGTAGAGACCTTGGAAGAGTTTTTGGGATAGAAACACACTTGAGGAGGCTAAAATTAGGGTTATTAATATTTTATTTAGTTGACTTTTTGTTTATACATGAATTTTATTCTTCTGATTTATAGTAAAACCATAAGTGGCTAAACACCCACTTTCTAGGGTCGAGGTGAAGAACATGAACACTTATAGTTGCAATTGAGTTTTTTTAGGTTAATTATCATGTTTTATTTTTCATATATTCTTGTTATTACTATTCTATGGATTCTCGACCCTTTTGATAAAGCTATATTTCTATTGTAAGCCTAGAGGAAGGAACACTGGATTAGAACGTGGGATATATGGAATGGGTTCTAACTCTTTAGATGAATTAAAGATATGATTTGAGTATAGGATAGCAATATACCTAACTATCCCCATTTGGTTCATATATGGGATGAGATATAAATGCACTTAACTTAGTTCTCGCATCCCTGCTCAATGATGTAGTTGTGAGGTTAAGTTATATGGGCTATTAGTGGCTCATAGATCATATTCATGTTATCAACCCAGTAAATCAACTGCCAAGATAATTAACTTAACCAATGAGATTGTATAACTTACTAGGATTGTTTAAAGTTCCCTTGAACCAAGATTCCACTCCATTATTGTCTCTAATACTTAATAATTTCAAATTATTTATGTTTACTTTTGAATTCTCAAGTCTCAAATGGTATTGGTTACACTTGCACTTGTTTAATCTTAGTAGTAAAGATAAAATTGGATTGTTGTTGAACCAAGTCCCCGTGAGTTCGACATTGACATGACTCGCCCTGGGGCTTTGTCATAATGGGCATCCCAAGTCCATCCAGGACCGGATACCACTCCCGTTACCCAACTAACCTCCAGTCGCCTGCCCTGAGTTGGCTGAATTCTGAGCATATGAAAAAATAGTGTAACAGCTCATACAAAACTCTGGGATAGGATCACAACCGTGACCGACCCAACCAAGTCCAACCACCCCATATCTATAATCCAACCATACCAAACCAGACCAAAATAAGGGTCATAAACTAGGCCATAACCAAGGATATTCCAATCATAATATATTTAATCCCAAAATGATATATGATAGAACAGTGAGAAATTATATTCGATGATACCAGCCTCCCAGCTTATTCCAATGCCAAGGCTTTCACCAATACCGATCCCACCCATTCCAACCCATAGAAGTACCATAATCCTCTAACCCAAAAGAGTAATGAAATTTGGTTGGGACATTCCCCCAACCATAGCCAAAACCAATAACCAAAATAAAACCAAAATGTCTAAAAATATCCATAACAAGAAATGGAGCCTTCTGAAAAGATAGAAGCTCACCACTTTAATCCAAATATTGATCCCGAGTCAATCACTATATAGGAGGAGTAGAACAGTCGTTCCTTCATAGCATGGGTATAAAACCGCCAGTACAAGGGGTTAGCAAGTGACCGCTAGTATGATCTTAAGGAAAGGATAAAGTAATGCCATTTATAAAACTAAGCAAAACCATCCACTTGTACACAACCATACACATATATATATAACGATGTCGGGAAAAGGGGCCGTGTTTAGAATGCCTTTAATACCTTTACCTGGCTTGTGTAGCTTTACAGTCCTAAACCACCCATGGTCTATATAGGTTCAGCTCCCCCTGTTGAAAGGGCGGTCCCAGTGCGTGTGCCGCACGACCAAGGAAGTATTCCTTGGGATGACTAGTACATGCCCCAAATATAGTGTGACATCATGCACATGGTCATCTAGACCCTCATATCAGAAAATAAAAGTTTCCAGTTTTGGTCCCCCAGGGACCTCCACCTTCCACGGCTTTGCTACACATCCCACCATTATTGGTTAATTAAAACTAATTTCAAAATAACCAAACCAATAGCCATTTATTAACCAATACCATTGATATTGGTTTCGTCATACCAACCCTTACTTTCAAGTATAATCCATAACCAACTATTTATAGGTTTAAGGGGACTTTCAAGTGCCCTTCTATTTACCATATTAAACCACTTGGGGATTCTATGTGCCCCTCAAGCATAACCATTAGCCATTTACTATTCCAAGCAATTTAAACCATGCATAATTTCATTACCAAATTTTAAAACATGCAAGAGTTCCATTAAAAGTAGTCAATGCAATGAACATATCCTTATAAGCATTTTTGTCAAACATATTGGGGGCATAATATGACCAAAA
>NC_061121.1:167792721-167824602 GCF_002878395.1 Capsicum annuum
TTATAAGCATTTTTGTCAAACATATTGGGGGCATAATATGACCAAAACCAATTCTAGTTACCATTAAACCATTCCAATGCAATCCAATTATCCAAAATCACCATTATTTCATATAAAAGCATAATTAAAACCATGGGAAACCATAACCAACCATTTAATATCAAAACCCCCAAATCATATTTGAAAACCAAAATCATACAATCATTGTAATCATGAAAAAATTCATCAAAACTATTTCTATAGTTGAAATTAACAATGAGGTAAGAGAACGTGCCTTAAACCAAGATGATGATGAAAAGAAATCACCAAGACAAGCCCCAAATTGATCCCTTAGTTGAAACCCTAGCTTCTTTTGCACAAAAGCTCTTGAGAGAATTATGAAGTGTTTTAGAAGAGAGTCTAAGTGTTAATGAATGAAGTAATAGGGTAAATAAACTCCCAAGTAGGTTAGCAGTCGTGGGATCCTATTTGGATATATAGGAAAATATCCCAAATACCCCAACTTAAGTTGCACCAAAATCCTATCGCAGGGATATAACTAACCCACACGAGTCGTACCCCCTAATACAATTGGTATCCTTTACTCGAAACCTGGCCTCAACCCTTGGATCCCACACTGTCAAGCATACGACTCATTTAACCAAGTCGTATTAACAGTATATGATTCATACCCTTCATGCGTACCCCTGGAAGATTTATACCCAAGGAAGATTTAGACACTGTCCACCATATAAGTCCTAGGTACGATTTGTACCCTGGCTTACGGCACATGGTGAGCCACTCGTACTCAGATCCAACCTAAGAAACCAAGTCTAAGATTAAGTTAAGGAACCAAATGGTCTGTAACCACTAATATGACTCGTACCCCTAAGTCGTATCCATTCTAGTAACAAAAATCTATCCTACCAACCAACACTGGTCAGATTCGATTGGACCATACCATCTGTACCCCAACATATGGCTCATACCCATGAGTCGTATTAGGTCCAGAGATCAGAATTCCTAGAAATTTTCAAAGGTCTAGAAACCAAGGTGTTTTATTCTCCCCCACTAGGATCATTCATCCCTGAATGATGGACAAGGTAAGGGCAACCACACTCAAGAGTCATTTGCATTATCAAATATATTACTAATCTTTAACAAAGTTTGAAAATAAAAAAAAATATATTAATCTTTCATTTAACAAACTTTGAAAGTAAAGATGTGTTGAAGACACATACCTTCTGCACGAATCCCAGGAGTAGAAAACAAATGCGAGTATCTGAATTTTATGCCCTCTTTCGCTTCCCATGTAGCTTCTTCCACCTTATGGTTCAGCCAAATAACCTTAACTAAAGAAATATCCTTGGTCTGCAATCAACGAACCTGCCTATCCAAGATATCAACTTGGACTTCTTCATAAGACAAAGAATTAGTGATACCCAGTCCATCCAAAGGAATAACCGAGGAAGGTCACTAATGCACTTCCTCAATATGGAAACATAAACCAAGCTCAAGCTAGAAGGAAACTTCACCTCATAGGCCACATTACCAACTTTTTGTAAAATCTCATAAGGACCCACATACCGGGGACTGAGCTTCCTCCTCTTGCCAAACTGCACTACCTCCTTCATGGGAAATACCTTGAGGAAAACCTTATCCTCAACCTCAAACTTTAAGTCTCTATGCCTAACATCCGTATAGGACTTTTGGCTACTTTGGGCAGCCTTAAGCCTATCCTGGATCACCTTTACCTTTTCCATAGCCTGGTAAACAAAATCAGGACCAAACTTGTCTGCCTAACCGAGTTCAAACCAACTAATAGGAGATATACACCTCCTACCATACAATGCCTCAAAAGGGGCCATACTAATACTGAAATGATAACTATTGTTGTAAGCAAACTCCACCAAAGGTAGTTGCTCAACCCAATTGTAACCAAAATCAATTATACTGGCCTGAAGCATATCCTCTAATGTCTGAATAGTTCTCTTCACTTGCCCATCCACCTACAGATGGAAAGAAATACTCAGACTCACCTTAGTCCCTAACCCTCTCTGAAAAGACCGCCAGAAGTGAGATATAAACTGTGTTCCATGATAAAAAATAATCAAAATAGGCACCCCATGCATCTTTATAATCTCCCAAAGATACAACTTAGCATAATCCTTCACTGAGAAGGTAGTCAGCACTGGCAAAAAGTGAACAGACTTAGTCATCCTATCCACAATGAACCAAATCAAATCATATTAATTCTAAGACCGAGAAAGATTGGTAACAAAGTCTATATGGATCACTTTCTTTTCTATTCGGGTAATTCAATTTCTTGATAAAACCCTCCTGGCCTCATGTTCTTAACTTTAACCTATTGACACACCATGTGCTTACCCATGAAATCAGCCACATCCCTCTTCATACCATTCCACTAATAGATCTCCCTGAGATCATATATCTTAGTTGAGCCGGGATGAACAATATACTGCGACTCATATGCCATAGCTAAAATCCTCTGTCGCAACCCGTAGACATTAGGAACACATAACCTCCTTTGGTACCATAAAGTACCATCACCACCAATCTTAAACACCACTACCTTCTGCCCACCAATATCACTCTTATTTTCATCAAGATAGGATCTAGCACTTACTTCTCCTTAATATCTATACCAAGAGATAATAGAACCACTTCTTGCATCACGATACTACCATCTTTGGAGTCTAAGAGGAGAACTCCAAGATTAGCAAAGTAGTGAATATCCTTCACCAATTCCCAATTTCCTTCCTCCATATGAACCAAGTTCCCAATGGATAACCTGCTAAGAGCATCGGGAACCACATTAACCTTATCTGGGTGATAGTAAAGACTTATATCATAGTCCTTGAGAAGCTCAAGCCATCTCCTCTACCTGATATTAAGCTCTTTCTGAGTGAACACATACTGTAGACTCTTATGATTAGAAAATATATCCACGTCCACACCGTACAAATAATGCTGCCATATTTTCAAAGCAAAAACAATTGCCAACAACTCTAAATCATGAGTAGGATAATTCCTCTCATGTACCTTAAATTGCATGGAATCATAGCCAATCACGTTCCCATACTGCATCAACACACAACCAACCCCTACCCAAGATACATTACAATAAACCACGAACCCATCATTGCTTTCCAGCAAAGTCAGAATTGGAACTAAAGTGAACTTAACCTTTAACTACTTGAAACTACTTTCACAAGCATCGTACCAAGAAAACTTAACCTTCTTCTGAGTTAACTTAGTATAAGGAGCAACTATCAATGAAAAGCTTCCTATAAACCACCTATAATACCCGGCAATACCCAAGAAGCTCCAAATATCAGATAGAGTCATACGTCTAGGCCATGTTTTCACCACAGTAACCTTCTATGAATCCTCTATGATCCCTTATCTAGAAATAATATAACCAAAGAAAGTTACAACATTCACCCAAAACTCATACTTGCAGAACTTGGCATACATCTGCTATTTCCTTAAGGTATGCAACACCATATGGAGGTGATTAGCATGATCCACCTCACTCCTCTAATAAACCAAAATGTTATCAATGATCATAATAACAAAGAGATCCAAATACTGACAAAAAACACTATTCATCAAATCCATAAATGCCACCGGTGCAATAATCAACCCAAACGACATCACCAAAAACTCAAAGTGCCTATATCGAGTATGAAAAGCCATCTTAAGGATATCCACCTCCCTAATCTTTAGTTGATTGTACCCAGACTAAAGATTTATTTTAGAAAAGAACTTAGCACCTTACAACTAGTCAAAAAGATTATCTATTCTTGGAAGAGGATACCCATTCTTGATCGTTACCTTGTTTAACTACTTATAGTCAGTGCATATCTGAACGAAACCATACTTCTTGCACACAAACAACACCGATCCACCCCAAGGAGATACACTAGGATGAATAAACCTCTTTTCCAGAAGATTCTTAAGTTGCTTCTTGAGTTTTGTTAACTTAGTTGGAGCCATTCAATACAGAGGAATAAAAATTGACGAGTGTTCAAAATTAGATCAATACAAAACTCTATTTCCCTATCTGGAGGAACACCAGGAAGATCATCCAAAAAGACCACTAGAAACTCATTAACCACTAGAACTGACTGGAAAGAAAGACCTTCCGAGTTAGAATCTTTCAAACAAACCATGTGATAAAGACACCCTTTAGAGATTAACCTCTGAGATCTAAGATATGAAATAAATCTCCTTTTAGGAGTTAAAAAAACACCCTTCCCTTCTATAACTGGCTCACCAGGGGACCTAAATATAACTCTACCGGTCCTACAATCCAAGGACGTGTAACAAGAATGCAACTAATCCATCCCTAGAATAACATCAAAATCCACCATATCCAACTCAAATAGATCGGCCAAGATCTACTTACCACCAACGGATACCACACCCCTTATAGAATCTCTTAGCAATAGCCGGGTCAGCTTCTGGGGTAGAAATAAAACAAGGATCTGAAATAACTTCTAGATCAAAACCAAAAGATATTGCCACATAAAGATTAATATAAGAGAGAGTAGACCCCAGATCAACCAAATAATATATTTCAGAAGAGAAAAGCTGTAATGTACCAGTAATGACATTAGGTGATGCCTCAAATTCCTATCGAGATGCCAAAATATACAACCTATTTTGACCAACACTAGAGCTAGAAGCTGTAATAGTAGCAGATGCAACACCACTAGGTGTAGGAGTAGAAGATGAAGCCATACGAATCTTATTTTCCCTAGAACAACCTTATTAACTGAACAATCCCTTAGCTAATGGCCTGCTTGACACACTTGAAGCATTTGTCCTTTCCTTTATCACAATAACCCCAATGAGGATGACCACAAAATCGACAAGGAGGGCATAAAAAAACTGACTGACCATTTTTTGCCTGAGATTGGGCACCCTAATCCCAAAAATTAGCACTACCATGATGATGCCTATTGCTCGACTGATAAGGACCACTAGAAGAAAAGAAAGAACTAGAACTCCCGTACTTTTTTTCTGCCATTTTCCACCATCTTAACCACCTTGAGACTAAGTACCTCCCTGGTAAAAAAACTTGCTCCTCTTACCCTGTCTATCCCTAAACTCTATCCATTTCCTCTTGTCATTCTCTACCTGATGCATATAAACAACCAACCTAGAGATGTCCATATCCTTAATTAGCAAGGCAGTCTTTCTCACTAAAATCAAATCTCGATTCAAACTATAAGTGAACTTCCTCAATCTATCCCATATGTCAGCCACTAAATTAGGAGCATACCTTGACAATTGATGAAACTTCAAGGCATATTCCTTGACATATATTCTCCCCATCTTGAGGTTCACAAATTTCTCCATCTTTGCTTTGCTCAACTATTGGGGAAAGAAATGATCCAAAAAACCACTAGAGAAGGAATCCCATAAGGATGACTCCTCCATATTTTCTATATCCATATACCACTCATCATACCACTGATATGCAAACCCTTTGGGTTGATAAGCTGTAAAGTTTACCCCCTTCATATTGGTAGCTTGCATCACCCAAAATATCTTTTCCATTTTATCCAAGAATTCATGTGAAGAACTTATACCAACAAGCCCTGTATACCGTATTGGTGAAGACTAGGGTATGAGTTAGGGTACCACTCATACCCTAGGGTACAATTTAGTTAAGTAAGTTATATCCACCTAGGAAGTCACTTTTCAGCTTTTAAGCTGAGGGCTTTATGAATATCTCCCAACCCAAAATCCTCTATATATAACATCTTTTGGCCCTTTATTCTTGATATAACAACATAAAAACAAAAAAAAAATCCTTTAAAAAATTTCTCCCCTAAGATTGAAGCTAGGGTTTCAATAGGTGTTCTTCTAGAGGCTTGGAAACGAAGAATATCTCTGTGAATCAACTTGTATTAAGTCATGTGACTTTGTAACTTATTATTAACTAAAATATAACGTATTTTAAACATGGATTATGACTTGTAAATGGTGATTTTGAAATAAAATGTTAAGGGTTTTTGATGCCTAGTGATGAGTAATGTTTATTCTTGCTTAGACTTATATTTATACATAATTTTGGTGATGATTTTCCCATGTGGGTTCTTGTTATTTGTGATTTAACAAATGGGTCTTGAGTAACGCTAAGAATGATGATTTCTACTTTGATTTTGGCCTTGGTAAAGGCATGCTCACAAGGTGTTTTTGAAAATGCCCAAGAGAAATGTGTAGTCACATATTGATGATGTTTTGAACTAGGGCAATGGACCAGTAAGTATAAGTGGTTGGTAATTTGTATAGAAAATGCCTTTTTAGCAATGAAATAAGTTAATTTATGATTTTGATAATTTGATGGCTAAAAGGGTTAAGGTCCCTAAACGTGAAATTGAACTTGTTTTGTGCTTGAACTAAAGTGTGGCGTAAAAATGTTAATGAAGAATTAATGAATTTTTAAGGATCTTGATAACTATAAATTGAATTGAATGATGAATTAAGATAAGGCATTATCTTATTAGTGTTTGATTGATAAATGGTTCCACAAAGACCTCGTGGTCATTTATGGTGATGAATTCATTAAATGGGCTAGAGTCCCTAAGTGTTGAATTGAATAGATGCTGATGTATGGACAAAAGATTAGATTCCCAATGTCGACTAATGATAGTCGTGATTACTTAAGGTTTAAGTCCTTGCCTAATAAGGTAGCTTGTGGTTAAAGTTCTTTGCTTAATGAAATTGCTTGTGGTTAGCGTTCCTCACCAAATAAGCTCAGTTGTGGTTATAGTCCATTGCCTAATAAAATGACATAAGGTTAAAGTCCCTTTCCTAATAAAATGGCATGAGGTTAAAGTCCTTTGCCTAGTTAAATTGCTTGAGGTTAGAGTCCCATACCTAAAATAATGACTTGAGGTAAAAATCCTCTTGCTTAATATGATTGGGAAGTTCAATTCTTCATAAGTGTTAGGCTAGAAGGTTAGAATCCTTTACTTTATGACTCATGATTGAGTGCATCAAGAATGGTTGCTAAATCTTATTTCTATTATGTACGTTATGAATATGTTATGTACCTACATGTATGCCTATATATATAAATTTGGTTGATTATGATATTTTGACTTGGTTTTAAATGATAACTCTATTTTCTCCTTTATTCTTGAGTTATATGCTAGTGGTCCAACTTCTAACCATCTCCGGATGCTATGTCTCTATGCAACATAGGGGACGGAGCTTTTTATTCTCTTCTTGTGTAGTGACTAGGTGATGGAAGTGGTTCCTGTGTTGTCTTTGAAGCGGTGAGCTTTTATACTTTAGAAGGCATACATTTTATAGTTTCTTATCTTTGTTTGTAGACTTATTTAGACTTGGTTTGACAATTGTTATGGGCTTATCCCAACATATAAATAGACATCAAATTTATGTAGAGGCATTATGGATGACTGTGAACTTGGGTATGTTGGTTAGTATGTTGATGTAAATAAAATATTTAGACATTTTCTAAGTTATGATATTAGTTTTGTTTTCACTATTTTTATTTATGGTTAGAGTTCATCTAGTACTTGTGAATAGGGTGATGGTTAGGTTAGGTTATGGGGTGAACTTTATTCTATTTTGGGCCTAAGATACCCATATGATATAGACCATCTTTGGGTTGTGTCAAGTTGGTATCAGAGCCTAGGTTCATGGTCAGTTAGGTTTCCACAAAGTCGTATCAAGTAGAGTCTCTTTGATGGGTATGCAATATGCCACACTTTTAAGAGAGGGGCTACTAGACATTTAGGAATATTTACCTTTCTTGTGTTTTAATCTTAAGCTATAGATTTTATGGTATTGGATTTCTCTGATTTTTATTTGCTTATCTTTTAAATCATTTCGCCAAGGAGATCTGAAGTTCAGGTAAACACCTCAACCCTGACTAAGGGACCTATGGATAAAGCTCATCAAACTTTTAGGGTCTAGACCCGAGCAAAGGCTGTGACATCAAACTATGATCGTGGTGTTCTATTTGTTCTCAGTAACCCTACTTATGTGAGTGACACTCCTACTTAGTCAACATATAAGGATGCTCCTAATGTTGAGTTTTGTCACTCCATTAACCTCTTAACTAAATTGGTTTCTTCTTAATTGGAGCTTGGTGCTCCAGCTACTATTTCTTCTGAGACTATAAGGGTTGGCCAATTCATGAAGTTGCACCCTCCTATGTTTATAGTTATGAAGATGGAGGAGGATCCTCAAAGTTTTATTAATAAAATTTCAAAAATCTTCTGAATTATGCATGTTTCAAAGGTTGAGGATGTTGAGTTTGCTTTCTACTAATTGAATGATATAACATATCAATGGTATGAAGGGTGGGAATCGTCTAGAGGTATGGATGCTAGTTCTTCCATATGGAAAGATTCTCTAAGGCTTTCTTAGATCGCTTCTTTCCTTAAGAGTTGAGAGAAATAAAAGTGGAAGAGTTTGTGAATTAAAGTAAGGGAGGATGTTTGTCAAGGAGTATTACTTGAAATACCATTAGTTGTCTTGGTATGCTCTTGAGATAGTTTCTAGCATGAGGGATAGAATGCTTAAGTTTGTTTCTGGATTGTCCCGTGAGGTTGTGCTTGAAAGTAAGGAAAATTTATTGATCAAAGTCATTGACATGTCTCGGTTGGTCGTGTCTATGCAACAAGTGGAAAGAGAAAAAAATAGGTTGATTTTAGTGAAAGAAAAAGAAAGAAATTTAGACCTTCTAGGCAAACTAGTAGAGATGGTGGCAAGTGGCCAAGGACGAAGTAGGGAAGTTTGGGTTCTTTATCCTTTTCTAGTACTGCTTACCTAAAATTGTCAGCTGATAATCGATCCTATTTTGGTGGGGTTTCAAGCATTGGGTGCCCAATCTTAGACTAATGGGGCTCAGTTGGGTCTATCCCACCTACCTTGTAGATTCTGCAGTCAACATCATCATGGTCAGTGTGAGAATGAGAGAAAAAGGCTTTAGGTCTGGTCAAATTAGGCACATGCAGTGATAGTGCCCCTCTCTAGTGGATTTTTGGGCCAATAAGGCCCCTATTTCTACTTCATTTACTCATACATTGAAGGGTGCTATTTCTGCTTTTACTTCTATTTTTGGTACTGACATTGGCTAAAATTATTTTTATTTACTTGCTACTCTCTAGGATTCTGAGGCATCTCTCGATGTTGTCATATATATGCTAAACTTTTCTCTTATGATGTGTATTGTTAAGTTGATCCAGGCTTCACTCTTTCTTATGTGACCCCATTTGTGACTGTGTATTTTGGTTTTAACCCTGAGTGTCTGTGAGTTTTATTTTCTATTTCTACCCTGATAGGAGACTTTATGATTGTTAAAATAGTCTATAGAGGGTGTGTGATAGTTGTTGATAGTAAAAAAAATCTTGTGGATATGATAGAGTTGGATATGGTCGATTTTGATATTATTCAAGGGATGGATTAGTTGCATTCGTGCTATGCTTCCTTAGATTGTCTAACCTATACGGTCATATTTAGATTCCCTAATGAACCAGTTATTATGTAGGAAAGGGTTCTTTAGTGCTTAAGAAAAGGTTTATCTCATATGTTAGAGCCTAAAAGTTGATCTGTAAAGGGTGTTTGTATTATTAGGTCCAAGTTAAAGATTCTAACTCCTAAAGGTTCTTCTCTAAAATCCATTCTTATGGTTAATGAGTTTCTTGAGGTCTTTATCAATGACCTTCTCGATATTCCTCCTGATAGGGAAATTGATTGGGATTGATCATGTTCTAGACACTCATTTAATTTCTATCTCTCCTTATAAATAACTCAAGTGGAGCTAAAAGAGCTTAAGGAGCAATTAAAGGACCTCATAGATAAAGGTTTTATCTGTCCTAGTATGTCTCCTTAGGGTGCTCCCATGTTGTTTGTGCGTAAGGAGGATGGTTCCCTTTGAATGTGTATTGATTATCGTCAGTTTAACAAGGTGACCATAAAGAACAAATATCCTCTTCCTTGGATCGATGATTTATTTGATCAGCTTCAAAGTGTAAAGTGTTACTCTAAGATTGATCTTAGCTCTGGATATCATCAACTTAAGATTACGAAAGTGTATATCCCTAAGACTTCCTTAACTCAGTATGGTCACTATGAGTCCTAGTTATGTCCTTTGGGTTGAACAATTCCCTGACGATATTTATGGATTTGATGAATAGGGTCTTTTATTCATTCTTGGACTTGTTTATCATTGTTTTCATTGATGATATCTTGGTGTACTCAAAAAGCGAGGTGGATTAGATCGATTACCTCTGTGCCATATTGCAAACTTTGAAGGATCATCATTTGTATGCCAAGTTCTCTAAGTGCGAGTTTTGGTTGAAGGCTGTGACTTTTCTTGGTGATGTTATCTCTAGTGTAAGGATCATAACGGATACCCAAAAGGTTGAGGCAGTTAATAAGTGGCCAAGATCTGTGACTCCAATCGATATTCAGAGCTTCTTGGTTTAGCCGGTTACTATAGGATATTTGTCGAGAGTTTTTCAACGATAGCTAGCCCATTGACTAAGTTGACCCAGAAGAAGGTGAAGTTCTTGTAGTCGGATGCGTGTGAGGGTAGTTTTGAAAAGTTGAAAGATAAATAGACTTTGGCTATTTTTTACCTTGCTCGAGGCTAATGATGGTTTTGTAGTATATTGTGATGCTTTTCGCATTGGGCTTGGTTGTGTATTGATGCAATATGGTAGGGTGGTGTCTTATGCTTCTAGGCAATTAAAAGTTCATGAGAAGAACTAGCCTACTCATGACTTAGAATTGTTAGCCATGATTATTGTACTGAAGATTTGGAGACATTATCTCTATGGGGTTAATATGTTTTCTGATCATAAGAGCCTTCAGTATGTGTTTACTCAGAAGGAGTTGAATTTCAGAAAAAGAAGGTGGCTCGAGTTGTTGAAGGACTATGATATGAGTCTTCATTACCATCCAAGTAAAGTTAATGTAGTCACTGGTGCTCTTAGTAGATTATCCATGTGGAGTTTAGCTCATATGGATGAGGATAAGCAGGAGTTGGTAAAGGACATTCACTATTTGGTAAATCTTGGAGTTCATCTCACAGACTCAGATGATGGTAGTGTATTTGTAGATCAGGTATCACAGTCGTCTCTTGTTGTTAGGATAAAGGAAAAGAAATGTTGGATCCTAACTTGATGAAGATTAAGAGTAGCGTGGGTCAACAAAAGAGTGTTGACTTCGTGATTGGTAGTGATGATATCTTGAGGTACCATGGTATGATGTGTTCTCGACATTGATGGATTGAGGGAGAGGATTATGGTCAAGGCTTATGAATCTCGGTATACTATACATTCAGGTTCTATAAAGATGTATCATGATCTTAGGGAATTCTATTGGTGGAGTAATATGAAGCGAGATGTGGCTAGTTATGTGGCTAAGTGTATGGTGTGTCAACAAATGAAATTTGAACACATGATGCCCAAAGGTTTGTACTAATAGATTGCATTGCCTAAATAAAAGTGGGAGGTGATTAATATGGATTTCATTACCGGTCTCCCCCGGTCTTTGAATCAATGTGATTCTATTTGGATAATTGTGGATAGGATGACCAAGTCCACTCACTTTTTGCTAGTGAGGACTAATTACTCAGTGGAGGATTATGCTTAAGTTGTATCTTGCGAATATTGTGAAATTGCATGGTGCTCCAACTTCTATCATTTTGAATTGTGGCACTCCATTCTTATCTCCCTTTTGGAAGTCGATTCAGAAATGTTTGGGAACTAAGGTGTGCCTTAGTACCGCTTTCCACCTATAGATGGATGGAAAAATAGAGAGGACCATCCAAACATTGTAAAATATATTGCGTACTAGTGTGATTAATTATGGTGATAGTTGGTACGACTATTTTCCTTTGATCGAATTTTCCTATAATTATAGGTAGCACTCTAGCATTAGCATGGCCCCCTTTGAAGAGTTGTATGGTAGGAGATGTCATTCTCTTATTGGGTGGTATGAAGTCGGTGAAGGTAAGTTCCTTTGACCCTAGTTGATTCACCAAGCCTTGTAGAAGGTAAAGGTGATTCATGATATGTTGAAAACCACTCAAAGTCGTTAAAGGTCCTATACAGACGTGAGGCATGAAGATTTGGAGTTTAATGTTGGCGATTGGGTAATCTTCAAGGTGTCTCCCATGAATAGAGTGATGCAATTTGAAAAAAGGGGAAGCTTAGACCTCAGTATGTTGGTACCTACTTGATTTTGAAGAGAGTTGGCAATGTTGGCTATAAGTCGGAGTTTCTTTCTTGTTTCAACTCAATCCACCCAGTTTTTCATGTCTCTATGTTGCGTAAATGTGTGGGTGATCCTTCATTGGTTGTTCCCTTGGAGGATGATAGGGTGTTAGACTTTTTATCCTATGAGGAGGTCCTGGTTATGATCTTGGATTGGCAAGTTCTCCGATTGTGAATGAAAGAGGTGGTTTCAGTAAAGGTTTTATGGAGGAACTAAAAGTCCGAGGAAGCTACTTAGAAGGCAGAAGAGGACATGAGATCCAAGTATCCGCATTTGTTTTCGTTTCTGCAAACTCGTGATTGAGGCATGTGTTAATCTTCTTAACTTGATTTATGTCTTTGGTAGACAATGGGTTCAAGTCCCTAATCTTTGAATTGAGCAAGTGTCTTTGATAAACAATGTGTTTGAATCCCATAGTCATGAAATAAATGGTTGATTGATAATTATCTTGGCATGTGCCTTATCCTTTTTGTATGTCTTGATTTCCAACTCAATTAAAGGTTAGTTGATTTTTAATAATGTGTTAACTCATGCTTATTCTTGCCTTACTCGTTATTCGAAGACAAATGATCCAAGTGGGGGAGAATTGAAACACGTAGGTGTTAGACCCACAGAAAATTTCCCTTGTTTGAGGTTTCTAGGCAGGGTAAGACCCATGGGTACTAGTCATACCCTGGGATACGACCTATGATCTCCCCTCTTGTATGATGGACAGTCTAGGTTGAGGGCATACTAACCAAGATACAACTTAGCCTTCCCATGGTCATACATTAGGGTTAGGGTCATACACTACCGAGTTGTATGGAGTGTTGAGTTGACCTAGTTGAAGATGTTTTGGGAAATGGTTTAGCTTACCATTCATACCCTTGGATACGAGTTAATGTGCAGTCGTAAGTTGGGCAGTGTAGGGGTCCTTGGTAAAGCCTAGGGTATGAGTTAGGGTACCACTAGTACCCTAGGGTACGGTTTGGTTAAGTAAGTCATAACTGCCTGGGAAGTCACTTTTCAGGTTTTAAGCTGAAGGCTTTATGAACATTTTCCCACCCCAAAACCTTAAAAACCTCGATATATAACATCTTTTAGCCCTTCATTCTTGAGATATACAAGACCAAAACACAAAAAAATCCTCTAAAAAAATATCTCTACCAGTTTGAAGCTAGGGTTTCAAAGAGTGTTCTTCTAGAGGCTTGGAGACCAAGAATCTCTCAATGAATCAACTTTTATTAAGTTATGTGACTATTTCCCTTATTATTAACTCAAATATCATGTATTTTAAACATGGATTGTGACTTGTAAATGGTGATTTTTAAATTAAATGTTAAGGGTTTTTGATGCCTAGTGACGAGTAATGTTTACTCTTGCTTAGACTTGTGTTTATACATAAATTAGGTGATGATTTGTACTTGTAGGTGCTTGTTGTTTGTGTTTTAACAAATGGGTGATGATTAACCCTAAGATTAATGATTTCTACTTTGATTTTGGCCTTGGTAAAGGCATGCCAACAAGGTGTTTGTGAAAATGTCTAAGAGAAATGTCTAGTCACATTTTGATCATGTTTTGAACTAGGGAAATGTCCCAATAAGTATAAGTGGTTGGTAAATGGTATGGTAAAGACCTTGTTAGCCATGTATTAAGTTAATTTATGATTTTGATAGTTTTATTTCTAAAAGGGTTAAAGTCCCTAAACATGAAATTGAACTTGAATTATGTTTGAACTAAAGTGTGACATAAGCATGTTAATGAAGAATGAATGGTTTTTGTAAGGGTCTTGATAACTATAAATTGAATTGAATGATGAGTTAAGTTAATTCATTGGCTTATTAAAGTGTTTGATTGATAAATGGTTCCATGAATACTTCGTGGTCATTTATGGTGATTAATTGGTTAAGTGAGCTAGAGTCCTTAAGTGTTGAATTGAATGGATGTTGATTTATGGACAAAGGGTTAGAGTCCCAATGTAGACTAATGATAGTCGCGACATCCTGAGGTGAAAGTCCTTTGCCTAAAAAGGTGTCTTGTGGTTAGAGTCCTTTGCTTAATGAAATTTCTTATGGTTAGAGTCCCTTACAAAACGAGCTCACTTATGGTTAAATTCCTTTGCCTAATAAAATGGCATGAGGTTAAAGTCCTTTGCCTTATGAAATGATATGAGGTTAAAGTTCCTTACCTAGTGAAATTGCTTGAGGTTAGAGTCTCTTTTCTATCGAAATGACTTAAGTTAAAAGTCCTCTTGCTATATATGAGTGGGAAGTTAAGTTCTTCTAAAATGTGAGGGTGGAAGGTTAGAGTCCTCCACTTTATGACTTGTGATTGAGTGCATCAAGAATGCTTGGTAAGTCTTGTTTCCTTTTTGGCTCGTTATGAACATGTTATGTACCTATCTGTATGCCTATGTATATAAATGTGGTTTAATATGATGTTCTGACTTGGTTTTAAATGATGACTCTATTTTCTCCTTATCCTTGAGTTACATGCTAGCACTCCAACCGTTAACCGTCTCTAGATGCTATGCCCCCACGCGACATAAGATCCAGATCTTCTTGTTCTCTTCCTGCGCAGTGACTAGGTAATCAAAGTGGTTCATGTGTTGTCTTTGAAGTAGTGAGATTTCCTACTTCGGAAGGCATACATTTCATAGTTTCTTAACTTTGGTCATAGACTTATTTAGACTTGGTTTTGCTATTGTCGGGGGCTTGTCCCGACATATAAATAGACATCGAATTTTTGTAAAGGCATCATGGATGACTGTGGACTTAGGTATGTTGATGTTAATGAAATGTTTAGACATTGTCTACGTTATGATATTAGTTTTGTTTCCGCTATCTTTATTTATGGCCGTAGTTCATTCGAGACTTATAGATTATGGTGATGGTTAGGTTGGGTTAACAGGGCGATCTCCGGTCTATTTTGGGCTTGAGATGACCATACGACATGGCCCGATTTAAGGTAGCGTCAGTAAGATGGCAAGGAAAAGGGATTTGGTTGACCCATATCCTGAACTTGACCGACGCTTACACCAGTTAAGCAGAGAAGCTGTAATTCTCTATTGCATACCAAAAATTCAAGAGAAAGAAGTTATTTCGGCACCAATGGATGAAGATCAAGTAGCCCATAGAACGGTATGCAAAGTGGAAATCCCACTCGCAACTAATATTACCTCCGCCATTCACAAAGCAAAACCTGGAGATAGATTTGAATTCAAATAGAACATGGTGCAACTATTGCACAGAAATGGGCAATTCCCAGGCTTATCACATAAAGATCCTGAAGTTAATCTATCGAATGTTTTGGAGATTAGTGACACTTTTATCCCACTGTAAGCTCCACTGATTATATGAGGCTCACTCTCTTCCCCTTCTCACTTTTGGGGGAGTAAAAGAAATGGTCAATAAGTTAGGTGTGAACCAACCTCAGGCCCAAGTAAATTGTCACGATCCAATTTCTTAGGTCATGATGGATCCTACTATAATCCACTAATAGGCAAGCCAAACATGTAGTTAGGAACGCCTAGTAGCGGACCACCCAAAGAGATAAAGTCTAGAATATGGAATAGGTGTAATAAAACATCAATACATAATATAATACAAAAATCTGGTGTTATCGGTATAAGAGCTTCTAATATCATAAGAGTACAAAATGAAATACCAAGGGAATTACACTATTACTACTCATATCTCGATGCAACATAGAGACTAGTCTAGTGCATAAGAGGGAGAAAAGTAATACTCCAAATGTCCAGAGCTTAGTCTATGTCTCTGAACCATGGATGCTCCGCACAACAATGGAGATAACCCGTACTATGATCTGTAGACTATAGAAGAGTATTATAAACATGTGGTACTCAGTATGCAACTGCTTACTAAGATCCAAAGATAATGCAGATACATGTAACATATAAACAAAATAAAACTACACCCAAATGTCCAGCAATCACATAATAAAGCTAGTGAGATAGTAAGGGCAACTATTCGAGTCACAACCAAGAAGCTAACATAATAAGGCTAAGGAAGTATCAAGGATGAACTATCTTATTCAAGCCATACTCTGTAATCTCAACACTATACCATATATCCGTAGCCAATATACAGATAAAGTGCTAAAGAAAGATATATAAAAAGTATACAAGGCCAAGGAATAAATATACAATCTGAATAAATGAAAGAAGGGATATACAGTAACAACATAGCTATATATATCTAGATATACATACATACATACATACATATATATATATATATATATATATAAATAAACAAAGTCAACTCAAAATATAGACTAAGTCATCAGACTCGCATTTTAAGACCTAATAATCATAGCATGAACTAGTACTAGAATACTCAGGGTTTCTATCTCATACGACTAATCATGACTTATTCATGCATAATAATGAAATCTAAGATAGAAGGGATAGAATCATACCTCAAGTCTCGAAACTAAATCAATAACCAATCTATCATAAACTAGACATAACAATGATCATAAAAATATCAATAACAACGTGAGTAATCGGCTATCCCAAATAACAAATTACTTAGCCGAGCCTATCATGTACCCCCACCACCCAGGCTCAAAATGTTTAATCAGCATACAACACACCACAAGGAATAGTCATCACTCATTCCCATGAAACCCCTCCATATGGACGGATAGATATAGGCATATACTGGTGATAGGCAATATACATGCAGCGATGAATGCAATAGAATCCACAATACCATAACCGATCCAAGTATCATAACATATATCTGAACTCGAACTGGTGAGTATAATAAGTATCATAATGTCATCATCATAACCATCACCATCATAACTATCCTTATTATAACTATCACCATCATAATCATCCTCTGACCTTGTCGGGTATATATAATTGCCATACATAGGGCTAGCCGGACTCAAACCAAAAGATGTACACATAGGCATATCAATATAATCATCCGCTGACCTTGTCGGTTATATCATCATAACCATTCTCTAGGTTTGCCGAGTATCAATATCATCATTATAATATTGTCCAGCCTTCCTAGGTATTAATATATCACCGCAATGTCCTCTGGCCTTGCCGAACATATAAGAAATATTATCATAATCATCAAAACATACATATATAATCATTACTAAAATCTATCATTAGATTTTACCTAGAATTTATATCATCATACAATATCTTCCTCCGTCCCATACAAAATAGATGCATATATAGATATAATAGGTGCACAAAATCAGTATGTGGTTAAAAAGAGTGTAAATTCATAAATCCATTGCCCGGAGTGAACTTCAGGACTAAATCGTTATAAAAGTATAGAAAGGGTAAGAATCTCTCTTGACCGGAGTAATTAGTAGTATAAAATCATATAACAAAATCTATCTCAGTCAAATCTTTAAAACATCATTATTAATCTATATTTTATATAAGTTATCTATTAATACAGACAGTTAATGTTATGAAGAAATCTATTTTTAAGATGAAAAGTTGGCTTTAACCCTCATTTAGGAAAAATAGAAATAAGATCATATTTTAGCTAGAATTACATCATATACCGATTTAATGATCATGGATGTATCAAATCTATGCATGCCATCACCACTACTCAATCAATGGAACCATAAGAATTAATATATTCATAAACTACAACAACATCCTTTACAAGGATAAACACTTCCCGAATGTCTAACCGATATCATAACATGGCTTTTGGCTCAATAACATGGCCTTTGGCCCAATAACATGTCCATAATAATTACAACATAATAATCACGGCCTTAGGCCCACATATGTATCTAGAACTCATATCAATAATCATATTTATAAGCCACCTTATATCTCTAAGCCATAGCATAACTATGAGGCATAACATATTTATAAGCCATAAAGCATATTTATAATCATCTCACATTTAGGAGGCATAATATCAATATTCATCTCATATATAGAAGGCATAATATCAATATGCATCTCACATCTAGGAGTCATAATATTAATAAGCATCTCACATCTAGGAGGCATAATATCAATAAGTATCTCATATCTAGGAGGCATAATATCAATAAGCATCTCGCCTCTAAGAGACATGATATCATTAAGCATCTCACATCTAGGAGGTATGATATATATAAGCACGTTATAGCTAGGAGAAATAATATCAATAAGTATCTCACCTCTAGGAGACATAATACTAGTAAGCATCTCACATCTAGGAGGCATAATACCAATAAGCGTCTCACCTCTAGGAGACATAATATCAATAAGAATATCATACCTAAGAAACATAATATCAATAAGCATCTCACCTCTATGAGGCATAGTATTAATAAGCATCTCACCTCTAGGAGGCATAATATGAATAAGCCTCTTACATATAAGTCATAATAAAATAAGTATCTTACCTATAGGATACATAATATAAATAAGCATCTCACACCTAAGAGGCATAATTTCACTAGGCCATACTATGAGGCATATCACATCTCTAAGGCATTTCATATCTAGGCCATATATCATATCTATAACTATATCATAGCCATGAGCCATTAATCATTATTTGGGAAATACCACTATGACTCACCAAGTCATGAAATAACCTTACACTAAGGGCTTAGTAGACTCAACTATGTCTAACATCTGCAAATAGGTCCACATGAGCTAACACAAGTCTTAGCCTAAGGTGGGTAGAAAGAACCCACTTCTAATCCTCAAATTCTATATTTAGGAAATTTATAACCCAGACTAGGATAGGGTATCTAAATTCACTTTTGATGGTACATAAGTCTTAATCAACTCTAAGATAGGAATCCCCACCTAGAAACATGAGCAATTAAGTCAACTCCACCTAAATTACAATTTCAAGATTACTAGAATAGTCCAAATAAGGTTAATCATACTAACCATGCTTTCAATACTTAAACCACATCATATCACATCCTCTCTATGAATTAGTTCAATCTAGGGAGGAGGCAATAGGATTCTAAAATTCTAATAAGCATTTCACCTTATGGCTCAAAACCCTCATCTAATCCCTAAACTTCCATAACCAAGACTAGGTCATTCTACCTATAATAAATCTTAAAATCCACATTCATATGCAATATATAACATGCATCATCTTATGAAGAAGAGTAGACAGAAGCCTACCTCGAAGTCGAACCACAAATCCTTGAATCATCAACAAAATATTCATCGTCACTTTATAATCTCAAATGCCGCTATGCTATGAAAATCATAATGTACGCATTATTAGGAATAAAAAAAGACCTATATTTCCATATAAAAGGTCAGGTCAAATTTCAGGTTAAGAATGGTCCTGCAGGGCCCATTAACGAAATCTAAAAATTAAAATTATCATGAGAAGAAAAAGGAAGTTATGCTCAAAAGTTGAGCACCAACGGAACACAATATAGGTATCAAATCAACCCTCAAAGTTTAGGAATTCAAAGCCCTAATTTTTAAGAATTTATCAAGAAATTAAAGAAAATTACCATGAATTAAAAGAAAAATCACAAACTAATAAATAACCAAGCTTCTCAAAGCATCTACAAGATTAATCCCAAGGTTTTCCTCTCATTTAAGGTTTTTGGCGCTCAAGACATGAGTGAAAATAGGAAAAATCATGGACTAAGTTGTCTATTTATACCCCTTCCAGGTACTCAGATGTTGAAATCATACAACCTGGCATCAGGATAAGGTGTTGCAATCATAAAAAACTTTAGTGCAATTGTACTATCTCCTGTCCAAATTGAGGTTCAATCTCCAATCAAGAGGTGTAATCGCAAAGGAACCAACTATCAGATGAAACTTGAAAATTTTCCAAGATTCTGCCAAGGCCTTGTGATCCATTCAGTATCTGTTATATGCAAATAAACTATGTAACCATATTAATCTTAACTTTTTGGACAAGATGGAAAAGTGAAATTTTCCATACGAGGTCGTTTCCACCAAATATGGGTCCTAACATTGATATTTCAAAGCAGTTAGCATATTCAAAATTTGCATATAAGATCATTTACTAGGATTTTTAGTTCGAAACCAAATCCTAACTAATAAAATCTCTAAAATAAAAATGAGTATAAAATCTAAAAAAACTATTCGGTTATCAAACCGACAGTTTTGACAATCAGAAATGATCTGTAGAACACTGTGGAAAGGCTCAAAATTCCAGAAATATATGCAAATAAAGGAATTGACCTGGATGGTTATTAAATAAATGTAATCTAGTAGACCCAAACTTGCTATGAGATTTATGGAATTAGTGGTCACTTTATAGGATCACGTAGAGCAAATCTAGAATTGGTTAACTTTATGAGAAATGCATAAAAGGGTAATCTAAATTATGGTAACACTTACAACCACAAGTAGTAAAGTTAGACCAACTACTTATAGGAAAACAGTTAGGCTCAAACATAGCAATTTCAGCAACAATAGAATATGCAAGCCAATAATATTTAAGAGACCTTAAAGAAGATCCTAGCTAATTAGAAACAAATGGCTGCAGAGATTAAAAATCAATAGTTTGCTTAAAAAAACTTGGAAACACAGTTGAGGTAGTTAGCTCAAGCCCAGAAGATAGTACCTCAAGGGGGTTTGCCAAGTGTTACAAAGAATTCAAAGCATGTAATGGAAATCACCTTGAGGAGCGGTAGCGACCTCATTAATAAACCTCTTAAGAAAAACTAGAAGGAACAGGAAGAGTTAGTCTCAAAGTAGGCAGAGGAGAAACAAGTTGCATCTAAAGAAACCAAAACATTTGGGGAAGGTTGAGTACTCGAAAGAAAAGAAAGATAATCAGGAATAAGGAAAACCACCACCACTATTCTCTCAAAGTCTTAAAAAGGCTAAAGAGGATGCATTTTTAAAGAAGTTCTTTGGCACATTTAGAGAACTTTATATTAACCTCCCATTGTTAGATGTTTTATAGGGTATGCCTAAGTACTCCATGTACTTGAAGGATGTGTTGACCAATAAGAAAAAGCTAGGTGACATTGAGATAGTGGAACTTACTGTGGAGTGTAGCTCAATTGTAGTAAGAAAAATACCAAAAAAGCTTAAGCACCCAGGGAGTTTCACCCTTCCCATATAAATTGGTGACAATAATGTGGTGCACGCTTTGAGTGACTTGGATGGCGAGCATAAATTTGATGCCCCTACCTATTTTTAATACTCTTGGTTTGGGAAAGTCGAGGACATAATCTATGGTGCTCAAATGGCAGACCAAACCAAAGTGGATTTCTAAAGAATCATAGCATATACACTCATTAAGGTTGGTAAGTTCATTATTCCTGTTGACTTTATAATTCTTAAGTATGATGCAGCTAATAAGGTACCATTTATACCAAGGCATCCATTCTTGGAGATAAGAGAAACATTGATTGGTGTTATAAAGGGCACTCTAATAATAAGACTGGATGATCAAGAGGTATTCTTCAAAGTATACAAACCACTCAATCCAAGTTTACACTGTAAGTATTTTTGAATGATCACAGCTATGTAAGTGGATGAGTGTGGGGTAGTGGAGTGCACACCACCAATGGCTTATTTTGACTTTCTCATAGAGTTGTCCAAGCCACTACTTAAGCTCAAGGATTGAGAGATGAATGAGGATCATGGAAAGGCTAGTGTTTAAAAAGATTTAGACCTTAATTTTAAATACTCAAAAGGTCAAAAAAGAGTAAGAAGATGGCATCCGAGTAAAAGAAAAAGATTAAAGAACTATGGTTGAATGTAGTGATGTGGGTCTTGCTATGATCTTAAATTAGGTGCTGCTTGTAAAGAAACCCAAGTTAAGTTAGGTATTTAATTTTCTTTTATATCACATTTTATTTTAGTTTTTATTGAATCATAGGTAGATGGAAAGTTTGAGTACCCAGGACCCAATCTAAAGAGCATGGAATAGTCTGGGTGTGGGGTCCAACATACCTTTTTGATAATTAAGATGCTGCTAGCTAGACCTAAATACCTTAGGGACTATTCTATCCTTGATTTGGAGTTATACTTTGGGGACAAAGTGTGATTTCAAGTGTGGACTAGGGAATCTTCTTATTGGTTAGGGATGCAGTACTGCAATAGAATTTTTGTTTTTGGTTATTTTCTATTTTTTAGGATAAATTAAAAAATTACAAAAAGATTTTTCTCTTCATTTGTTTTAATTTTTTTGGTGTCTGTTTTGCAGGAGCACACTTCACCCACCCCTTGGTTTTTCTCGATTCTTTTTTGAGGGGGTGCCCTTTAAACCTAGTATCCCTTTTTATTTTTTAGGAGTAAATTTTTAAACTTATTGTATTTGAAATAAGGAGATGTTCTTACTAGTTTCTATGTATGACAGCATGATATAAGTGCTTTTAAATGCAAAAACGTGCTGAATGGCTAGTTCTGGGATTCCTAGGCTTATTTTTATGACTCTTGTGCATTGTTGGCTTAAATTTGAACTTAGGCTATTGCTTGGTTTAGAGTCTATAGGGATCCTAATTAATTTGAGCATGTTCCATGTGTGAGTGAGGTATTTGTTGTATAAATTATTGTATATTCATGACTAAAACTTTCCTGGTGTGTCTACAAAGCAAAATAAAAAATGTTGGGTTTAGTAGACGATATTGGCATTTCTTGGATAGCCATTTTACATAACTTCTTTTGTATACCCTTGTTTCATAATCTTAATTAGCCCCATTAAGCCTTTAGCCTATTCTTTTTGGAATCCTCATATGCAACCTATTACTCTTATTTGATTGATCTAATTTGATCCAAAGCTCCTAAGTGCTTTAGTTGAAAAATTAATGTGGAAGGAGTGTAAAATTAATGAAGGAAAGAGGGGAAAATAAATCCCCAAGAACATATGTAAGATCCTTAAATTTTCCAATATTTTATTTTTGACCTTTCCGTGTTTAAAATATTAATTTTTGACTTGAATTGCATTTAGGGATGTTAGAAGGGCAATTTGGAAAGGTTTAAGAATTCTTGGAAAGGGTTCAGGTAATTTTGGTACTTTGAGGCAATGAGACTTTGCTTTTTTACCATGTCACAGAGGATAACCTTTGCTATATTGGAGTGGCATGAAGGGTAACCTCCTCGATATTAGCATGCCATGCCAAGAAAATTTTTTTGTGTAGTTTTATTTCTATTCACTTGGGGTGAGGGGATTTTTTGTAGTTTCACCTTTTCAATGACTTTTAAAGATAAAGTAGTCCCATTCCCATTAGTTTCAAAGAACAAAGCCCTCTATTTATGTCTCAAACACAAAACCCAAGAATATTTAAGGGTTTAACTGTGCATTCATCATCCGGGCTCCAAACATAAAATTGATTACAAATTTTTGTTTGTTTCAGACATGTTTCTCTTCCCCAAACTTTACTTTTACATTGTAGAATTTATTTGATAGATTTCCATGTGATTTAAATTATAGGTTTGAGATTGGGTTGATGGGTTTTGGTTGTTATTAATTTAATTACTTGTCCCAGGATGAGTTGATTATCCATGCTTTAAATTGGTATTTTTAGGACTAAATTGATACTTTAATTTGATGAATGGAATTGGGAACATGGGCTTCCCCAAATTGGATGAATTTTGGCTTGGAATTCATGAACCTCAATCACTTTATGAAGCTGATTTAAAGTATCGAATATTGCATAGTTTGACTTATTTTTGAACTAAATGAATTTTATTAATGGATAAATGGTTATTTAAATTGATTTTGAAAGGCCTTGGTGGACATAGGTTGAATTTTAATGGAACTTGGGAGTAAATGTGATTGTGTGAATTGATTTGGCATGTGTAATTTAGGTTGCAAGCATATTGGCATGATGATACCAAGTGGTTAATTCCATAATGAATGAATATCGGGTTCATGGTTGTAACTATGTGATAAATGACTTTAATTTGGGCTTAAAGTGGGTTCTGTAGCCCGCCTTAAAAGGTGGAGGTCCAGGGAAGGGGTACTAGAAACCACATTTATCGATGTATGGGTCTTTAAGATCGTGTACATGTTTACACATTATATATATACACATATATATATACATATATATATATATATATATATATATATATATTAGAATGGTTGAAGCTTTAATGACTTTAGACCTTTCTCAAATTTCTTTATTTCGTGAGGCTAACACGCACTGGGGCCTTTTCAGCAGGGGAAGCTGAACCCATATAGCCCGTAGATGCCCATAGGATAGTTAGTGCTACATAGTCTAGGATAATGGTTTTAAATATCATTCTTTAACCTTGTTCCCTACCCCGACATCTTAAATATATGTATATAAATATGTGCATTATAGTTTTGACTGATTTTTGAACATGGCATTTTGTTATCATTTCATCTAAGTTACATGCAAGAACTCAACATGCTAACTACCCTAGGACACTAGGTTATTTCATAATGTAGGTTATGAAGACACGTTTTTTACCCGTGTGCAGCACCTCTATTATTTAAAAGGCCTTATCATTTCCATATTTTTTTATTTTGACTCAGTACTTTTGGATTCTTTTGGATATGGTTGGGGCATGTCCCGATCTACTTAGTATTCTGGTTTTAGAGGTGATTGTGGACAAATATGGGTTGGTTGGTTATTATTTTGACACTTAGTTTCATTGAGTCATTTATCTATCTTCTTATTACTATTCAGTTGGATTTTACATTATTATTATGATTATTATGGTGCTCTTAAGGTTTGATTAAGGGGATGATCTCTGGTCCTTAGTGGACCTGTGATACCCATTACAGCCTAGCCCTAGTTTAGGTCATGATAAGCTTGGTATCAGAGCGATGTTTAGAGTCATTGGGTGTCCATAAAGTTGTGTCGAGTAGAGTCATTTTTATAGGTGTGCATCGTGCCACACTTATAAGGAGGAGGCTACAAGGCATTTAGGAATGTTTTTCTTTCTTGTGTTCTATTTTTGGGCTATAGATTCTAGTATTATGTATTCTAACTCCTAACTTTCTCACATTTCAGATCATGCCTCCTAGAAGATCTAATATTCATAAAAACTCTATTAGGAACTCTATCTTGCCTGAGGACAATGTGCAAGGGACTCACCTTATGTATAGAGTGCAGACCCGATCTAGGGCCCTTACTCCTGGTTGTGCTACTCCACGCGGATTTCCACCTCTCTGCATTAGTCCTTCTCGAGCTTCTTGGGGTGGAGATGCTTATCCTTTATATCATTTTTATAGGCATCTCTATTTATTATGAGGAGGGGAGAAATTATTGTTATAATTATGGTCAACAAGGTCACATATGGAGGGAATGTTCTTCAGCCAAGGTTGCTACTGGAGCTAATAAAGTTTTTATTGGTACGTCTTTAGCTCCTACACCAAAGAGCGCTGCTTCTGGTATCGGGACTAGCTAGAATTGCCTCTATGCGCTTGCTACTCGCCAGGAATCTGAGGCATCTTCAGATGTTACTGGTATATTACAACTCTTCTCTCATGATGTGTATTATTTACTTGGCCTAAGGTCTACCATTACTTATGTGACCCCTTATGTGGATGTGCATTTTGTTTTTTGTCCTAAAAGTATTTTCGACCCCGTTTTTGTATATACCACGGTGGGTGATTCTATTGTGGCTAGAAAAATCTACAGGAGTTGTGTGATGTCTATCTTTTATTGAAAGACATATTGAAAGACATTGGTCGATTTGATAGAGTTAGATATGGTAGATTTTGATATGATCTTGGGGATGGATTGGCTTCATTCATGTTATGCGTCTTTGGATTGTAGGAATTGAAAGGTCAGTTTTCACTTACCTAATGAGCTGCTAATTGAACGAGAGGAAAGTTCTTTAGTTCCTAAAGAGAGGTTTATCCTTATCTTAGATCTCAAAAATTAATTTCAAAAGGGTGTATATATTGTCTAGTTTGGGTTAAGGATACTAACTTTGAAAGTCCTTTATTTCAATCTATCCCCATGGTTCTCTAAGATTGACCTATGTTCGGGTTATCATAAGTTAAAAATTACGAAGTTGATATTCCCAAGACTACTTTCTAAACATGGTATGGTCACTATGATTTTTTGGTTATGCCATTTGGGTTGACTAATTCTTTGACTGCATTATGGATCTTATGAATTAAGTTTTTAGGCAGTTTTTAGACTTGTTTGTGATATTGTTTATTGATGATATCTTGGTGTATTCTAAGATTGAGGAGGATGATAACGCTCAACTTACACTTCAATTTAGTTCAAGGCGGTCGTCGTCAATATATTTACCCAACTTTTGGAGTCGGGGTCAAATCCACAGGGAACAATATGAGTGGCGATTACACTAATTTGAGACTATAGCTACAATTTGAATTCAAACAGATGATATGAAAAGATAAAATGGGGGTTTTGGAGATTAGCAAATAATTTTTGGTCACCTTAGTTTCAGTTTTTAATCAAGTGTTTATGGAAAAACTAGAATTATGTTCACTAGGGATTTTGGTACTCGACAGATGCTACTAGTGGTTCAAGATCCTCATGGTAGGTAGGATAACAAGCTATATTATCGATGTTATACTTAAATGTCTCTCGACCTGCTTAAGCGTTTAATTCCCTAATACTCTTGGACTTAGGGAGTTTCTATTTACTGCTCAGATTTTACCTCAGGTTAACCAACCTTATTGTTACAGCACTGATTATTAAATGAAGTACTTCCAAGTCCCTATTGATAATTCATTTCCTACTATATTTGATTTCTTTCTCAAGCAAATCAAAGAAGGTGTGTCTACTATTTGCAACCAACAAACGTTAATTAAAACTTAAGAATTATCAAGAAATCCTACCACCTTTTGAATCTTGAATACTTAGCACCTCATCAATACCTAACCCTAGATCCCATAACTCAGGTTAATGGAGTTTAGCCACTCATGATGTGACAAACGAAATGCATAATTGAATTCATGATTTGAAAGATAAACTTACAAAGATGAATAATAACTAGTGAATCACAGATTAGATCACAAAGGAAAAATCCCATAATACTGATAATAATCTCTCAAAAATAGTTATGTTGTTAAAGTCAAGAAGTAAAGAGAGAAAATATCAAAATATGCTATCCAAACCTCAAGGTGTCGACCTTGTATGGAATAATAATAGTAATATCTAGAAAATCCTAAAACAAAGCTGTAAATAATTTACCCTAAATAAGGAAACAAATTAATAAAAATCAGAAATCCTTCGGATTAGCCGATGACATTTGTGATAGCTTATCAGAAAGCTGACGACTTATCACAAATGTCGTCAGCTTCTTCTTCAGCTTTGGCTCTTCCTGCTTAAGGATGATGACAAACTTGATAACCTATCAGCTACGTGACAGCCTATCACAAAATGTCGTCAAGGCTTTGCTTCAGTTCTCCTTGGCTGGCTTAGGCTGGCGACATTCTTGATAACTTATAAGACCCTTGAAGGCTTATAACAAAATGTCGTCACAACTTCTACTTTAGGAAAATTCTCTGTCTACTGATGACGACCAACCTGATAGCTTATAACAGGGCTGATGACTTATCACAAATGTCGTCAGCCACACTTGTCTTGAAATTTCTTCAAATTTTAACGTCTTTGCTTCATTTCATGCTGGTTCTTTATCATATCAGCTTAAATTGCAAAATCAAATATAAACTAATCAAAAATGACTAAATTTTCTCAAGACCTTGCAATTATTTAGAGTTAAAATCCTCAAATGTGTTATCATATGCTCACACATCAACACCCTCAACTTAGAACAATTGCTTGTCCTCAAGCAACCAAAACATAACTAAAAGAATATAAAGTACAGTTTGGCAGCTAACTACTCATATTAGTTCAGAATAATTTCACCATCTCCAAGGTCAGTCAATTTAAAACTCATTATTGATGTTTTGAAGAACAACCATGCAACTCACAAGCATCAAGATACGGAAAAAATTCAGCAATAACAATCATGCCATACCAAGATCATACTATCTGAACAAGTCTGTGACTTAGCAACATACCCAATGTGCCATCACAATAAAGAAATTCCTTTTTCACTCATATCAGAATTCACATATATAAACATAGGGATAATCACAAGTTTCACTCTTAGAATGAAGTTCCAAACACTGCATGTCAAATGCCATAGGCTTGCCCTTATAGTCAGTACCCAAATCTTCAGGTAGGTTAGTTAGGATCACTTTAGGTATTTTCTTAGGCTTGTAATGTAGGCTAGGGGCTGGTATGATATTAATGGATATTTTAGAGTGACTATGCCTCCTTGACACTACACTAAACTCTTAGGGTTTCACTTTTCAACCTTCTTTTCTGCCTTTTTTTTACTGATCACACATGCTCAAGATGGATGCGTCTTTTCAATCATCATATTATATTTTTATCATCTTTAACACAACTTTCTCTTTTCTTATTTCTTTTTCACTGCACCCAACTTTTTATTCTTTTCTCTTATTCTACCTCTCTTCATGCTCATTTTGCATCATGCACCCCTATAATAGCCACCCTCAACTTAGGCTATTTGCCTAAGTCAAGGTGCACAGTATCCAAGATGGACCAGGGCTAAAACAGGTTCATTGTGAGGTAAATAGGAAGGTGAGAGGTTTCACAGAAAGAAATAGGCATATAGACTCAAATCAAGGATCAACAGATATTATTCACATTGGGAAGGTCATTTAGGCTGAAAGTTGGTCTAAATAAGAAATGGCCTATGATCCTTTCCTAACCCCTATCCTTCAACCAAGCTAAGACTAACCAAGCAAGTTCTAGAGTTCAACATACAATGGGAACTGAGTAAGATCTCACACGCACTTGGCACAGAAGTATATCACAAGCTACTACTCATTCAGTTCATGCAGCTGTTTATCAATGATTACTACGTCACTAAAACTAATGCCATACAAAGATGCACAGTGGTCATAATCAGATGCTATTCACATAGTTAAATACTTAGTTCATTGGAGAGGTGCTCAAAAATCACAAAAGCATATTAACTACCTAAGGTAATTGTATTTCTCCTAGTTAACTACAACATTTTACAACAAATCACCATACACCTAAAAATGCCGGCTCTACTAGGAACAAGACTCCAGGGAAAAAAGGCACGGCAACAAAAACCCCAAGAGGACATCAGCACCCATAAGTAGTCCACCCTCAACTTATAATCATACATTATCCCCAATGCGTCAAACCGAAACAAGAGAGTAAAAAACCTACCTGTGGAACTATGGGGCAAAGATCTAATGTCAATCACATAATATGAATACAAATAACAAAATAACCTAGGTTGCCTTCTAAGAAGCACCTAATTTAGTGTCGCGGCACGGCTAGGTTATCTTGAGTACTCAGAATTCATCAAGATACCTTAAAAGTGCTTCATACTTTATCCCTCCACTTAGACAATTTGAATTACACCCCCAACTTAGAGTCAATCTTCTTGCCTCGATAAAAGGGGGTGGTACAAAAATTAAGAAGTCAAGTAATGGATTGAGTGTGGTAAACCACTCCGCCTTAAAGTGAGGTATGTTTTTATGTTGTTTATCAAGTGTAAAATAAAGAATATAGAATTTTTGTTCCTTATCTTCACACTCTTCCACTATTTTAGATGATTCCACAGACAAGATATCATCTAAACATAATATTGAAAAACGCTTCGAGTGAGGCCCAACTAATTCTACTTCAAAATTTATACTATCTACTACACACTCACTTTTATTCACCTTCTTAATATCTGTCTCAAGATCAAGATGAAAATCGAGTGGTTATGACTCCTGAGTTTTCTTCTCAAATTGGCTAATGTCCCCCTCATATTCTTCTTTGTTTAGCCACTATAAACATGGTGGGAGTGGTAACTCTTTTATCTTTGCCCACAGCTGTTCTTGATTCTCTAAGATTTGTTTTATCAATTTGTTTGGTTGAATCATGACAACACACATATCTTCAGTATGATCACTTTGACCACAAGCTAAACACCAAGTTATAGTAAGTAAGACAGTATCCACATCATATTGTGAAGGTCTCATCCATGCACTTCCAGGTAAATCTGGACAGCAAGCCTCAAAATATGCCCCCCACAATAATAACAAGAATCTTCATCACTCAAAAAACCATCTATCCAGGCTGATATCTTAAGAAAGATGTGAGAAAAATAAAAATAAAATAAAATAAAATAAAATAAATAAAATAATAAACTAAACAAATATTTACAAGTTTAAATTCAAGCAAGTAAACTAAAATTCCATACCAAATCAATACGCCAAATTGATCTCCGACAATGGTGCCATTTTTGATAATGCTGAACTTACACTTCAATTTAGTGCAAGACGGTCTTCATTAATATATTTATCCAACTTTTAGAGTTGGGGTCGAATCCACAGGGAACTATGTGACTGACGATTAAACTAATTTGAGACTATAGCTACAAGTTGAATTCAAATAAATGATATGAAAAGATAAAATGGGGGTTTGGAGATTAGAAAATAATTTTTGGTCATCTTATTTTCAGTTTGTAATCAAGAGTTTATGGAAAAACCAAAATTATGTTCACTACGTATTTTGGTACTTGACAGATGCTACTAGTGGTTCAATATTCTCACGGTAGGTAGGATAATAATCTATCTTTATCGATGTTATGCTTAAATGTCTCTCGACTTACTTAAGTGTTTGATTCCCTAATCCTCTCGGACTTAGAGAATTTCCATTTACTGCACAGATTTTACCTCAGGTTAACTAACCTTGTTACAACGCTGATTATTAAATAAAGTATTTTCGAGTCCCTATTGATAATTCACTTCCTACTATATTTGATTTCTTTCGCAAGCAAATCAAAGCAGGTGTGTCTACTGTTTACAACCAACAGACGTTAATTAAAACTTCAAAATTATCAAAAAATCCTACCGTCTTTTGAATCTTGAATACTTAGCTCCTCATCAAGACCTAACCCTAGATCCCATAACTCAAGTTAATGGAGTTTAGCCACTCATGATGTAACAAACAAAACACATAATTGAATTCATGATTTGAAAGATAAACTTACAGAGATGAATACTAACTAGTGAATCGCAGATTAGATCATAAAGGAAAAATCTCAAAATACTGATAATAATCTCTCAAAAATAGTTGTGTTGTTAAAGTCAAGAAGTAAAGAGAGAAAATATCAAAATATGTTTTCCAAAACTCAAGGTGTCAACCTTGTGCAGAATAATAATAATAATAATGTCTAGAAAACCCTAAAATACAGATTTAAATAGTTTACCCTAAATAAGGAAACAAATTAATAAAAATCAGAAATCCTTCGAATTAACCGATGATATTTGTGATAGCTTATCAAAAAGCTGATGACTTATCACAAATTTCATCAACTTCTTCTTCAGTTTTGGCTCTTCCTGTTTAAAGGTGATGATAAACTTGATAACCTATTTTCTACGTGATGGCCTATCACAAAATGTCTTCAAGGCTATGCTTCAGTTCTCCTTGGCTGCCTTAGGCTGATGAAATTCTTGATAACTTATCAGACCCTTGATGGCTTATCACAAAATGTCATCACAACTTCTACTTTAGGCTAATTCTCTAGATACTGATGATGACCAACCTGATAGCATATCACAGGGCTGATAACATATCACAAATATCATCAGCCATACTTGTCTTTAGATTTCTTCAAATATTTACTTCTTT